>NC_089231.1:30806593-31116858 GCF_963924675.1 Phocoena phocoena | reverse complement strand
AACGCCGAAAGCTGCTCCTCTGGTCCTGAGGACATTCAAAAGCCTGCAGTGCCACAGGACGTACAGGACTTAAACTACAGTAAGAAGTCAAGCCGACTTCCTTTAGGAGGCACGGTGACTTCAGGCAGGACGTGTTAGATGGAATGCGAAGACGAGGGTTACGCTGAGTGCAGCTCAAACTAGGGCAACACGTAAGACTTCTCCGCCGTGTGGGACGTACCAGAGCGGTGTTTGTGAACGTGTGCGAGGGCTGAGGAAATTAAGCTGCTCCAAAAGAGAGGGCAGTGCCTTTCCCTACACCCGGCATGCACAGAGGGGCTCTAACGGGCTACGGGTCTGGACGTTGCTTAGCTGAACCTTGTGCGCCTGGGGGTACTCAAGTGTTCCTGCCGGGAACAGGGTGCCCAGGCTAGCCTCCTAGGTGTCCAGAAAACTGTGCTGCCGTTCTAGGAACGCAGAGCAGAGGCCACCGCCTCATGGAAACTGCTGCACGCCTCTGCTTCTGCACGGCAACTCAGGGCCTTACTTCCAGGCATGTGTTCACGCTGGGTGTGCCCGGAGCGACATAGCATGGTAAGATGCTGAGTTTCTCCTCGAGCAGAGTGATTTCAGGTACAAAGGCCTCGAAGTATTCCAAGCACACTGTTCTCTCATGGCAGCTCACACAAGGGCTATTGCAAAATTTTCCTGGGCACTTCGCACTCACCAGAAATGTTGCACTGAGGCCGTTTGTGGACTGGAAATGTAGCTCTCCTCAAGGAACGTTCAGTGTGTTGCCCATTACTCGGCCCGCACACAGTGCCTCCAAAGCATCCGCCAATGGGCCACAATGCTGCTCAGGCAGCCCACAGGGGTCTGGAGGTACTAAGTGAACTTGGAGGGGAAATGTTGAATACCCGAGAGGCCCAGGTGTCCTCAGACGTGTACTTCCTATAAAATAAAGCATCTAAGCGACTACGAACTCATGGACACAGCTGCACACCTCCCTCTCTGCAGGCCGACTATGGGCATAACAAGGAGGCAAGTTTTCTCGTTGAGATTCCCTTTAGCTCTAGAGCTTGTCAGGCAGACCAGCATCTCGGCCATGCAAGCCCCTGGTTTAGACAGAGCGAACTCATTTTCTCCCCAGAAACATTCTTACAGGATTTACAGGCCTGTCAAGAGCAGGGAATGGCAGGCAGTTTCAACGCAGCGAGAACGCTGCCTTCAAAATGGGAAATCAAGGCTAGTTCCAGCAGGCCTCCTTTTCCATGGGCACACTCAGCATACACCCCTGTGGTTTCTAACAAGTCCAAAGAGACACAGGTTACCCTGTGTTTCCTTCCCTGACTCAACTTCTCGAAGTAGTGTGTTCTGCATCATGCGAACGGCCTCAACCAAGGAACGCCGAAAGCTGCTCCTCTGGGCCTGAGGACATTGAAAAGCCTGCAGTGCCACAGGACGAACAGGACTTAAACTCCAGTAAGAAGGCAAGCCGACTTCCTGTAGGAGGCACGGTGACCTCCCGCAGGACGTGTTAGATGGAATGCGAAGACGAGGGTTACGCTGAGTGCAGCTCAAACTAGGGCTACACGTAAGATTTCTCCACCGTGTGGGACGTACCAGAACGGTGTTCGTGAACGTGTGCGAGGGCTGAGGAAATTAAGCTGCTCCAAAAGAGAGGGCAGTGCCTTTCCCTACACCCGGCATGCACAGAGGGGCTCTAACGGGCTACGGGTCTGGACGTTGCTTAGCTGAACCTTGTGCGCCTGGGGGTACTCAAGTGTTCCTGCCGGGAACAGGGTGCCCAGGCTAGCCTCCTAGGTGTCCAGAAAACTGTGCTGCCGTTCTAGGAACTCAGAGCAGAGGCCACCGCCTCATGGAAACTGCTGCACGCCTCTGCTTCTGCACGGCAACTCAGGGCCTTACTTCCAGGCATGTGTTCACGCTGGGTGTGCCCGGAGAGACATAGCATGGTAAGATGCTGACTTTCTCCTCGAGCAGAGTGATTTCAGATACGAAGGCCTCGAAGTATTCCAAGCACACTGTTCTCTCATGGCAGCTCACACAAGGGCTATTGCAAAATTTTCCTGGGCACTTCGCACTGAACAGAAATGTTGTACTGAGGCCGTTCGAGGACTGGAAATGTAGCTCTCCTGAAGGAACTTTCAGTGTGTTGCCCAATACTCGGCCCGCACACAGTGCCTCCAAAGCATCCGCAAACGGGCCACAAAGCTGCTGAGCCAGCCCACAGGGGACTGGAGTTACTCAGTGAACTTGGAGGGGAAATGTTGAATACCCGAGAGGCCCAGGTGTCCTCAGACGTGTACTTCCTATAAAATAAAGCATCTAAGCGACTACGAACTCATGGACACAGCTGCACACCTCCCTTTCTGCAGGCCGACTATGGGCATAACCAGGAGGCAAGTTTTCACGTTGAGATTCCCTTTAGCTCTAGAGCTTGTCAGGCTGACCACCACCTCGGCCATGCAAGCCCCTGGTTTAGACAGAGCGAACTCACTTTCTCCCCAGAAGCATTCTTACAGGGTTTACAGGCCTGTCAAGAGCAGGGAATGGCAGGCAGCTTCAACGCAGCGAGAACGCTGCCTTCAAAATGGGAAATCAAGGCTAGTTCCAGCAGGCCTCCTTTTCCATGGACACACTCAGCATACACCCCTGTGGTTTCTAACAAGTCCAAAGAGACACAGGTTACCCTGTGTTTCCTTCCCGGACTCAACTTCTCGAAGTAGGGTGTTCTGCATCATGCGAACTGCCTCAACCAAGGAACGCCGAAAGCTGCTCCTCTGGTCCTGAGGACATTCAAAAGCCTGCAGTGCTACAAGACGAACAGGACTTAAACTGCAGTAAGAAGGCAAGCCGACTTCCTGTAGGAGGCACGGTGACTTCAGGCAGGACGTGTTAGATGGAATGCGAAGACGAGGGTTACGCTGAGTGCAGCTCAAACTAGGGCAACACGTACGACTTCTCCGCCGTGTGGGACGTACCAGAACGGTGTTCGTGAACGTGTGCGAGGGCTGAGGAAATTAAGCGGCTCCAAAAGAGAGGGCAGTGCCTTTCCCTACACCCGGCATGCACAGAGGGGCTCTAACGGGCTATAGGTCTGGACGTTGCTTCGCTGAACCTTGTGCGCCTGGGGCTCCTCATGTGTTCCTCCCGAGAACAGGGTGCCCAGGCTAGCCTCCTAGGTGTTCAGAAAACTGTGCTGCCGTTCTAGGAACGCAGAGCAGAGGCCACCGCCTCATGGAAACTGCTGCACGCCTCTGCTTCTGCACGGCAACTCAGGGCCTTACTTCCAGGCATGTGTTCACGCTGGGTGTGCCCGGAGCGACATAGCATGGTAAGATGCTGACTTTCTCCTCGAGCAGAGTGACTTCAGGTACGAAGGCCTCGAAGTATTCCAAGCACACTGTTCTCTCATGGCAGCTCACACAAGGGCTATTGCAAAATTTTCCTGGGCACTTCGCACTCACCAGCAATGTTGTCCGGAGGCCGTTCGAGGACTGCAAATGTAGCTCTCCTCAAGGAACGTTCAGTGTGTTGCCCATTACTCGGCCCGCACAGAGTGCCTCCAAAGCATCCGCCAATGGGCCACAAAGCTGCTGAGCCAGCCCACAGGGGACTGGAGTTACTCAGTGAACTTGGAGGGGAAATGTTGAATACCCGAGAGGCCCAGGTGTCCTCAGACGTGTACTTCCTATAAAATAAAGCATCTAAGCGACTACGAACTCATGGACTCAGCTGCACACCTCCCTTTCTGCAGGCCGACTATGGGCATAACCAGGAGGCAAGTTTTCACGTTGAGATTCCCTTTAGCTCTAGAGCTTGTCAGGCTGACCACCACCTCGGCCATGCAAGCCCCTGGTTTAGACAGAGCGAACTCATTTTCTCCCCAGAAGCATTCTTACAGGGTTTACAGGCCTGTCAAGAGCAGGGAATGGCAGGCAGCTTCAACGCAGCGAGAACGCTGCCTTCAAAATGGGAAATCAAGGCTAGTTCCAGCAGGCCTCCTTTTCCATGGGCACACTCAGCATACACCCCTGTGGTTTAAAACAAGGCCAAAGAGACACAGGTTACCCTGTGTTTCCTTCCCTGACTCAACTTCTCGAAGTAGGGTGTTCTGCATCATGCGAACTTCCTCAACCAAGGAACACCGAAAGCTGCTCCTCTGGTCCTGAGGTCATTCAAAAGCCTCCAGTGCCACAGGACGAACAGGACTTAAACTGCAGTAAGAAGGCAAGCCGACTTCCTCTAGGAGGCACGGTGACTTCAGGCAGGACGTGTTAGATGGAATGCAAAGACGAGGGTTACGCTGAGTGCAGCTCAAACTAGGGCAACACGTAAGACTTCTCCGCCGTGTGGGACGTACCAGAACGGTGTTCGTGAACGTGTGCGAGGGCTGAGGAATTTTAGCTGCTCCAAAAGAGAGGGCAGTGCCTTTCCCTACACCCGGCATGCACAGAGGGGCTCTAACGGGCTACGGGTCTGGACGTTGCTTAGCTGAACCTTGTGCGCCTGGGGGTACTCAAGTGTTCCTGCCGGGAACAGGGTGCCCAGGCTAGCCTCCTAGGTGTCCAGAAAACTGTGCTGCCGTTCTAGGAACGCAGAGCAGAGGCCACCGCCTCATGGAAACTGCTGCACGCCTCTGCTTCTGCACGGCAACTCAGGGCCTTACTTCCAGGCATGTGTTCACGCTGGGTGTGCCCGGAGCGACATAGCATGGTAAGATGCTGACTTTCTCCTCGAACAGAGTGACTTCAGGTACGAAGGCCTCGAAGTATTCCAAGCACACTGTTCTCTCATGGCAGCTCACACAAGGGCTATTGCAAAACTTTCCTGGGCACTTAGAACTCACCAGCAATGTTGTCCTGAGGCCGTTCGAGGACTGGAAATGTAGCTCTCCTCGAGGAACGTTCAGTGTGTTGCCCATTACTCGGCCCGCACACAGTGCCTCCAAAGCATCTGCCAGTGGGCGACAAAGCTTCTCAGCCAGCCCACAGGGTTCTGGAGGTACTCAGTGAACTTGGAGGGGAAATGTTGAATACCCGAGAGGCCCAGGTGTCCTCAGACGTGTACTTCCTATAAAATAAAGCATCTAAGCGACTACGAACTCATGGACACAGCTGCACACCTCCCTTTCTGCAGGCCGACTATGGGCATAACCAGGAGGCAAGTTTTCACGTTGAGATTCCCTTTAGCTCTAGAGCTTGTCAAGCTGACCACCACCTCGGCCACGCAAGCCCCTGGTTTAGACAGAGCGAACTCATTTTCTCCCCAGAAGCATTCTTACAGGGTTTACAGGCCTGTCAAGAGCAGGGAATGGCAGGCAGCTTCAACGCAGCGAGAACGCTGCCTTAAAAATGGGAAATCAAGGCTAGTTCCAGCAGGCCTCCTTTTCCATGGGCACACTCAGCATACACCCCTGTGGTTTATAACAAGGGCAAAGATACACAGGTTACCCTGTGTTTCCTTCCTTGACTCAACTTCTCGAAGTAGGGTGTTCTGCATCATGCGAACTTCCTCAACCAAGGAACACCGAAAGCTGCTTCTCTGGTCCTGAGGACATTCAAAAGCCTGCAGTGCCACAGGACGAACAGGACTTAAACTGCAGTAAGAAGGCTAGCCGACTTCCTGTAGGAGGCACGGTGACTTCAGGCAGGACGTGTTAGATGGTATGCGAAGACGAGGGTTACGCTGAGTGCAGCTCAAACTAGGGCTACACGTAAGATTTCTCCACCGTGTGGGACGTACCTGAACGGTGTTCGTGAACGTGTGCGAGGGCTGAGGAAATTAAGCTGCTCCAAAAGAGAGGGCAGTGCCTTTCCCTACACCCGGCATGCACAGAGGGTCTCTAACGGGCTACGGGTCTGGACGTTGCATAGCTGAACCTTGTGCGCCTGGGGGTACTCAAGTGTTCCTGCCGGGAACAGGGTGCCCAGGCTAGCCTCCTAGGTGTCCAGAAAACTGTGCTGCCGTTCTAGGAACGCAGAGCAGAGGACACCGCCTCATGGAAACTCCTGCACGCCTCTGTTTCTGCACGGCACCTCAGGGCCTTACTTCCAGGCATGTGTTCACGCTGGGTGTGCCCGGAGCGACATAGCATGGTAAGATGCTGACTTTCTCCTCGAGCAGAGTGACTTCAGATACGAAGGCCTCGAAGTATTCCAAGCACACTGTTCTCTCATGGTAGCTCACACAATGGCTATTGCAAAACTTTCCTGGGCACTTCGAACTCACCAGCAATGTTGTCCTGAGGCCGTTCGAGGACTGGAAATGTAGCTCTCCTCAAGGAACATTCAGTGTGTTGCCCATTACTCGGCCCGCACACAGTGCCTCCAAAGTATCTGCCAGTGGGCGACAAAGCTTCTCAGCCAGCCCACAGGGTTCTGGAGGTACTCAGTGAACTTGGAGGGGAAATGTTGAATACCCGAGAGGCCCAGGTGTCCTCAGACGTGTACTTCCTATAAAATAAAGCATCTAAGCTATTACGAACTCATGGACACAGCTGCACACCTCCCTTTCTGCAGGCCGACTATGGGCATAACCAGGAGGCAAGTTTTCACGTTGACATTCCCTTTAGCTCTAGAGCTTGTCAGGCTGACCTCGGCCATGCAAGCCCCTGGTTTAGACAGAGCGAACTCATTTTCTCCCCAGAAGCATTCTTACAGGGTTTACAGTCCTGTCAAGAGCAGGGAATGGCTGGCAGCTTCAACGCAGCGAGAACGCTGCCTTCAAAATGGGAAATCAAGGCTAGTTCCAGCAGGCCTCCTTTTCCATCGGCACACTCAGCATACACCCCTGTGGTTTCTAACAAGTCCAAAGAGACACAGGTTACCCTGTGTTTCCTTCCCGGACTCAACTTCTCGAAGTAGGGTGTTCTGCATCATGCGAACTGCCTCAACCAAGGAACGCCGAAAGCTGCTCCTCTGGGACTGAGGACATTTAAAAGCCTGCAGTGCCACAGGACGTACAGGACTTAAACTGCAGTAAGAAGGCAAGCCGACTTCCTGTAGGAGGCACGGTGACTTCAGGCAGGACGTGTTAGATGGAATGCGAAGACGAGGGTTACGCTGAGTGCAGCTCAAACTAGGGCTGCACGTAAGATTTCTCCACCGTGTGGGACGTACCAGAACGGTGTTCGTGAACGTGTGCGAGGGCTGAGGAAATTAAGCTGCTCCAAAAGAGAGGGCAGTGCCTTTCCCTACACCCGGCATGCACAGAGGGGCTCTAACTGGCTACGGGTCTGGACGTTGCTTAGCTGAACCTTGTGCGCCTGGGGGTACTCAAGTGTTCCTGCCGGGAACAGGGTGCCCAGGCTAGCCTCCTAGGTGTCCAGAAAACTGTGCTGCCGTTCTAGGAACTCAGAGCAGAGGCCACCGCCTCATGGAAACTGCTGCACGCCTCTGCTTCTGCACGGCAACTCAGGGCCTTACTTCCAGGCATGTGTTCACGCTGGGTGTGCCCGGAGAGACATAGCATGGTAAGATGCTGACTTTCTCCTCGAGCAGAGTGATTTCAGATACGAAGGCCTCGAAGTATTCCAAGCACACTGTTCTCTCATGGCAGCTCACACAAGGGCTATTGCAAAATTTTCCTGGGCACTTCGCACTGAACAGAAATGTTGTACTGAGGCCGTTCGAGGACTGGAAATGTAGCTCTCCTGAAGGAACTTTCAGTGTGTTGCCCAATACTCGGCCCGCACACCGTGCCTCCAAAGCATCCGCAAACGGGCCACAAAGCTGCTGAGCCAGCCCACAGGGGACTGGAGTTACTCAGTGAACTTGGAGGGGAAATGTTGAATACCCGAGAGGCCCAGGTGTCCTCAGACGTGTACTTCCTATAAAATAAAGCATCTAAGCGACTACGAACTCATGGACACAGCTGCACACCTCCCTTTCTGCAGGCCGACTATGGGCATAACCAGGAGGCAAGTTTTCACGTTGAGATTCCCTTTAGCTCTAGAGCTTGTCAGGCTGACCACCACCTCGGCCATGCAAGCCCCTGGTTTAGACAGAGCGAACTCACTTTCTCCCCAGAAGCATTCTTACAGGGTTTACAGGCCTGTCAAGAGCAGGGAATGGCAGGCAGCTTCAACGCAGCGAGAACGCTGCCTTCAAAATGGGAAATCAAGGCTAGTTCCAGCAGGCCTCCTTTTCCATGGACACACTCAGCATACACCCCTGTGGTTTCTAACAAGTCCAAAGAGACACAGGTTACCCTGTGTTTCCTTCCCGGACTCAACTTCTCGAAGTAGGGTGTTCTGCATCATGCGAACTGCCTCAACCAAGGAACGCCGAAAGCTGCTCCTCTGGTCCTGAGGACATTCAAAAGCCTGCAGTGCTACAAGACGAACAGGACTTAAACTGCAGTAAGAAGGCAAGCCGACTTCCTGTAGGAGGCACGGTGACTTCAGGCAGGACGTGTTAGATGGAATGCGAAGACGAGGGTTACGCTGAGTGCAGCTCAAACTAGGGCAACACGTACGACTTCTCCGCCGTGTGGGACGTACCAGAACGGTGTTCGTGAACGTGTGCGAGGGCTGAGGAAATTAAGCGGCTCCAAAAGAGAGGGCAGTGCCTTTCCCTACACCCGGCATGCACAGAGGGGCTCTAACGGGCTATAGGTCTGGACGTTGCTTCGCTGAACCTTGTGCGCCTGGGGCTCCTCATGTGTTCCTCCCGAGAACAGGGTGCCCAGGCTAGCCTCCTAGGTGTTCAGAAAACTGTGCTGCCGTTCTAGGAACGCAGAGCAGAGGCCACCGCCTCATGGAAACTGCTGCACGCCTCTGCTTCTGCACGGCAACTCAGGGCCTTACTTCCAGGCATGTGTTCACGCTGGGTGTGCCCGGAGCGACATAGCATGGTAAGATGCTGACTTTCTCCTCGAGCAGAGTGACTTCAGGTACGAAGGCCTAGAAGTATTCCAAGCACACTGTTCTCTCATGGCAGCTCACACAAGGGCTATTGCAAAATTTTCCTGGGCACTTCGCACTCACCAGCAATGTTGTCCGGAGGCCGTTCGAGGACTGCAAATGTAGCTCTCCTCAAGGAACGTTCAGTGTGTTGCCCATTACTCGGCCCGCACAGAGTGCCTCCAAAGCATCCGCCAATGGGCCACAAAGCTGCTGAGCCAGCCCACAGGGGACTGGAGTTACTCAGTGAACTTGGAGGGGAAATGTTGAATACCCGAGAAGCCCAGGTGTCCTCAGACGTGTACTTCCTATAAAATAAAGCATCTAAGCGACTACGAACTCATGGACTCAGCTGCACACCTCCCTTTCTGCAGGCCGACTATGGGCATAACCAGGAGGCAAGTTTTCACGTTGAGATTCCCTTTAGCTCTAGAGCTTGTCAGGCTGACCACCACCTCGGCCATGCAAGCCCCTGGTTTAGACAGAGCGAACTCATTTTCTCCCCAGAAGCATTCTTACAGGGTTTACAGGCCTGTCAAGAGCAGGGAATGGCAGGCAGCTTCAACGCAGCGAGAACGCTGCCTTCAAAATGGGAAATCAAGGCTAGTTCCAGCAGGCCTCCTTTTCCATGGGCACACTCAGCATACACCCCTGTGGTTTAAAACAAGGCCAAAGAGACACAGGTTACCCTGTGTTTCCTTCCCTGACTCAACTTCTCGAAGTAGGGTGTTCTGCATCATGCGAACTTCCTCAACCAAGGAACACCGAAAGCTGCTCCTCTGGTCCTGAGGTCATTCAAAAGCCTCCAGTGCCACAGGACGAACAGGACTTAAACTGCAGTAAGAAGGCAAGCCGACTTCCTCTAGGAGGCACGGTGACTTCAGGCAGGACGTGTTAGATGGAATGCAAAGACGAGGGTTACGCTGAGTGCAGCTCAAACTAGGGCAACACGTAAGACTTCTCCGCCGTGTGGGACGTACCAGAACGGTGTTCGTGAACGTGTGCGAGGGCTGAGGAATTTTAGCTGCTCCAAAAGAGAGGGCAGTGCCTTTCCCTACACCCGGCATGCACAGAGGGGCTCTAACGGGCTACGGGTCTGGACGTTGCTTAGCTGAACCTTGTGCGCCTGGGGGTACTCAAGTGTTCCTGCCGGGAACAGGGTGCCCAGGCTAGCCTCCTAGGTGTCCAGAAAACTGTGCTGCCGTTCTAGGAACGCAGAGCAGAGGCCACCGCCTCATGGAAACTGCTGCACGCCTCTGCTTCTGCACGGCAACTCAGGGCCTTACTTCCAGGCATGTGTTCACGCTGGGTGTGCCCGGAGCGACATAGCATGGTAAGATGCTGACTTTCTCCTCGAACAGAGTGACTTCAGGTACGAAGGCCTCGAAGTATTCCAAGCACACTGTTCTCTCATGGCAGCTCACACAAGGGCTATTGCAAAACTTTCCTGGGCACTTCGAACTCACCAGCAATGTTGTCCTGAGGCCGTTCGAGGACTGGAAATGTAGCTCTCCTCGAGGAACGTTCAGTGTGTTGCCCATTACTCGGCCCGCACACAGTGCCTCCAAAGCATCTGCCAGTGGGCGACAAAGCTTCTCAGCCAGCCCACAGGGTTCTGGAGGTACTCAGTGAACTTGGAGGGGAAATGTTGAATACCCGAGAGGCCCAGGTGTCCTCAGACGTGTACTTCCTATAAAATAAAGCATCTAAGCGACTACGAACTCATGGACACAGCTGCACACCTCCCTTTCTGCAGGCCGACTATGGGCATAACCAGGAGGCAAGTTTTCACGTTGAGATTCCCTTTAGCTCTAGAGCTTGTCAAGCTGACCACCACCTCGGCCACGCAAGCCCCTGGTTTAGACAGAGCGAACTCATTTTCTCCCCAGAAGCATTCTTACAGGGTTTACAGGCCTGTCAAGAGCAGGGAATGGCAGGCAGCTTCAACGCAGCGAGAACGCTGCCTTAAAAATGGGAAATCAAGGCTAGTTCCAGCAGGCCTCCTTTTCCATGGGCACACTCAGCATACACCCCTGTGGTTTATAACAAGGGCAAAGATACACAGGTTACCCTGTGTTTCCTTCCTTGACTCAACTTCTCGAAGTAGGGTGTTCTGCATCATGCGAACTTCCTCAACCAAGGAACACCGAAAGCTGCTCCTCTGGTCCTGAGGACATTCAAAAGCCTGCAGTGCCACAGGACGAACAGGACTTAAACTGCAGTAAGAAGGCTAGCCGACTTCCTGTAGGAGGCACGGTGACTTCAGGCAGGACGTGTTAGATGGTATGCGAAGACGAGGGTTACGCTGAGTGCAGCTCAAACTAGGGCTACACGTAAGATTTCTCCACCGTGTGGGACGTACCTGAACGGTGTTCGTGAACGTGTGCGAGGGCTGAGGAAATTAAGCTGCTCCAAAAGAGAGGGCAGTGCCTTTCCCTACACCCGGCATGCACAGAGGGTCTCTAACGGGCTACGGGTCTGGACGTTGCTTAGCTGAACCTTGTGCGCCTGGGGGTACTCAAGTGTTCCTGCCGGGAACAGGGTGCCCAGGCTAGCCTCCTAGGTGTCCAGAAAACTGTGCTGCCGTTCTAGGAACGCAGAGCAGAGGACACCGCCTCATGGAAACTCCTGCACGCCTCTGTTTCTGCACGGCACCTCAGGGCCTTACTTCCAGGCATGTGTTCACGCTGGGTGTGCCCGGAGCGACATAGCATGGTAAGATGCTGACTTTCTCCTCGAGCAGAGTGACTTCAGATACGAAGGCCTCGAAGTATTCCAAGCACACTGTTCTCTCATGGTAGCTCACACAATGGCTATTGCAAAACTTTCCTGGGCACTTCGAACTCACCAGCAATGTTGTCCTGAGGCCGTTCGAGGACTGGAAATGTAGCTCTCCTCAAGGAACATTCAGTGTGTTGCCCATTACTCGGCCCGCACACAGTGCCTCCAAAGTATCTGCCAGTGGGCGACAAAGCTTCTCAGCCAGCCCACAGGGTTCTGGAGGTACTCAGTGAACTTGGAGGGGAAATGTTGAATACCCGAGAAGCCCAGGTGTCCTCAGACGTGTACTTCCTATAAAATAAAGCATCTAAGCTATTACGAACTCATGGACACAGCTGCACACCTCCCTTTCTGCAGGCCGACTATGGGCATAACCAGGAGGCAAGTTTTCACGTTGACATTCCCTTTAGCTCTAGAGCTTGTCAGGCTGACCTCGGCCATGCAAGCCCCTGGTTTAGACAGAGCGAACTCATTTTCTCCCCAGAAGCATTCTTACAGGGTTTACAGTCCTGTCAAGAGCAGGGAATGGCTGGCAGCTTCAACGCAGCGAGAACGCTGCCTTCAAAATGGGAAATCAAGGCTAGTTCCAGCAGGCCTCCTTTTCCATGGGCACACTCAGCATACACCCCTGTGGTTTCTAACAAGTCCAAAGAGACACAGGTTACCCTGTGTTTCCTTCCCGGACTCAACTTCTCGAAGTAGGGTGTTCTGCATCATGCGAACTGCCTCAACCAAGGAACGCCGAAAGCTGCTCCTCTGGGACTGAGGACATTTAAAAGCCTGCAGTGCCACAGGACGTACAGGACTTAAACTGCAGTAAGAAGGCAAGCCGACTTCCTGTAGGAGGCACGGTGACTTCAGGCAGGACGTGTTAGATGGAATGCGAAGACGAGGGTTACGCTGAGTGCAGCTCAAACTAGGGCTGCACGTAAGATTTCTCCACCGTGTGGGACGTACCAGAACGGTGTTCGTGAACGTGTGCGAGGGCTGAGGAAATTAAGCTGCTCCAAAAGAGAGGGCAGTGCCTTTCCCTACACCCGGCATGCCCAGAGAGGCTCTAACGGGCTACGGGTCTGGACGTTGCTTAGCTGAACCTTGTGAGCCTGGGGGTACTCAAGTGTTCCTGCCGGGAACAGGGTGCCCAGGCTAGCCTCCTAGGTGTCCAGAAAACTGTGCTGCCGTTCTAGGAACGCAGAGCAGAGGCCACCGCCTCATGGAAACTGCTGCACGCCTCTGCTTCTGCACGGCAACTCAGGGCCTTACTTCCAGGCATGTGTTCACGTTGGGTGTGCCCGGAGCGACATAGCATGGTAAGATGCTGACTTTCTCCTCGAGCAGAGTGACTTCAGGTACGAAGGCCTCGAAGTATTCCAAGCACACTGTTGTCTCATGGCAGCCCATACAAGGGCTATTGCAAAATTTTCCTGGGCACTTCGCACTCACCAGCAATGTTGTCCTGAGGCCGTTCGAGGACTGGAAATGTAGCTCTCCTCAAAGAACCTTCAGTGTGTTGCCCATTACTCGGCCCGCACAGAGTGCCCCCAAAGCATCCGCCAATGGGCCACAAAGCTGCTCAACCAGCCCACAGGGGACTGGAGGTACTCAGTGAACTTGGAGGGGAAATGTTGAATACCCGAGAGGCCCAGGTGTCCTCAGACGTGTACTTCCTATAAAATAAAGCATCTAAGCTATTACGAACTCATGGACACAGCTGCACACCTCCCTTTCTGCAGGCTGACTATGGGCATAACCAGGAGGCAAGTTTTCACGTTGAGATTCCCTTTAGTTCTAGAGCTTGTCAGGCTGACCACCACCTCGGCCATGCAAGCCCCTGGTTTAGACAGAGCGAACTCATTTTCTCCCCAGAAGCATTCTTACAGGGTTTACAGGCCTGTCAAGAGCAGGGAATGGCTGGCAGCTTCAACGCAGCGAGAACGCTGCCTTCAAAATGGGAAATCAAGGCTAGTTCCAGCAGGCCTCCTTTTCCATGGGCACACTCAGCATACACCCCTGTGGTTTCTAACAAGTCCAAAGAGACACAGGTTACCCTGTGTTTCCTTCCCTGACTCAACTTCTCGAAGTAGGGTGTTTTGCATCATGCGAACTGCCTCAACCAAGGAACGCCGAAAGCTGCTCCTCTGGGACTGAGGACATTCAAAAGCCTGCAGTGCCACAGGACGTACAGGACTTAAACTGCAGTAAGAAGGCAAGCCGACTTCCTCTAGGAGGCACGGTGACTTCAGGCAGGACGTGTTAGATGGAATGCGAAGACGAGGGTTACGCTGAGTGCAGCTCAAACTAGGGCTACACGTAAGATTTCTCCACCGTGTGGGACGTACCAGAACGGTGTTCGTGAACGTGTGCGAGGGCTGAGGAAATTAAGCTGCTCCAAAAGAGAGGGCAGTGCCTTTCCCTACACCCAGCATGCACAGAGGGGCTCTAACAGGCTACGGGTCTGGACGTTGCTTAGCTGAACCTTGTGCGCCTGGGGGTACTCAAGTGTTCCTCGCGAGAACAGGGTGCCCAGGCTAGCCTCCTAGGTGTCCAGAAAACTGTGCTGCCGTTCTAGGAACGCAGAGCAGAGGCCACCGCCTCATGGAAACTGCTGCACGCCTCTGCTTCTGCACGGCAACTCAGGGCCTTACTTCCAGGCATGTGTTCACGCTGGGTGTGCCCGGAGCGACATAGCATGGCAAGATGCTTACTTTCTCCTCGAGCAGAGTGACTTCAGGTACGAAGGCCTCGAAATATTCCAAGCACACTGTTCTCTCATGGCAGCTCACACAAGGGCTATTGCAAAATTTTCCTGGGCACTTCAACTCACCAGAAATTTTGTACTGAGGCCGTTCGAGGACTGGAAATGTAGCTCTCCTCAAGGAACGTTCAGTGTGTTGCCAATTACTCGGCCCGCACAGAGTGCCTCCAAAGCATCCGCCAATGGGCCACAAAGCTGCTCAGCCAGCCCACAGGGGACAGGAGGTACTCAGTGAAATTGGAGGGGAAATGTTGAATACCCGAGAGGCCCAGGTGTCCTCAGACGTGTACTTCCTATAAAATAAAGCATCTAAGCGACTACGAACTCATGGACACAGCTGTACACCTCCCTTTCTGCAGGCCGACTATGGGCATAACAAGGAGGCAAGTTTTCACGTTGAGATTCCCTTTAGCTCTAGAGCTTGTCAGGCAGACCACCAACTGGGCCATGGAAGCCCCTGGTTTAGACAGAGCGAACTCATTTTCTCCCCAGAAACATTCTTGCAGGGTTTACAGGCCTGTCAAGAGCAGGGAATGGCAGGCAGTTTCAACGCAGCGAGAACGCTGCCTTCAAAACGGGAAATCAAGGCTAGTTCTAGCAGGCCTCCTTTTCCATGGGCACACTCAGCATACACCCCTGTGGTTTCTAACAAGTCCAAAGAGACACAGGTTACCCTGTGTTTCCTTCCCTGACTCAACTTCTCGAAGTAGGGTGTTCTGCATCATGCGAACTGCCTCAACCAAGGAACGCCGAAAGCTGCTCCTCTGGGACTGAGGACATTCAAAAGCCTGCAGTGCCACAGGACGTACAGGACTTAAACTGCAGTAAGAAGGCAAGCCGACTTCCTCTAGGAGGCACGGTGACTTCAGGCAGGACGTGTTAGATGGAATGCGAAGACGAGGGTTACGCTGAGTGCAGCTCAAACTAGGGGTACACGTAAGATTTCTCCACCGTGTGGGACGTACCAGAACGGTGTTCGTGAACGTGTGCGAGGGCTGAGGAAATTAAGCTGCTCCAAAAGAGAGGGCAGTGCCTTTCCCTACACCCGGCATGCACAGAGGGGCTCTAACGGGCTACGGGTCTGGACGTTGCTTAGCTGAACCTTGTGCGCCTGGGGGTACTCAAGTGTTCCTGCCGGCAACAGGGTGCCCAGGCTAGCCTCCTAGGTGTCCAGAAAACTGTGCTGCCGTTCTAGGAACGCAGAGCAGAGGCCACCGCCTCATGGAGACTGCTGCACGCCTCTGCTTCTGCACGGCAACTCAGGGCCTTACTTCCAGGCATGTGTTCACGCTGGGTGTGCCCGGAGCGACATAGCATGGTAAGATGCTGACTTTCTCCTCGAGCAGAGTGACTTCAGGTACGAAGGCCTCGAAGTATTCCAAGCACACTGTTCTCTCATGGCAGCTCACACAAGGGCTATTGCAAAATTTTCCTGGGCACTTCGCACTCACCAGAAATTTTCTACTGAGGCCGTTCGAGGACTTGAAATGTAGCTCTCCTCAAGGAACGTTCAGTGTGTTGCCCATTACTCGGCCCGCACACAGTGCCTCCAAAGCATTCGCCAGTGGGCCACAAAGCTGCTCAGCCAGCCCACAGGGGACTGGACGTACTCAGTGAACTTGGAGGGGAAATGTTGAATACCCGAGAGGCCCAGGTGTCCTCAGACGTGTACTTCCTATAAAATAAAGCATCTAAGCGACTACGAACTCATGAACACAGCTGCACACCTCCCTTTCTGCAGGCCGACTATGGGCATAACCAGGAGGCAACTTTTCACGTTGAGATTCCCTTTAGCTCTAGAGCTTGTCAGGCTGACCACCACCTCGGCCATGCAAGCCCCTGGTTTAGACAGAGCGAACTCATTTTCTCCCCAGAAGCATTCTTACAGGGTTTACAGGCCTGTCAAGAGCAGGGAATGGCAGGCAGCTTCAACGCAGCGAGAACGCTGCCTTCAAAACGGGAAATCAAGGCTAGTTCCAGCAGGCCTCCTTTTCCATGGGCACACTCAGCATACACCCCTGTGGTTTCTAACAAGTCCAAAGAGACACAGGTTACCCTGTGTTTCCTTCCCTGACTCAACTTCTCGAAGTAGGGTGTTCTGCATCATGCGAACTGCCTCAACCAAGGAACGCCGAATGCTGCTCCTCTGGGCCTGAGGACATTCAAAAGCCTGCAGTGCCACAGGACGTACAGGACTTAAACTGCAGTAAGAAGGCAAGCCGACTTCCTCTAGGAGGCACGGTGACTTCAGGCAGGACGTGTTAGATGGAATGCGAAGACGAGGGTTACGCTGAGTGCAGCTCAAACTAGGGCCACACGTAAGACTTCTCCGCCGTGTGGGACGTACCAGAGCGGTGTTCGTGAACGTGTGCGAGGTCTGAGGAAATTAAGCTGCTCCAAAAGAGAGGGCAGTGCCTTTCCCTACCCCTGGCATGCACAGAGGGGCTCTAACGGGCTACGGGTCTGGACGTTGCTTAGCTGAACCTTGTGCGCCTGGGGGTACTCAAGTGTACCTCCCGAGAACAGGGTGCCCAGGCTAGCCTCCTAGGTGTCCAGAAAATTGTGCTGCCGTTCTAGGAACGCAGAGCAGAGGCCACCGCCTCATGAAAACTGCTGCACGCCTCTGCTTCTGCACGGCATCTCAGGGCCTTACTTCCAGGCATGTGTTCACGCTGGGTGTGCCCGGAGCGACATAGCATGGTAAGATGCTGACTTTCTCCTCGAGCAGAATAACTTCGGGTAAGAAGGCCTCGAAGTATTCCAAGCACACTGTTCTCTCATGGCAGCTCACACAAGGGCTATTGCACAATTTTCCTGGGCACTTCGCACTCACCAGAAATGTTGCAGTGAGGCTATTCGAGGACTGGAAATGTAGCTCTCCTCAAGGAACGTTCAGTGTGTTGCCCATTACTCGGCCCGAACACAGTGCCTCCAAAGCATCCGCCAATGGGCCACAAAGCTGCTCAGGCAGCCACCAGGGGTCTGGAGGTACTCAGTGAACTTGGAGGGCAAATGTTGAATACCCGAGAGGCCCAGGTGTCCTCAGACGTGTACTTCCTATAAAATAAAGCATCTAAGCGCCTACGAACTCATGGACACAGCTGCACACCTCCCTTTCTGCAGGCCGACTATGGGCATAACAAGGAGGCAAGTTTTCACGTTGAGATTCCCTTTAGCTCTAGAGCTTGTCAGGCAGACAACCAACTGGGCCATGGAAGCCCCTGGTTTAGACAGAGCGAACTCATTTTCTCCCCAGAAACATTCTTATAGGGTTTACAGGCCTGTCAAGAGCAGGGAATGGCAGGCAGTTTCAACGCAGCGAGAACGCTGCCTTCAAAACGGGAAATCAAGGCTAGTTCCAGCAGGCCTCCTTTTCCATGGGCACACTCAGCATACACCCCTGTGGTTTCTAACAAGTCCAAAGAGACACAGGTTACCCTGTGTTTCCTTCCCGGACTCAACTTCTCGAAGTAGGGTGTTCTGCATCATGCGAACTGCCTCAACCAAGGAACGCCGAAAGCTGCTCCTCTGGGACTGAGGACATTCAAAAGCCTGCAGTGCCACAGGACGTACAGGACTTAAACTGCAGTAAGAAGGCAAGCCGACTTCCTCTAGGAGGCACGGTGACTTCAGGCAGGACGTGTTAGATGGAATGCGAAGACGAGGGTTACGCTGAGTGCAGCTCAAACTAGGGCTACACGTAAGATTTCTCCACCGTGTGGGACGTACCAGAACGGTGTTCGTGAACGTGTGCGAGGGCTGAGGAAATTAAGCTGCTCCAAAAGAGAGGGCAGTGCCTTTCCCTACACCCGGCATGCACAGAGGGGCTCTAACGGGCTACGGGTTTGGACGTTGCTTAGCTGAACCTTGTGCGCCTGGGGGTACTCAAGTGTTCCTGCCGGCAACAGGGTGCCCAGGCTAGCCTCCTAGGTGTCCAGAAAACTGTGCTGCCGTTCTAGGAACGCAGAGCAGAGGCCACCGCCTCATGGAAACTGCTGCACGCCTCTGCTTCTGCACGGCAACTCAGGGCCTTACTTCCAGGCATGTGTTCACGCTGGGTGTGCCCGGAGCGACATAGCATGGTAAGATGCTGACTTTCTCCTCGAGCAGAGTGACTTCAGGTACGAAGGCCTCGAAGTATTCCAAGCACACTGTTCTCTCATGGCAGCTCACACAAGGGCTATTGCAAAATTTTCCTAGGCACTTCGCACTCACCAGAAATGTTGTACTGAGGCCGTTCGAGGACTGGAAATGTAGCTCTCCTCAAGGAACGTTCAGTGTGTTGCCAATTACTCGGCCCGCACAGAGTGCCTCCAAAGCATCCGCCAATGGGCCACAAAGCTGCTCAGCCAGCCCACAGGGGACTGGAGGTACTCAGTGAACTTGGAGGGGAAATGTTGAATACCCGAGAGGCCCAGGTGTCCTCAGACGTGTACTTCCTATAAAATAAAGCATCTAAGCTATTACGAACTCATGGACACAGCTGCACACCTCCCTTTCTGCAAGCCGACTATGGGCATAACCAGGAGGCAAGTTTTCACGTTGAGATTCCCTTTAGCTCTAGAGCTTGTCAGGCTGACCACCACCTCGGCCATGCAAGCCCCTGGTTTAGACAGAGGGAACTCATTTTCTCCCCAGAAGCATTCTTACAGGGTTTACAAGCCTGTCAAGAACAGGGAATGGCTGGCAGCTTCAACGCAGCGAGAACGCTGCCTTCAAAATGGGAAATCAAGGCTAGTTCCAGCAGGCCTCGTTTTCCATGGGCACACTCAGCATACACCCCTGTGGTTTCTAACAAGTCCAAAGAGACACAGGTTACCCTGTGTTTCCTTCCCTAACTCAACTTCTCGAAGTAGGGTGTTCTGCATCATGCGAACTGCCTCAACCAAGGAACGCCGAAAGCTGCTCCTCTGGGCCTGAGGACATTCAAAAGCCTGCAGTGCCACAGGACGTACAGGACTTAAACTGCAGTAAGAAGGCAAGCCGACTTCCTCTAGGAGGCACGGTGACTTCAGGCAGGACGTGTTAGATGGAATGCGAAGACGAGGGTTACGCTGAGTGCAGCTCAAATTAGGGCTACACGTAAGATTTCTCCACCGTGTGGGACGTACCAGAACGGTGTTCGTGAACGTGTGCGAGGGCTGAGGAAATTAAGCTGCTCCAAAAGAGAGGGCAGTGCCTTTCCCTACACCCGGCATGCACAGAGGGGCTCTAACGGGCTACGGGTCTGGACGTTGCTTAGCTGAACCTTGTGTGCCTCGGGGTACTCAAGTGTTCCTCCCGAGAACAGGGTGCCCAGGCTAGCCTCCTAGGTGTCCAGAAAACTGTGCTGCCGTTCTAGGAACGCAGAGCAGAGGCCACCGCCTCATGGAAACTGCTGCACGCCTCTGTTTCTGCACGGCAACTCAGGGCCTTACTTCCAGGCATGTGTTCACGCTGGGTGTGCCCGGAGCGACATAGCATGGTAAGATGCTGACTTTCTCCTCGAGCAGAGTGACTTCAGGTACGAAGGCCTCGAAGTATTCCAAGCACACTGTTCTCTCATGGCAGCTCACACAAGGGCTATTGCAAAATTTTCCTGGGCACTTCGCACTCACCAGCAATGTTGTACTGAGGCCGTTCGAGGACTGGAAATGTAGCTCTCCTCAAGGAACGTTCAGTGTGTTGCCCATTACTCGGCCCACACAGAGTGCCTCCAAAGCATCCGCCAATGGGCCACAAAGCTGCTCAGCCAGCCCACAGGGGTCTGGAGGTACTCAGTGAACTTGGAGGGGAAATGTTGAATACCCGAGAGGCCCAGGTGTCCTCAGACGTGTACTTCCTATAAAATAAAGCATGTAAGCGACTACGAACTCATGGACACAGCTGCACACCTCCCTTTCTGCAGGCCGACTATGGGCATAACCAGGAGGCAACTTTTCACGTTGAGATTCTCTTTAGCTCTAGAGCTTGTCAGGCTGACCACCACCTCGGCCATGCAAGCCCCTGGTTTAGACAGAGCGAACTCATTTTCTCCCCAGAAGCATTCTTACAGGGTTTACAGGCCTGTCAAGAGCAGGGAATGGCAGGCAGCTTCAACGCAGCGAGAACGCTGCCTTCAAAATGGGAAATCAAAGCTAGTTCCAGCAGGCCTCCTTTTCCATGGGCACACTCAGCATACACCCCTGTGGTTTGTAACAAGTCCAAAGAGACACAGGTTACCCTGTGTTTCCTTCCCTGACTCAACTTCTCGAAGTAGGGTGTTCTGCATCATGCGAACTGCCTCAACCAAGGAACGCCGAAAGCTGCTCCTCTGGGCCTGAGGACATTCAAAAGCCTGCAGTGCCACAGGACGTACAGGACTTAAACTGCAGTAAGAAGGCAAGCTGACTTCCTCTAGGAGGCACGGTGACTTCAGGCAGGACGTGTTAGATGGAATGCGAAGACGAGGGTTACGCTGAGTGCACCTCAAACTAGGGCAACACGTAAGACTTCTCCGCCGTGTGGGACGTACCAGAGCGGTGTTCGTGAACGTGTGCGAGGGCTGAGGAAAGTAAGCTGCTCCAAAAGAGAGGGCAGTGCCTTTCCCTACACTCGGCATGCACAGAGGGTCTCTAACGGGCTACGGGTCTGGACGTTGCTTAGCTGAACCTTGTGCGCCTGGGGGTACTCAAGTGTTCCTGCCGGGAACAGGGTGCCCAGGCTAGCCTCCTAGGTGTCCAGAAAACTGTGCTGCCGTTCTAGGAACGCAGAGCAGAGGCCACCGCCTCATGGAAACTGCTGCACGCCTCTGCTTCTGCACGGCAACTCAGGGCCTTACTTCCAGGCATGTGTTCACGCTGGGTGTGCCCGGGCGACATAGCATGGTAAGATGCTGACTTTCTCCTCGAGCAGAGTGACTTCAGGTACGAAGGCCTCGAAGTATTCCAAGCACACTGTTCTCTCATGGCAGCCCATACAAGGGCTATTGCAAAATTTTCCTGGGCACTTCGCACTCACCAGCAATGTTGCCCTGAGGCCGTTCGAGGACTGGAAATGTAGCTCTCCTCAAAGAACCTTCAGTGTGTTGCCCATTACTCGGCCCGCACAGAGTGCCCCCAGAGCATCCGCCAATGGGCCACAAAGCTGCTCAACCAGCCCACAGGGGACTGGAGGTACTCAGTGAACTTGGAGGGGAAATGTTGAATACCCGAGAGGCCCAGGTGTCCTCAGACGTGTACTTCCTATAAAATAAAGCATCTAAGCTATTACGAACTCATGGACACTGCTGCACACCTCCCTTTCTGCAGGCCGACTATGGGCATAACCAGGAGGCAAGTTTTCACGTTTAGATTCCCTTTAGCTCTAGAGCTTGTCAGGCAGACAAGCAACTCGGCCATGCAAGCCCCTGGTTTAGACAGAGCGAACTCATTTTCTCCCCAGAAACATTCTTACAGGGTTTACAGGCCTGTCAAGAGCAGGGAATGGCAGGCAGTTTCAACGCAGCGAGAACGCTGCCTTCAAAACGGGAAATCAAGGCTAGTTCCAGCAGGCCTCCTTTTCCATGGGCACACTCAGCATACACCCCTGTGGTTTCTAACAAGTCCAAAGAGACACAGGTTACCCTGTGTTTCCTTCCCTGACTCAACTTCTCGAAGTAGGGTGTTCTGCATCATGCGAACTGCCTCAACCAAGGAACGCCGAAAGCTGCTCCTCTGGGACTGAGGACATTCAAAAGCCTGCAATGCCACAGGACGTACAGGACTTAAACTGCAGTAAGAAGTCAAGCCGACTTCCTCTAGGAGGCACGGTGACTTCAGGCAGGACGTGTTAGATGGAATGCGAAGACGAGGGTTACGCTGAGTGCAGCTCAAACTAGGGCAACACGTAAGACTTCTCCGCCGTGTGGGACGTACCAGAGCGGTGTTCGTGAACGTGTGCGAGGGCTGAGGAAATTAAGCTGCTCCAAAAGAGAGGGCAGTGCCTTTCCCTACACCCGGCATGCCCAGAGGGGCTCTAACGGGCTACGTGTCTGGACGTTTCCTAGCTGAACCTTGTGTGCCTCGGGATACTCAAGTGTTACTGCCGGGAACAGGGTGCCCAGGCTAGCCTCCTAGGTGTCCAGAAAACTGTGCTGCCGTTCTAGGAACGCAGAGCAGAGGCCACCGCCTCATGGAAACTGCTGCACGCCTCTGCTTCTGCACGGCAACTCAGGGCCTTACTTCCAGGCATGTGTTCACGCTGGGTGTGCCCGGAGCGACATAGCATGGTAAGATGCTGAGTTTCTCCTCGAGCAGAGTGATTTCAGGTACAAAGGCCTCGAAGTATTCCAAGCACACTGTTCTCTCATGGCAGTTCACACAAGAGCTATAGCAAAATTTTCCTGGGCGCTTCGGACTCACCAGAAATGCTCTCCTGAGGCCGTTCGAGGACTGGAAATGTAGCTCTCCTCAAGGAACGTTCAGTGTGTTGCCCATTACTCGGCCCGCACAGAGTGCCTCCAAAGCATTCGCCAGTGGGCCACAAAGCTGCTCAGCCAGCCCACAGGGGACTGGACGTACTCAGTGAACTTGGAGGGGAAATGTTGAATACCCGAGAGGCCCAGGTGTCCTCAGACGTGTACTTCCTATAAAATAAAGCATCTAAGCTATTACGAACTCATGGACACATCTGCACACCTCCCTTTATGCAGGCTGACTATGGCCATAACCAGGAGGCAAGTTTTCACGTTGAGATTCCCTTTAGCTCTAGAGCTTGTCAGGCTGACCACCACCTCGGCCATGTAAGCCCCTGGTTTAGACAGAGCGAACTCATTTTCTCCCCAGAAGCATTCTTACAGGGTTTACAGGCCTGTCAAGAGCAGGGAATGGCTGGCAGCTTCAACGCAGCGAGAACGCTGCCTTCAAAATGGGAAATCAAGGCTAGTTCCAGCAGGCCTCCTTTTCCATGGGCACACTCAGCATACACCCCTGTGGTTTCTAACAAGTCCAAAGAGACACAGGTTACCCTGTGTTTCCTTCCCTGACTCAACTTCTCGAAGTAGGGTGTTCTGCATCATGCGAACTGCCTCAACCAAGGAACGCCGAATGCTGCTCCTCTGGGACTGAGGACATTCAAAAGCCTGCAGTGCCACAGGACGTACAGGACTTAAACTGCAGTAAGAAGGCAAGCCGACTTCCTCTAGGAGGCACGGTGACTTCAGGCAGGACGTGTTAGATGGAATGCGAAGACGAGGGTTACGCTGAGTGCAGCTCAAATTAGGGCTACACGTAAGATTTCTCCACCGTGTGGGACGTACCAGAACGGTGTTCGTGAACGTGTGCGAGGGCTGAGGAAATTAAGCTGCTCCAAAAGAGAGGGCAGTGCCTTTCCCTACACCCGGCATGCACAGAGGGGCTCTAACGGGCTACGGGTCTGGACGTTGCTTAGCTGAACCTTGTGTGCCTCAGGGTACTCAAGTGTTCCTCCCGAGAACAGGGTGCCCAGGCTAGCCTCCTAGGTGTCCAGAAAACTGTGCTGCCGTTCTAGGAACGCAGAGCAGAGGCCACCGCCTCATGGAAACTGCTGCACGCCTCTGCTTCTGCACGGCAACTCAGGGCCTTACTTCCAGGCATGTGTTCACGCTGGGTGTGCCCGGAGCGACATAGCATGGTAAGATGCTGACTTTCTCCTCGAGCAGAGTGACTTCAGGTACGAAGGCCTCGAAGTATTCCAAGCACACTGTTCTCTCATGGCAGCTCACACAAGGGCTATTGCAAAATTTTCCTGGGCACTTCGCACTCACCAGCAATGTTGTACTGAGGCCGTTCGAGGACTGGAAATGTAGCTCTCCTCAAGGAACGTTCAGTGTGTTGCCCATTACTCGGCCCACACAGAGTGCCTCCAAAGCATCCGCCAATGGGCCACAAAGCTGCTCAGCCAGCCCACAGGGGTCTGGAGGTACTCAGTGAACTTGGAGGGGAAATGTTGAATACCCGAGAGGCCCAGGTGTCCTCAGACGTGTACTTCCTATAAAATAAAGCATGTAAGCGACTACGAACTCATGGACACAGCTGCACACCTCCCTTTCTGCAGGCCGACTATGGGCATAACCAGGAGGCAACTTTTCACGTTGAGATTCTCTTTAGCTCTAGAGCTTGTCAGGCTGACCACCACCTCGGCCATGCAAGCCCCTGGTTTAGACAGAGCGAACTCATTTTCTCCCCAGAAGCATTCTTACAGGGTTTACAGGCCTGTCAAGAGCAGGGAATGGCAGGCAGCTTCAACGCAGCGAGAACGCTGCCTTCAAAATGGGAAATCAAAGCTAGTTCCAGCAGGCCTCCTTTTCCATGGGCACACTCAGCATACACCCCTGTGGTTTCTAACAAGTCCAAAGAGACACAGGTTACCCTGTGTTTCCTTCCCGGACTCAACTTCTCGAAGTAGGGTGTTCTGCATCATGCGAACTGCCTCAACCAAGGAACGCCGAAAGCTGCTCCTCTGGGCCTGAGGACATTTAAAAGCCTGCAGTGCCACAGGACGTACAGGACTTAAACTGCAGTAAGAAGGCAAGCCGACTTCCTGTAGGAGGCACGGTGACTTCAGGCAGGACGTGTTAGATGGAATGCGAAGACGAGGGTTACGCTGAGTGCAGCTCAAACTAGGGCTGCACGTAAGATTTCTCCACCGTCTGGGACGTACCAGAACGGTGTTCGTGAACGTGTGCGAGGGCTGAGGAAATTAAGCTGCTCCAAAAGAGAGGGCAGTGCCTTTCCCTACACCCGGCATGCCCAGAGGGGCTCTAACGGGCTACGGGTCTGGACGTTGCTTAGGTGAACCTTGTGCGCCTGGGGGTACTCAAGTGTTCCTCCCGAGAACAGGGTGCCCAGGCTAGCCTCCTAGGTGTCCAGAAAACTGTGCTGCCGTTCTAGGAACGCAGAGCAGAGGCCACCGCCTCATGGAAACTGCTGCACGCCTCTGCTTCTGCACGGCACCTCAGGGCCTTACTTCCAGGCATGTGTTCACGCTGGGTGTGCCCGGAGCGACATAGCATGGTAAGATGCTGACTTTCTCCTCGAGCAGAGTGACTTCAGGTACGAAGGCCTCGAAGTATTCCAAGCACACTGTTGTCTCATGGCAGCCCATACAAGGGCTATTGCAAAATTTTCCTGGGCACTTCGCACTCACCAGCAATGTTGCCCTGAGGCCGTTCGAGGACTGGAAATGTAGCTCTCCTCAAAGAACCTTCAGTGTGTTGCCCATTACTCGGCCCGCACAGAGTGCCCCCAAAGCATCCGCCAATGGGCCACAAAGCTGCTCAACCAGCCCACAGGGGACTGGAGGTACTCAGTGAACTTGGAGGGGAAATGTTGAATACCCGAGAGGCCCAGGTGTCCTCAGACGTGTACTTCCTATAAAATAAAGCATCTAAGCTATTACGAACTCATGGACACTGCTGCACACCTCCCTTTCTGCAGGCCGACTATGGGCATAACCAGGAGGCAAGTTTTCACGTTTAGATTCCCTTTAGCTCTAGAGCTTGTCAGGCAGACAAGCAACTCGGCCATGCAAGCCCCTGGTTTAGACAGAGCGAACTCATTTTCTCCCCAGAAACATTCTTACAGGGTTTACAGGCCTGTCAAGAGCAGGGAATGGCAGGCAGTTTCAACGCAGCGAGAACGCTGCCTTCAAAACGGGAAATCAAGGCTAGTTCCAGCAGGCCTCCTTTTCCATGGGCACACTCAGCATACACCCCTGTGGTTTCTAACAAGTCCAAAGAGACACAGGTTACCCTGTGTTTCCTTCCCTGACTCAACTTCTCGAAGTAGGGTGTTCTGCATCATGCGAACTGCCTCAACCAAGGAACGCCGAAAGCTGCTCCTCTGGGACTGAGGACATTCAAAAGCCTGCAATGCCACAGGACGTACAGGACTTAAACTGCAGTAAGAAGTCAAGCCGACTTCCTCTAGGAGGCACGGTGACTTCAGGTAGGACGTGTTAGATGGAATGCGAAGACGAGGGTTACGCTGAGTGCAGCTCAAACTAGGGCAACACGTAAGACTTCTCCGCCGTGTGGGACGTACCAGAGCGGTGTTCGTGAACGTGTGCGAGGGCTGAGGAAATTAGGCTGCTCCAAAAGAGAGGACAGTGCCTTTCCCTACACCCGGCATGCCCAGAGGGGCTCTAACGGGCTACGTGTCTGGACGTTGCCTAGCTGAACCTTGTGTGCCTCGGGATACTCAAGTGTTACTGCCGGGAACAGGGTGCCCAGGCTAGCCTCCTAGGTGTCCAGAAAACTGTGCTGGCGTTCTAGGAACGCAGAGCAGAGGCCACCGCCTCATGGAAACTGCTGCACGCCTCTGCTTCTGCACGGCAACTCAGGGCCTTACTTCCAGGCATGTGTTCACGCTGGGTGTGCCCGGAGCGACATAGCATGGTAAGATGCTGAGTTTCTCCTCGAGCAGAGTGATTTCAGGTACAAAGGCCTCGAAGTATTCCAAGCACACTGTTCTCTCATGGCAGTTCACACAAGAGCTATAGCAAAATTTTCCTGGGCGCTTCGGACTCACCAGAAATGCTCTCCTGAGGCCGTTCGAGGACTGGAAATGTAGCTCTCCTCAAGGAACGTTCAGTGTGTTGCCCATTACTCGGCCCGCACAGAGTGCCTCCAAAGCATTCGCCAGTGGGCCACAAAGCTGCTCAGCCAGCCCACAGGGGACTGGACGTACTCAGTGAACTTGGAGGGGAAATGTTGAATACCCGAGAGGCCCAGGTGTCCTCAGACGTGTACTTCCTATAAAATAAAGCATCTAAGCTATTACGAACTCATGGACACAGCTGCACACCTCCCTTTATGCAGGCTGACTATGGCCATAACCAGGAGGCAAGTTTTCACGTTGAGATTCCCTTTAGCTCTAGAGCTTGTCAGGCTGACCACCACCTCGGCCATGTAAGCCCGTGGTTTAGACAGAGCGAACTCATTTTCTCCCCAGAAGCATTCTTACAGGGTTTACAGGCCTGTCAAGAGCAGGGAATGGCTGGCAGCTTCAACGCAGCGAGAACGCTGCCTTCAAAATGGGAAATCAAGGCTAGTTCCAGCAGGCCTCCTTTTCCATGGGCACACTCAGCATACACCCCTGTGGTTTCTAACAAGTCCAAAGAGACACAGGTTACCCTGTGTTTCCTTCCCTGACTCAACTTCTCGAAGTAGGGTGTTCTGCATCATGCGAACTGCCTCAACCAAGGAACGCCGAATGCTGCTCCTCTGGGACTGAGGACATTCAAAAGCCTGCAGTGCCACAGTACGTACAGGACTTAAACTGCAGTAAGAAGGCAAGCCGACTTCCTCTAGGAGGCACGGTGACTTCAGGCAGGACGTGTTAGATGGAATGCGAAGACGAGGGTTACGCTGAGTGCAGCTCAATCTAGGGCTACACGTAAGATTTCTCCACCGTGTGGGACGTACCAGAACGCTGTTCGTGAACGTGTGCGAGGGCTGAGGAAATTAAGCTGCTCCAAAAGAGAGGGCAGTGCCTTTCCCTACACCCGGCATGCACAGAGGGGCTCTAACGGGCTACGGGTCTGGACGTTGCTTAGCTGAACCTTGTGCGCCTGGGGGTACTCAAGTGTTCCTGCCGGGAACAGGGTGCCCAAGCTAGCCTCCTAGGTGTCCAGAAAACTGTGCTGCCGTTCTAGGAACGCAGAGCAGAGGCCACCGCCTCATGGAAACTGCTGCACGCCTCTGCTTCTGCACGGCAACTCAGGGCCTTACTTCCAGGCATGTGTTCACGCTGGGTGTGCCCGGGCGACATAGCATGGTAAGATGCTGACTTTCTCCTCGAGCAGAGTGACTTCAGGTACGAAGGCCTCGAAGTATTCCAAGCACACTGTTCTCTCATGGCAGCTCACACAAGGGCTATTGCAAAATTTTCCTGGGCACTTCGAACTCACCAGCAATGTTGTACTGAGGCCGTTCGAGGACTGGAAATGTAGCTCTCCTCAAGGAACATTCAGTGTGTTGCCCATTACTCGGCCCACACAGAGTGCCTCCAAAGCATCCGCCAATGGGCCACAAAGCTGCTCAGCCAGCCCACAGGGGACTGGACGTACTCAGTGAACTTGGAGGGGAAATGTTGAATACCCGAGAGGCCCAGGTGTCCTCAGACGTGTACTTCCTATAAAATAAAGCATGTAAGCGACTACGAACTCATGGACACAGCTGCACACCTCCCTTTCTGCAGGCCGACTATGGGCATAACCAGGAGGCAACTTTTCACGTTGAGATTCTCTTTAGCTCTAGAGCTTGTCAGGCTGACCACCACCTCGGCCATGCAAGCCCCTGGTTTAGACAGAGCGAACTCATTTTCTCCCCAGAAGCATTCTTACAGGGTTTACAGGCCTGTCAAGAGCAGGGAATGGCAGGCAGCTTCAACGCAGCGAGAACGCTGCCTTCAAAATGGGAAATCAAAGCTAGTTCCAGCAGGCCTCCTTTTCCATGGGCACACTCAGCATACACCCCTGTGGTTTGTAACAAGTCCAAAGAGACACAGGTTACCCTGTGTTTCCTTCCCGGACTCAACTTCTCGAAGTAGGGTGTTCTGCATCATGCGAACTGCCTCAACCAAGGAACGCCGAAAGCTGCTCCTCTGGGCCTGAGGACATTTAAAAGCCTGCAGTGCCACAGGACGTACAGGACTTAAACTGCAGTAAGAAGGCAAGCCGACTTCCTGTAGGAGGCATGGTGACTTCAGGCAGGACGTGTTAGATGGAATGCGAAGACGAGGGTTACGCTGAGTGCAGCTCAAACTAGGGCTGCACGTAAGATTTCTCGACCGTGTGGGACGTACCAGAACGGTGTTCGTGAACGTGTGCGAGGGCTGAGGAAATTAAGCTGCTCCAAAAGAGAGGGCAGTGCCTTTCCCTACACCCGGCATGCCCAGAGGGGCTCTAACGGGCTACGGGTCTGGACGTTGCTTAGGTGAACCTTGTGCGCCTGGGGGTACTCAAGTGTTCCTCCCGAGAACAGGGTGCCCAGGCTAGCCTCCTAGGTGTCCAGAAAACTGTGCTGCCGTTCTAGGAACGCAGAGCAGAGGCCACCGCCTCATGGAAACTGCTGCACGCCTCTGCTTCTGCACGGCACCTCAGGGCCTTACTTCCAGGCATGTGTTCACGCTGGGTGTGCCCGGAGCGACATAGCATGGTAAGATGCTGACTTTCTCCTCGAGCAGAGTGACTTCAGGTACGAAGGCCTCGAAGTATTCCAAGCACACTGTTGTCTCATGGCAGCCCATACAAGGGCTATTGCAAAATTTTCCTGGGCACTTCGCACTCACCAGCAATGTTGCCCTGAGGCCGTTCGAGGACTGGAAATGTAGCTCTCCTCAAAGAACCTTCAGTGTGTTGCCCATTACTCGGCCCGCACAGAGTGCCCCCAAAGCATCCGCCAATGGGCCACAAAGCTGCTCAACCAGCCCACAGGGGACTGGAGGTACTCAGTGAACTTGGAGGGGAAATGTTGAATACCCGAGAGGCCCAGGTGTCCTCAGACGTGTACTTCCTATAAAATAAAGCATCTAAGCTATTACGAACTCATGGACACTGCTGCACACCTCCCTTTCTGCAGGCCGACTATGGGCATAACCAGGAGGCAAGTTTTCACGTTTAGATTCCCTTTAGCTCTAGAGCTTGTCAGGCAGACAAGCAACTCGGCCATGCAAGCCCCTGGTTTAGACAGAGCGAACTCATTTTCTCCCCAGAAACATTCTTACAGGGTTTACAGGCCTGTCAAGAGCAGGGAATGGCAGGCAGTTTCAACGCAGCGAGAACGCTGCCTTCAAAACGGGAAATCAAGGCTAGTTCCAGCAGGCCTCCTTTTCCATGGGCACACTCAGCATACACCCCTGTGGTTTCTAACAAGTCCAAAGAGACACAGGTTACCCTGTGTTTCCTTCCCTGACTCAACTTCTCGAAGTAGGGTGTTCTGCATCATGCGAACTGCCTCAACCAAGGAACGCCGAAAGCTGCTCCTCTGGGACTGAGGACATTCAAAAGCCTGCAATGCCACAGGACGTACAGGACTTAAACTGCAGTAAGAAGTCAAGCCGACTTCCTCTAGGAGGCACGGTGACTTCAGGTAGGACGTGTTAGATGGAATGCGAAGACGAGGGTTACGCTGAGTGCAGCTCAAACTAGGGCAACACGTAAGAATTCTCCGCCGTGTGGGACGTACCAGAGCGGTGTTCGTGAACGTGTGCGAGGGCTGAGGAAATTAGGCTGCTCCAAAAGAGAGGGCAGTGCCTTTCCCTACACCCGGCATGCCCAGAGGGGCTCTAACGGGCTACGTGTCTGGACGTTGCCTAGCTGAACCTTGTGTGCCTCGGGATACTCAAGTGTTACTGCCGGGAACAGGGTGCCCAGGCTAGCCTCCTAGGTGTCCAGAAAACTGTGCTGGCGTTCTAGGAACGCAGAGCAGAGGCCACCGCCTCATGGAAACTGCTGCACGCCTCTGCTTCTGCACGGCAACTCAGGGCCTTACTTCCAGGCATGTGTTCACGCTGGGTGTGCCCGGAGCGACATAGCATGGTAAGATGCTGAGTTTCTCCTCGAGCAGAGTGATTTCAGGTACAAAGGCCTCGAAGTATTCCAAGCACACTGTTCTCTCATGGCAGTTCACACAAGAGCTATAGCAAAATTTTCCTGGGCGCTTCGGACTCACCAGAAATGCTCTCCTGAGGCCGTTCGAGGACTGGAAATGTAGCTCTCCTCAAGGAACGTTCAGTGTGTTGCCCATTACTCGGCCCGCACAGAGTGCCTCCAAAGCATTCGCCAGTGGGCCACAAAGCTGCTCAGCCAGCCCACAGGGGACTGGACGTACTCAGTGAACTTGGAGGGGAAATGTTGAATACCCGAGAGGCCCAGGTGTCCTCAGACGTGTACTTCCTATAAAATAAAGCATCTAAGCTATTACGAACTCATGGACACAGCTGCACACCTCCCTTTATGCAGGCTGACTATGGCCATAACCAGGAGGCAAGTTTTCACGTTGAGATTCCCTTTAGCTCTAGAGCTTGTCAGGCTGACCACCACCTCGGCCATGTAAGCCCGTGGTTTAGACAGAGCGAACTCATTTTCTCCCCAGAAGCATTCTTACAGGGTTTACAGGCCTGTCAAGAGCAGGGAATGGCTGGCAGCTTCAACGCAGCGAGAACGCTGCCTTCAAAATGGGAAATCAAGGCTAGTTCCAGCAGGCCTCCTTTTCCATGGGCACACTCAGCATACACCCCTGTGGTTTCTAACAAGTCCAAAGAGACACAGGTTACCCTGTGTTTCCTTCCCTGACTCAACTTCTCGAAGTAGGGTGTTCTGCATCATGCGAACTGCCTCAACCAAGGAACGCCGAATGCTGCTCCTCTGGGACTGAGGACATTCAAAAGCCTGCAGTGCCACAGTACGTACAGGACTTAAACTGCAGTAAGAAGGCAAGCCGACTTCCTCTAGGAGGCACGGTGACTTCAGGCAGGACGTGTTAGATGGAATGCGAAGACGAGGGTTACGCTGAGTGCAGCTCAATCTAGGGCTACACGTAAGATTTCTCCACCGTGTGGGACGTACCAGAACGCTGTTCGTGAACGTGTGCGAGGGCTGAGGAAATTAAGCTGCTCCAAAAGAGAGGGCAGTGCCTTTCCCTACACCCGGCATGCACAGAGGGGCTCTAACGGGCTACGGGTCTGGACGTTGCTTAGCTGAACCTTGTGCGCCTGGGGGTACTCAAGTGTTCCTGCCGGGAACAGGGTGCCCAAGCTAGCCTCCTAGGTGTCCAGAAAACTGTGCTGCCGTTCTAGGAACGCAGAGCAGAGGCCACCGCCTCATGGAAACTGCTGCACGCCTCTGCTTCTGCACGGCAACTCAGGGCCTTACTTCCAGGCATGTGTTCACGCTGGGTGTGCCCGGGCGACATAGCATGGTAAGATGCTGACTTTCTCCTCGAGCAGAGTGACTTCAGGTACGAAGGCCTCGAAGTATTCCAAGCACACTGTTCTCTCATGGCAGCTCACACAAGGGCTATTGCAAAATTTTCCTGGGCACTTCGAACTCACCAGCAATGTTGTACTGAGGCCGTTCGAGGACTGGAAATGTAGCTCTCCTCAAGGAACATTCAGTGTGTTGCCCATTACTCGGCCCACACAGAGTGCCTCCAAAGCATCCGCCAATGGGCCACAAAGCTGCTCAGCCAGCCCACAGGGGACTGGACGTACTCAGTGAACTTGGAGGGGAAATGTTGAATACCCGAGAGGCCCAGGTGTCCTCAGACGTGTACTTCCTATAAAATAAAGCATGTAAGCGACTACGAACTCATGGACACAGCTGCACACCTCCCTTTCTGCAGGCCGACTATGGGCATAACCAGGAGGCAACTTTTCACGTTGAGATTCTCTTTAGCTCTAGAGCTTGTCAGGCTGACCACCACCTCGGCCATGCAAGCCCCTGGTTTAGACAGAGCGAACTCATTTTCTCCCCAGAAGCATTCTTACAGGGTTTACAGGCCTGTCAAGAGCAGGGAATGGCAGGCAGCTTCAACGCAGCGAGAACGCTGCCTTCAAAATGGGAAATCAAAGCTAGTTCCAGCAGGCCTCCTTTTCCATGGGCACACTCAGCATACACCCCTGTGGTTTGTAACAAGTCCAAAGAGACACAGGTTACCCTGTGTTTCCTTCCCGGACTCAACTTCTCGAAGTAGGGTGTTCTGCATCATGCGAACTGCCTCAACCAAGGAACGCCGAAAGCTGCTCCTCTGGGCCTGAGGACATTTAAAAGCCTGCAGTGCCACAGGACGTACAGGACTTAAACTGCAGTAAGAAGGCAAGCCGACTTCCTGTAGGAGGCATGGTGACTTCAGGCAGGACGTGTTAGATGGAATGCGAAGACGAGGGTTACGCTGAGTGCAGCTCAAACTAGGGCTGCACGTAAGATTTCTCGACCGTGTGGGACGTACCAGAACGGTGTTCGTGAACGTGTGCGAGGGCTGAGGAAATTAAGCTGCTCCAAAAGAGAGGGCAGTGCCTTTCCCTACACCCGGCATGCCCAGAGGGGCTCTAACGGGCTACGGGTCTGGACGTTGCTTAGGTGAACCTTGTGCGCCTGGGGGTACTCAAGTGTTCCTCCCGAGAACAGGGTGCCCAGGCTAGCCTCCTAGGTGTCCAGAAAACTGTGCTGCCGTTCTAGGAACGCAGAGCAGAGGCCACCGCCTCATGGAAACTGCTGCACGCCTCTGCTTCTGCACGGCACCTCAGGGCCTTACTTCCAGGCATGTGTTCACGCTGGGTGTGCCCGGAGCGACATAGCATGGTAAGATGCTGACTTTCTCCTCGAGCAGAGTGACTTCAGGTACGAAGGCCTCGAAGTATTCCAAGCACACTGTTGTCTCATGGCAGCCCATACAAGGGCTATTGCAAAATTTTCCTGGGCACTTCGCACTCACCAGCAATGTTGCCCTGAGGCCGTTCGAGGACTGGAAATGTAGCTCTCCTCAAAGAACCTTCAGTGTGTTGCCCATTACTCGGCCCGCACAGAGTGCCCCCAAAGCATCCGCCAATGGGCCACAAAGCTGCTCAACCAGCCCACAGGGGACTGGAGGTACTCAGTGAACTTGGAGGGGAAATGTTGAATACCCGAGAGGCCCAGGTGTCCTCAGACGTGTACTTCCTATAAAATAAAGCATCTAAGCTATTACGAACTCATGGACACTGCTGCACACCTCCCTTTCTGCAGGCCGACTATGGGCATAACCAGGAGGCAAGTTTTCACGTTTAGATTCCCTTTAGCTCTAGAGCTTGTCAGGCAGACAAGCAACTCGGCCATGCAAGCCCCTGGTTTAGACAGAGCGAACTCATTTTCTCCCCAGAAACATTCTTACAGGGTTTACAGGCCTGTCAAGAGCAGGGAATGGCAGGCAGTTTCAACGCAGCGAGAACGCTGCCTTCAAAACGGGAAATCAAGGCTAGTTCCAGCAGGCCTCCTTTTCCATGGGCACACTCAGCATACACCCCTGTGGTTTCTAACAAGTCCAAAGAGACACAGGTTACCCTGTGTTTCCTTCCCTGACTCAACTTCTCGAAGTAGGGTGTTCTGCATCATGCGAACTGCCTCAACCAAGGAACGCCGAAAGCTGCTCCTCTGGGACTGAGGACATTCAAAAGCCTGCAATGCCACAGGACGTACAGGACTTAAACTGCAGTAAGAAGTCAAGCCGACTTCCTCTAGGAGGCACGGTGACTTCAGGTAGGACGTGTTAGATGGAATGCGAAGACGAGGGTTACGCTGAGTGCAGCTCAAACTAGGGCAACACGTAAGAATTCTCCGCCGTGTGGGACGTACCAGAGCGGTGTTCGTGAACGTGTGCGAGGGCTGAGGAAATTAGGCTGCTCCAAAAGAGAGGGCAGTGCCTTTCCCTACACCCGGCATGCCCAGAGGGGCTCTAACGGGCTACGTGTCTGGACGTTGCCTAGCTGAACCTTGTGTGCCTCGGGATACTCAAGTGTTACTGCCGGGAACAGGGTGCCCAGGCTAGCCTCCTAGGTGTCCAGAAAACTGTGCTGGCGTTCTAGGAACGCAGAGCAGAGGCCACCGCCTCATGGAAACTGCTGCACGCCTCTGCTTCTGCACGGCAACTCAGGGCCTTACTTCCAGGCATGTGTTCACGCTGGGTGTGCCCGGAGCGACATAGCATGGTAAGATGCTGAGTTTCTCCTCGAGCAGAGTGATTTCAGGTACAAAGGCCTCGAAGTATTCCAAGCACACTGTTCTCTCATGGCAGTTCACACAAGAGCTATAGCAAAATTTTCCTGGGCGCTTCGGACTCACCAGAAATGCTCTCCTGAGGCCGTTCGAGGACTGGAAATGTAGCTCTCCTCAAGGAACGTTCAGTGTGTTGCCCATTACTCGGCCCGCACAGAGTGCCTCCAAAGCATTCGCCAGTGGGCCACAAAGCTGCTCATCCAGCCCACAGGGGACTGGACGTACACAGTGAACTCGGAGGGGAAATGTTGAATACCCGAGAGGCCCAGGTGTCCTCAGACGTGTACTTCCTATAAAATAAAGCATCTAAGCTATTACGAACTCATGGACACAGCTGCACACCTCCCTTTATGCAGGCTGACTATGGCCATAACCAGGAGGCAAGTTTTCACGTTGAGATTCCCTTTAGCTCTAGAGCTTGTCAGGCTGACCACCACCTCGGCCATGTAAGCCCCTGGTTTAGACAGAGCGAACTCATTTTCTCCCCAGAAGCATTCTTACAGGGTTTACAGGCCTGTCAAGAGCAGGGAATGGCTGGCAGCTTCAACGCAGCGAGAACGCTGCCTTCAAAATGGGAAATCAAGGCTAGTTCCAGCAGGCCTCCTTTTCCATGGGCACACTCAGCATACACCCCTGTGGTTTCTAACAAGTCCAAAGAGACACAGGTTACCCTGTGTTTCCTTCCCTGACTCAACTTCTCGAAGTAGGGTGTTCTGCATCATGCGAACTGCCTCAACCAAGGAACGCCGAATGCTGCTCCTCTGGGACTGAGGACATTCAAAAGCCTGCAGTGCCACAGTACGTACAGGACTTAAACTGCAGTAAGAAGGCAAGCCGACTTCCTCTAGGAGGCACGGTGACTTCAGGCAGGACGTGTTAGATGGAATGCGAAGACGAGGGTTACGCTGAGTGCAGCTCAATCTAGGGCTACACGTAAGATTTCTCCACCGTGTGGGACGTACCAGAACGCTGTTCGTGAACGTGTGCGAGGGCTGAGGAAATTAAGCTGCTCCAAAAGAGAGGGCAGTGCCTTTCCCTACACCCGGCATGCACAGAGGGGCTCTAACGGGTTACGGGTCTGGACGTTGCTTAGCTGAACCTTGTGCGCCTGGGGGTACTCAAGTGTTCCTCCCGAGAACAGGGTGCACAGGCTAGCCTCCTAGGTGTCCAGAAAACTGTGCTGCCGTTCTAGGAACGCAGAGCAGAGGCCACCGCCTCATGGAAACTGCTGCACGCCTCTGCTTCTGCACGGCAACTCAGGGTCTTACTTCCAGGCATGTGTTCACGCTGGGTGTGCCCGCGCGACATAGCATGGTAAGATGCTTACTTTCTCCTCGAGCAGAGTGACTTCAGGTACGAAGGCCTCGAAGTATTCCAAGCACACTGTTCTCTCATGGCAGCTCACACAAGGGCTATTGCAAAATTTTCCTGGGCACTTCGCACTCACCAGAAATGTTGTACTGAGGCCGTTCGAGGACTGGAAATGTAGCTCTCCTCGAGGAACGTTCAGTGTGTTGCCCATTACTCGGCCCGCACACAGTGCTTCCAAGGCATCCGCCAATGGGCCACAAAGCTGCTCAGGCAGCCAACAGGGGTCTGGAGGTACTCAGTGAACTTGGAGGGGAAATGTTGAATACCCGAGAGGCCCAGGTGTCCTCAGACGTGTACTTCCTATAAAATAAAGCATCTAAGCGACTACGAACTCATGGACACAGCTGCACACCTCCCTTTCTGCAGGCCGACTATGGGCATAACAAGGAGGCAAGTTTTCACGTTGAGATTCCCTTTAGCTCTAGAGCTTGTCAGGGAGACCACCAACTGGGCCATGGAAGCCCCTGGTTTAGACAGAGCAAACTCATTTTCTCCCCAGAAACATTCTTACAGGGTTTACAGGCCTGTCAAGAGCAGGGAATGGCAGGCAGCTTCAACGCAGCGAGAACGCTGCCGTCAAAACGGGAAATCAAGGCTAGTTCCAGCAGGCCTCCTTTTCCATGGGCACACTCAGCATACACCCCTGTGGTTTCTAACAAGTCCAAAGAGACACAGGTTACCCTGTGTTTCCTTCCCTGACTCAACTTCTCGAAGTAGGGTGTTCTGCATCATGCGAACTGCCTCAACCAAGGAACGCCGAAAGCTGCTCCTCTGGGACTGAGGACATTCAAAAGCCTGCAGTGCCACAGGACGTACAGGACTTAAACTGCAGTAAGAAGGCAAGCCGACTTCCTCTAGGAGGCACGGTGACTTCAGGCAGGACGTGTTAGATGGAATGCGAAGACGAGGGTTACGCTGAGTGCAGCTCAAACTAGGGGTACACGTAAGATTTCTCTACCGTGTGGGACGTACCAGAACGGTGTTCGTGAACGTGTGCGAGGGCTGAGGAAATTAAGCTGCTCCAAAAGAGAGGGCAGTGCCTTTCCCTACACCCGGCATGCACAGAGGGGCTCTAACGGGCTACGGGTCTGGACGTTGCTTAGCTGAACCTTGTGCGCCTGGGGATACTCAAGTGTTCCTGCCGAGAACAGGGTGCCCAGGCTAGCCACCTAGGTGTCCAGAAAACTGTGCTGCCGTTCTAAGAACGCAGAGCAGAGGCCACCGCCTCATGGAAACTGCTGCACGCCTCTGCTTCTGCACGGCAACTCAGGGCCTTACTTCCAGGCATGTGTTCACGCTGGGTGTGCCCGGAGCGACATAGCATGGTAAGATGCTGACTTTCTCCTCGAGCAGAGTGACTTCAGGTACGAAGGCCTCGAAGTATTCCAAGCACACTGTTCTCTCATGGCAGCTCACACAAGGGCTATTGCAAAATTTTCCTGCGCACTTCGAACTCACCAGCAATGTTGTCCTGAGGCCGTTCAAGGACTGGAAATGTAGCTCTCCTCAAAGAACCTTCAGTGTGTTACCCATTACTCGGCCCGCACAGAGTGCCCCCAAAGCATCCGCCAATGGGCCACAAAGCTGCTCAGCCAGCCCACAGGGGACTGGAGGTACTCAGTGAACTTGGAGGGGAAATGTTGAATACCCGAGAGGCCCAGGTGTCCTCAGACGTGTACTTCCTATAAAATAAAGCATCTAAGCGACTACGAACTCATGGACACAGCTGCACACCTCCCTTTCTGCAGGCCGACTATGGGCATAACCAGGAGGCAAGTTCTCACGTTGAGATTCCCTTTAGCTCTAGAGCTTGTCAGGCTGACCACCACCTCGGCCATGTAAGCCCCTGGTTTAGACAGAGCGAACTCATTTTCTCCCCAGAAGCATTCTTACAGGGTTTACAGGCCTGTCAAGAGCAGGGAATGGCAGGCAGCTTCAACGCAGCGAGAACGCTGCCTTCAAAATGGGAAATCAAGGCTAGTTCCAGCAGGCCTCCTTTTCCATGGGCACACTCAGCATACACCCCTGTGGTTTCTAACAAGTCCAAAGAGACACAGGTTACCCTGTGTTTCCTTCCCTGACTCAACTTCTCGAAGTAGGGTGTTCTGCATCATGCGAACTGCCTCAACCAAGGAACGCCGAAAGCTGCTCCTCTGGGACTGAGGACATTCAAAAGCCTGCAGTGCCACAGGACGTACAGGACTTAAACTGCAGTAAGAAGGCAAGCCGACTTCCTCTAGGAGGCACGGTGACTTCAGGCAGGACGTGTTAGATGGAATGCGAAGACGAGGGTTACGCTGAGTGCAGCTCAAACTAGGGCTACACGTAAGAGTTCTCCACCGTGTGGGACGTACCAGAACGGTGTTCGTGAACGTGTGCGAGGGCTGAGGAAATTAAGCTGCTCCAAAAGAGAGGGCAGTGCCTTTCCCTACACCCGGCATGCACAGAGGGGCTCAAACGGGCTACGGGTCTGGACGTTGCTTAGCTGAACCTTGTGCGCTTGGTGTACTCAAGTGTTCCTCCCGAGAACAGGGTGCCCAGGCTAGCCTCCTAGGTGTCCAGAAAACTGTGCTGCCGTTCTAGGAACGCAGAGCAGAGGCCACCGCCTCATGGAAACTGCTGCACGCCTCTGCTTCTGCACGGCAACTCAGGGCCTTACTTCCAGGCATGTGTTCACGCTGGGTGTGCCCGGAGCGACATAGCATGGTAAGATGCTGACTTTCTCCTCGAGCAGAGTGACTTCAGTACGAAGGCCTCGAAGTATTCCAAGCACACTGTTCTGTCATGGCAGCTCACACAAGGGCTATTGCAAAATTTTCCTGGGCACTTCGCACTCACCAGAAATGTTGTACTGAGGCCGTTCGAGGACTGGAAATGTAGCTCTCCTCAAAGAACCTTCAGTGTGTTGCCCATTACTCGGCCCGCACACAGTGCTTCCAAAGCATCCGCCAATGGGCCACAAAGCTGCTCAGGCGGCCAACAGGGGTCTGGAGGTACTCATTGAACTTGGAGGGGAAATGTTGAATACCCGAGAGGCCTAGGTGTCCTCAGACGTGTACTTCCTATAAAATAAAGCATCTAAGCGACTACGAACTCATGGACACAGCTGCACACCTCCCTTTCTGCAGGCCGACTATGGGCATAACAAGGAGGCAAGTGTTCACGTTGAGATTCCCTTTAGCTCTAGAGCTTGTCAGGCAGACCACCAACTCGGCCATGCAAGCCCCTGGTTTAGACAGAGCGAACTCATTTTCTCCCCAGAAACATTCTTACAGGGTTTACAGGCCTGTCAAGAGCAGGGAATGGTAGGCAGTTTCAACGCAGCGAGAACGCTGCCTTCAAAACGGGAAATCAAGGCTAGTTCCAGCAGGCCTCCTTTTCCATGCGCACACTCAGCATACACCCCTGTATTTTCTAACAAATCCAAAGAGACACAGGTTACCCTGTGTTTCCTTCCCTGACTCAACTTCTCGAAGTAGGGTGTTCTGCATCATGCGAACTGCCTCAACCAAGGAACGCCGAAAGCTGCTCCTCTGGGACTGAGGACATTCAAAAGCCTGCAATGCCACAGGATGTACAGGACTTAAACTGCAGTAAGAAGTCAAGCCGACTTCCTCTATGAGGCACGGTGATTTCAGGCAGGACGTGTTAGATGGAATGCGAAGACGAGGGTTACGCTGAGTTCAGCTCAAACTAGGGCAACACGTAAGACTTCTCCGCCGTGTGGGACGTACCAGAGCGGTGTTCGTGAACGTGTGTAAGGGCTGAGGAAATTAAGCTGCTCCAAAAGAGAGGGCAGTGCCTTTCCCTACACCCGGCATGCACAGAGGGGCTCTAACGGGCTACGGGTCTGGACGTTGCTTAGCTGAACCTTGTGCGCCTGGGGGTACTCAAGTGTTCCTGCCGGGAACAGGGTGCCCAGGCTAGCCTCCTAGGTGTCCAGAAAACTGTGCTGCCGTTCTAGGAACGCAGAGCAGAGGCCACCGCCTCATGGAAACTGCTGCACGCCTCTGCTTCTGCACGGCAACTCAGGGCCTTACTTCCAGGCATGTGTTCACGCTGGGTGTGCCCGGAGCGACATAGTATTGTAAGATGCTGACTTTCTCCTCGAGCACAGTGACTTCAGGTACGGAGACCTCGAAGTATTCCAAGCACACTGTTCTCTCATGGCAGCTCACACAAGGGCTATTGCAAAATTTTCCTGGGCACTTCGAACTCACCAGCAATGTTGTCCTGAGGCCGTTCGACTACCGGAAATGTAGCTCTCCTCAAAGAACCTTCAGTGTGTTGCCCATTACTCGGCCCGCACAGAGTGCCCCCAAAGCATCCGCCAATGGGCCACAAAGCTGCTCAGCCAGCCCACAGGGGACTGGAGGTACTCAGTGAACTTGGAGGGGAAATGTTGAATACCCGAGAGGCCCAGGTGTCCTCAGACGTGTACTTCCTATAAAATAAAGCATCTAAGCTATTACGAACTCATGGACACAGCTGCACACCTCCCTTTCTGCAAGCCGACTAAGGGCATAACCAGGAGGCAAGTTTTCACGTTGAGATTCCCTTTAGCTCTAGAGCTTGTCAGGCTGACCACCACCTCGGCCATGCAAGCCCCTGGTTTAGACAGAGCGAACACATTTTCTCCCCAGAAGCATTCTTACAGGGTTTACAGGCCTGTCAAGAGCAGGGAATGGCAGGCAGCTTCAACACAGCGAGAACGCTGCCTTCAAATGGGAAATCAAGGCTAGTTCCAGCAGGCCTCCTTTTCCATGGGCACACTCAGCATACACCCCTGTGGTTTCTAACAAGTCCAAAGAGACACAGGTTACCCTGTGTTTCCTTCCCTGACTCAACTTCTCGAAGTAGGGTGTTCTGCATCATGCGAACTGCCTCAACCAAGGAACGCCGAAAGCTGCTCCTCTGGGACTTAGGACATTTAAAAGCCTGCAGTGCCACAGGACGTACAGGACTTAAACTGCAGTAAGAAGGCAAGCCGACTTCCTCTAGGAGGCACGGTGACTTCAGGCAGGACGTGTTAGATGGAATGCGAAGACGAGGGTTACGCTGAGTGCAGCTCAAACTAGGGCTACACGTAAGAGTTCTCCACCGCGTGGGACGTACCAGAACGGTGTTCGTGAACGTGTGCGAGGGCTGAGGAAATTAAGCTGCTCCAAAAGAGAGGGCAGTGCCTTTCCCTACACCCGGCATGCACAGAGGGGCTCTAACGGGCTACGGGTCTGGACGTTGCTTAGCTGAACCTTGTGCGCTTGGGGTACTCAAGTGTTCCTCCCGAGAACAGGGTGCCCAGGCTAGCCTCCTAGGTGTCCAGAAAACTGTGGTGCCGTTCTAGGAACGCAGAGCAGAGGCCACCGCCTCATGGAAACTGCTGCACGCCTCTGCTTCTGCACGGCAACTCAGGGCCTTACTTCCAGGCATGTGTTCACGCTGGGTGTGCCCGGAGCGACATAGCATGGTAAGATGCTGACTTTCTCCTCGAGCAGAGTGACTTCAGTACGAAGGCCTCGAAGTATTCCAAGCACACTGTTCTGTCATGGCAACTCACACAAGGGCTATTGCAAAATTTTCCTGGGCACTTCGCACTCACCAGAAATGTTGTACTGAGGCCGTTCGAGGACTGGAAATGTAGCTCTCCTCAAAGAACCTTCAGTGTGTTGCCCATTACTCAGCCCGCACACAGTGCTTCCAAAGCATCCGCCAATGGGCCACAAAGCTGCTCAGGCGGCCAACAGGGGTCTGGAGGTACTCATTGAACTTGGAGGGGAAATGTTGAATACCCGAGAGGCCTAGGTGTCCTCAGACGTGTACTTCCAATAAAATAAAGCATCTAAGCGACTACGAACTCATGGACACAGCTGCACACCTCCCTTTCTGCAGGCCGACTATGGGCATAACAAGGAGGCAAGTGTTCACGTTGAGATTCCCTTTAGCTCTAGAGCTTGTCAGGCAGACCACCAACTCGGCCATGCAAGCCCCTGGTTTAGACAGAGCGAACTCATTTTCTCCCCAGAAACATTCTTACAGGGTTTACAGGCCTGTCAAGAGCAGGGAATGGTAGGCAGTTTCAACACAGCGAGAACGCTGCCTTCAAAATGGGAAATCAAGGCTAGTTCCAGCAGTCCTCCTTTTCCATGGGCACACTCAGCATACACCCCTGTGGTTTCTAACAAGTCCAAAGAGACACAGGTTACCCTGTGTTTCCTTCCCTGGCTCAACTTCTCGAAGTAGGGTGTTCTGCATCATGCGAACTGCCTCAACCAAGGAACGCCGAAAGCTGCTCCTCTGGGACTGAGGACATTCAAAAGCCTGCAGTGCCACAGGTCGTACAGGATTTAAACTGCAGTAAGAAGGCAAGCCGACTTCCTCTAAGAGGCACGGTGACTTCAGGCAGGACGTGTTAGATGGAATGCGAAGACGAGGGTTACGCTGAGTGCAGCTCAAACTAGGGCTACACGTAAGATTTCTCTACCGTGTGGGACGTACCAGAACGGTGTTCGTGAACGTGTGCGAGGGCTGAGGAAATTAAGCTGCTCCAAAAGAGAGGGCAGTGCCTTTCCCTACACCCGGCATGCACAGAGGGGCTCTAACGGGCTACGGGTCTGGACGTTGCTTAGCTGAACCTTGTGCGCCTGGGGGTACTCAAGTGTTCCTGCCGGGAACAGCGTGCCCAGGCTAGTCTCCTAGGTGTCCAGAAAACTGTGCTGCCGTTCTAGGAACGCAGAGCAGAGGCCACCGCCTCATGGAAACTGCTGCATGCCTCTGCTTCTGCACGGCAACTCAGGACCTTACTTACAGGCATGTGTTCACGCTGGGTGTGCCCGGAGCGACATAGCATGGTAAGATGCTGAGTTTCTCCTCGAGCAGAGTGATTTCAGGTACAAAGGCCTCGAAGTATTCCAAGCACACTGTTCTCTCATGGCAGCTCACACAAGGGCTATTGCAAAATTTTCCTGGGCAGTACGAACTCACCAGCAATGCTCTCCTGAGGCCGTTCGAGGACTGGAAATGTAGCTCTCCTCAAGGAACGTTCAGTGTGTTGCCCATTACTCGGCCCGCACACAGTGCCTCCAAAGCATCCGCCAATGGGCCACAAAGCTGCTCAGCCAGCCCACAGGGGTCTGGAGTTACTCAGTGAACTTGGAGGGGAAATGTTGAATACCCGAGAAGCCCAGGTGTCCTCAGACGTGTACTTCCTATAAAATAAAGCATCTAAGCGACTACAAACTCAAGAACACAGCTGCACACCTCCCTTTCTGCAGGCCGACTATGGGCATAACCAGGAGGCAAGTTTTCACGTTGAGATTCCCTTTAGCTCTAGAGCTTGTCAGGCTGACCACCACCTCGGCCATGCAAGCCCCTGGTTTAGACAGAGCGAACTCATTTTCTCCCCAGAAGCATTCTTACAGGGTTTACAGGCCTGTCAAGAGCAGGGAATGGCTGGCAGCTTCAACGCAGCGAGAACGCTGCCTTCAAAATGGGAAATCAAGGCTAGTTCCAGCAGGCCTCCTTTTCCATGGGCACACTCAGCATACAACCCTGTGGTTTCTAACAAGTCCAAAGAGACACAGGTTACCCTGTGTTTCCTTCCCTGACTCAACTTCTTGAAGTAGGGTGTTCTGCCTCATGCGAACTGCCTCAACCAAGGAACGCCGAAAGCTGCTCCTCTGGTCCTGAGGACATTCAAAAGCCTGCAGTGCCACAGGACGAACAGGACTTAAACTGCAGTAAGAAGGCAAGCCGACTTCCTCTAGGAGGCACGGTGACTTCAGGCAGGACGTGTTAGATGGAATGCGAAGACGAGGGTTACGCTGAGTGCAGCTCAAACTAGGGCAACACGTAAGACTTCTCCGCCGTGTGGGACGTACCAGAACGGTGTTCGTGAACGTGTGCGAGGGCTGAGGAAATTAAGCTGCTCCAAAAGAGAGGGCAGTGCCTTTCCCTACACCCGGCATGCACAGAGGGTCTCTAACGGGCTACGGGTCTGGACGTTGCTTCGCTGAGCCTTGTGTGCCTGGGGCTCCTCAAGTGTTCCTCCCGAGAACAGGGTGCCCAGGCTAGCCTCCTAGGTGTTCAGAAAACTGTGCTGCCGTTTAAGGAACGCAGAGCAGAGGCCACCGCCTCATGGAAACTGCTGCACGCCTCTGCTTCTGCACGGCAACTCAGGGCCTTACTTCCATGCATGTGTTCATGCTGGGTGTGCCCGGAGCGACATAGCATGGTAAGATGCTGACTTTCTCCTCGAGCAGAGTGACTCCAGGTACGAAGGCCTCGAAGTATTCCAAGCACACTGTTCTCTCATGGCAGCTCACACAAGGGCTATTGCAAAACTTTCCTGGGCACTTCGAACTCACCAGCAATGTTGTCCTGAGGCCGTTCGAGGACTGGAAATGTAGCTCTCCTCAAGGAACCTTCAGTGTGTTGCCCATTACTCGGCCCGCACAGGGTGACCCCAAAGCATCCGCCAATTGGCCACAAAGCTGCTCAGCCAGCCCACAGGGTTCTAGAGGTACTCAGTGAACTTGGAGGGAAAATGTTGAATACCCGAGAGGCCCAGGTGTCCTCAGACGTGTACTTCCTATAAAATAAAGCATCTAAGCGACTACGAACTCATGGACACAACTGCACACCTCCCTTTCTGCAGGCCGACTATGGGCATAACCAGGAGGCAAGTTTTCACGTTGAGATTCCCTTTAGCTCTAGAGCTTGTCAGGCTGACCACCACCTCGACCATGCAAGCCCCTGGTTTAGACAGAGCGAACTCATTTTCTCCCCAGAAGCATTCTTACAGGGTTTACAGTCCTGTCAAGAGCAGGGAATGGCAGGGAGCTTCAACGCAGCGAGAACGCTGCCTTCAAAACGGGAAATCAAGGCTAGTTCCAGCAGGCCTCCTTTTCCATGGGCACACTCAGCATACACCCCTGTGGTTTCTAACAAGTCCAAAGAGACACAGGTTACCCTGTGTTTCCTTCCCTGACTCAACTTTTCGAAGTAGGGTGTTCTGCATCATGCGAACTGCCTCAACCAAGGAACGCCGAAAGCTGCTCCTCTGGGACTGACATTTAAAAGCCTGCAGTGCCACAGGACGAACAGGACTTAAACTGCAGTAAGAAGGCAAGCCGACTTCCTCTAGGAGGCACGGTGACTTCAGGCAGGACGTGTTAGATGGAATGCGAAGACGAGGGTTACGCTGAGTGCAGCTCAAACTAGGGCAACACGTAAGATTTCTCCACCGTGTGGGACGTAACAGAACGCTGTTCGTGAACGTGTGCGAGGGCTGAGGAAATTAAGCTGCTCCAAAAGAGAGGGCAGTGCCTTTCCCTACACCCGGCATGCACAGAGGGGCTCTAACGGGCTACGGGTCTGGACGTTGCTTAGCTGAACCTTGTGCGCCTGGGGTTACTAAAGTGTTCCTGCCGGGAACAGGGTGCCCAGGCTAGCCTCCTAGGTGTCCAGAAAACTGTGCTGCCGTGCTAGGAACGCAGAGCAGAGGACACCGCCTCATGGAAACTGCTGCACGCCTCTGCTTCTGCACGGCAACTCAGGGCCTTACTTCCAAGCATGTGTTCACGCTGGGTGTGCCCGGAGCGACATAGCATGGTAAGATGCTGACTTTCTCCTCGAGCAGAGTGACTTCAGGTACGAAGGCCTCGAAGTATTCCAAGCACACTGTTCTCTCATGGCAGCTCACACAAGGGCTATTGCAAAATTTTCCTGGCCACTTCGCACTCACCAGCAATGTTGTCATGAGGCCGTTCGAGGACTGGAAATGTAGCTCTCCTCAAGGAACGTTCAGTGTGTTGCCCATTACTCGGCCCGCACAGAGTGCCTCCAAAGCATCCGCCAATGGGCTACAAAGCTGCTCAGCCAGCCCACAGGGGACTGGAGTTACTCAGTGAACTTGGAGGGGAAATGTTGAATACCCGAGAGGCTCAGGTGTCCTCAGACGTGTACTTCCTATAAAATAAAGCATCTAAGCGACTACGAACCCATGGACACAGCTACACATCTCCCTTTCTGCAGGCCGACTATGCGCATAACCAGGAGGCAAGTTTTCACGTTGAGATTCCCTTTAGCTCTAGAGCTTGTCAGGCTGACCACCACCTCGGCCATGCAAGCCCCTGGTTTAGACAGAGCGAACTCATTTTCTCCCCAGAAGCATTCTTACAGGGTTTACAGGCCTGTCAAGAGCAGGGAATGGCAGGCAGCTTCAACGCAGCGAGAACGCTGCCTTCAAAATGGGAAATCAAGGCTAGTTCCAGCAGGCCTCCTTTTCCATGGGCACACTCAGCATACACCCCTGTGGTTTCTAACAAGGCCAAAGAGACACAGGTTACCCTGTGTTTCCTTCCCTGACTCAACTTCTCGAAGTAGGGTGTTCTGCATCATGCGAACTTCCTCAACCAAGGAACACCGAAAGCTGCTCCTCTGGTCCTGAGGACATTCAAAAGCCTGCAGTGCCACAGGACGAACAGGACTTAAACTGCAGTAAGAAGGCAAGCCGACTTCCTCTAGGAGGCACGGTGACTTCAGGCAGGACGTGTTAGATGGAATGCGAAGACGAGGGTTACGCTGAGTGCAGCTCAAACTAGGGCTACACGTAAGACTTCTCCGCCATGAGGGACGTACCAGAACGGTGTTCGTGAACGTGTGCGAGGGCTGAGGAAATTAAGCTGCTCCAAAAGAGAGGGCAGTGCCTTTCCCTACACCCGGCATGCACAGAGGGGCTCTAACGGGCTACGGGTCTGGACGTTGCTTTGCTGAACCTTGTGCGCCTGGGGGTACTCAAGTGTTCCTGCCGAGAACAGGGTGCCCAGGCTAGCCTCCTAGGTGTCCAGAAAACTGTGCTGCCATTCTAGGAACGCAGAGCAGAGGCCACCGTCTCACGGAAACTGCTGCACGCCTCTGCTTCTGCACGGCACCTCAGGGCCTTACTTCCAGGCATGTGTTCACGCTGGGTGTGCCCGGAGCGACATAGGATGGTAAGATGCTGACTTTCTCCTCGAGCAAGTGACTTCAGGAACGAAGGCCTTGAAGTATTCCAAGCACACTGTTCTCTCATGGCAGCTCACACAAGGGCTTTTGCAAAATTTTCCTGGGTACTTCGCACTCACCAGCAATGTTGTACTGAGGCCGTTCGAGGACTGGAAATGTAGCTCTCCTCAAGGAACGTTCAGTGTGTTGCCCATTACTCGGCCCGCACAGAGTGCCGCCAAAGCATCCGCCAATGGGCCACAAAGCTGCTGAGCCAGCCCACAGGGGACTGGAGTTACTCAGTGAACTTGGAGGGGAAATGTTGAATACCCGAGAGGCCCAGGTGTCCTCAGACGTGTACTTCCTATAAAATAAAGCATCTAAGCGACTACGAACTCATGGACACAACTGCACACCTCCCTTTCTGCAGGCCGACTATGGGCATAACCAGGAGGCAAGTTTTCACGTTGAGATTCCCTTTAGCTCTAGAGCTTGTCAGGCTGACCACCACCTCGGCCATGCAAGCCCCTGGTTTAGACAGAGCGAACTCATTTTCTCCCCTGAAGCATTCTAACAGGGTTTACAGGCCTGTCAAGACCAGGGAATGGCAGGGAGCTTCAACGCAGCGAGAACGCTGCCTTCAAAAAGGGAAATCAAGGCTAGTTCCAGCAGGCCTCCTTTTCCATGGGCACACTCAGCATACACCCCTGTGGTTTCTAACAAGTCCAAAGAGACACAGGTTACCCTGTGTTTCCTTCCCTGACTCAACTTTTCGAAGTAGGGTGTTCTGCATCATGCGAACTGCCTCAACCAAGGAACGCCGAAAGCTGCTCCTCTGGGACTGACATGTAAAAGCCTGCAGTGCCACAGGACGAACAGGACTTAAACTGCAGTAAGAAGGCAAGCCGACTTCCTCTAGGAGGCACGGTGACTTCAGGCAGGACGTGTTAGATGGAATGCGAAGACGAGAGTTACGCTGAGTGCAGCTCAAACTAGGGCAACACGTAAGATTTCTCCACCGTGTGGGACGTAACAGAACGCTGTTCGTGAACGTGTGCGAGGGCTGAGGAAATTAAGCTGCTCCAAAAGAGAGGGCAGTGCCTTTCCCTACACCCGGCATGCACAGAGGGGCTCTAACGGGCTACGGGTCTGGACGTTGCTTAGCTGAACCTTGTGCGCCTGGGGGTACTCAAGTGTTCCTGCCAGGAACAGGGTGCCCAGGCTAGCCTCCTAGGTGTCCAGAAAACTGTGCTGCCGTGCTAGGAACGCAGAGCAGAGGACACCGCCTCATGGAAACTGCTGCACGCCTCTGCTTCTGCACGGCAACTCAGGGCCTTACTTCCAAGCATGTGTTCACGCTGGGTGTGCCCGGAGCGACATAGCATGGTAAGATGCTGACTTTCTCCTCGAGCAGAGTGACTTCAGGTACGAAGGCCTCGAAGTATTCCAAGCACACTGTTCTCTCATGGCAGCTCACACAAGGGCTATTGCAAAACTTTCCTGGGCACTTCGAACTCACCAGCAATGTTGTCCTGAGGCCGTTCGAGGACTGGAAATGTAGCTCTCCTCAAGGAACCTTCAGTGTGTTGCCCATTACTCGGCCCGCACAGAGTGCCGCCAAAGCATCCGCCAATGGGCCACAAAGCTGCTGAGCCAGCCCACAGGGGACTGGAGTTACTCAGTGAACTTGGAGGGGAAATGTTGAATACCCGAGAGGCCCAGGTGTCCTCAGACGTGTACTTCCTATAAAATAAAGCATCTAAGCGACTACGAACTCATGGACACAGCTGCACACCTCCCTTTCTGCAGGCCGACTATGGGCATAACCAGGAGGCAAGTTTTCACGTTGAGATTCCCTTTAGCTCTAGAGCTTGTCAGGCTGACAACCACCTCGACCATGCAAGCCCCTGGTTTAGACAGAGCGAACTCATTTTCTCCCCAGAAGCATTCTTACAGGGTTTACAGGCCTGTCAAGAGCAGGGATTGGCAGGCAGCTTCAACGCAGCGAGAACGCTGCCTTCAAAACGGGAAATCAAGGCTAGTTCCAGCAGGCCTCCTTTTCCATGGGCACACTCAGCATACACCCCTGTGGTTTCTAACAAGGCCAAAGAGACACAGGTTACCCTGTGTTTCCTTCCCTGACTCAACTTCTCGAAGTAGGGTGTTCTGCATCATGCGAACTTCCTCAACCAAGGAACACCGAAAGCTGCTCCTCTGGTCCTGAGGACATTCAAAAGCCTGCAGTGCCACAGGACGAACAGGACTTAAACTGCAGTAAGAAGGCAAGCCGACTTCCTCTAGGAGGCACGGTGACTTCAGGCAGGACGTGTTAGATGGAATGCGAAGACGAGGGTTACGCTGAGTGCAGCTCAAAGTAGGGCTACACGTAAGACTTCTCCGCCATGAGGGACGTACCAGAACGGTGTTCGTGAACGTGTGCGAGGGCTGAGGAAATTAAGCTGCTCCAAAAGAGAGGGCAGTGCCTTTCCCTACACCCGGCATGCACAGAGGGGCTCTAACGGGCTACGGGTCTGGACGTTGCTTAGCTGAACCTTGTGCGCCTGGGGGTACTCAAGTGTTCCTGCCGAGAACAGGGTGCCCAGGCTAGCCTCCTAGGTGTCCAGAAAACTGTGCTGCCATTCTAGGAACGCAGAGCAGAGGCCACCGTCTCATGGAAACTGCTGCACGCCTCTGCTTCTGCACGGCACCTCAGGGCCTTACTTCCAGGCATGTGTTCACGCTGGGTGTGTCCGGAGCGACATAGCATGGTAAGATGCTGACTTTCTCCTCGAGCAGAGTGACTTCAGGTACGAAGGCCTCGAAGTATTCCAAGCACACTGTTCTCTCATGGCAGCTCACACAAGGGCTATTGCAAAATTTTCCTGGCCACTTCGCACTCACCAGCAATGTTGTCATGAGGCCGTTCGAGGACTGGAAATGTAGCTCTCCTCAAGGAACGTTCAGTGTGTTGCCCATTACTCGGCCCGCACAGAGTGCCTCCAAAGCATCCGCCAATGGGCTACAAAGCTGCTCAGCCAGCCCACAGGGGACTGGAGTTACTCAGTGAACTTGGAGGGGAAATGTTGAATACCCGAGAGGCTCAGGTGTCCTCAGACGTGTACTTCCTATAAAATAAAGCATCTAAGCGACTACGAACCCATGGACACAGCTACACATCTCCCTTTCTGCAGGCCGACTATGCGCATAACCAGGAGGCAAGTTTTCACGTTGAGATTCCCTTTAGCTCTAGAGCTTGTCAGGCTGACCACCACCTCGGCCATGCAAGCCCCTGGTTTAGACAGAGCGAACTCATTTTCTCCCCAGAAGCATTCTTACAGGGTTTACAGGCCTGTCAAGAGCAGGGAATGGCAGGCAGCTTCAACGCAGCGAGAACGCTGCCTTCAAAATGGGAAATCAAGGCTAGTTCCAGCAGGCCTCCTTTTCCATGGGCACACTCAGCATACACCCCTGTGGTTTCTAACAAGGCCAAAGAGACACAGGTTACCCTGTGTTTCCTTCCCTGACTCAACTTCTCGAAGTAGGGTGTTCTGCATCATGCGAACTTCCTCAACCAAGGAACACCGAAAGCTGCTCCTCTGGTCCTGAGGACATTCAAAAGCCTGCAGTGCCACAGGACGAACAGGACTTAAACTGCAGTAAGAAGGCAAGCCGACTTCCTCTAGGAGGCACGGTGACTTCAGGCAGGACGTGTTAGATGGAATGCGAAGACGAGGGTTACGCTGAGTGCAGCTCAAACTAGGGCTACACGTAAGACTTCTCCGCCATGAGGGACGTACCAGAACGGTGTTCGTGAACGTGTGCGAGGGCTGAGGAAATTAAGCTGCTCCAAAAGAGAGGGCAGTGCCTTTCCCTACACCCGGCATGCACAGAGGGGCTCTAACGGGCTACGGGTCTGGACGTTGCTTTGCTGAACCTTGTGCGCCTGGGGGTACTCAAGTGTTCCTGCCGAGAACAGGGTGCCCAGGCTAGCCTCCTAGGTGTCCAGAAAACTGTGCTGCCATTCTAGGAACGCAGAGCAGAGGCCACCGTCTCACGGAAACTGCTGCACGCCTCTGCTTCTGCACGGCACCTCAGGGCCTTACTTCCAGGCATGTGTTCACGCTGGGTGTGCCCGGAGCGACATAGGATGGTAAGATGCTGACTTTCTCCTCGAGCAAGTGACTTCAGGAACGAAGGCCTTGAAGTATTCCAAGCACACTGTTCTCTCATGGCAGCTCACACAAGGGCTTTTGCAAAATTTTCCTGGGTACTTCGCACTCACCAGCAATGTTGTACTGAGGCCGTTCGAGGACTGGAAATGTAGCTCTCCTCAAGGAACGTTCAGTGTGTTGCCCATTACTCGGCCCGCACAGAGTGCCGCCAAAGCATCCGCCAATGGGCCACAAAGCTGCTGAGCCAGCCCACAGGGGACTGGAGTTACTCAGTGAACTTGGAGGGGAAATGTTGAATACCCGAGAGGCCCAGGTGTCCTCAGACGTGTACTTCCTATAAAATAAAGCATCTAAGCGACTACGAACTCATGGACACAACTGCACACCTCCCTTTCTGCAGGCCGACTATGGGCATAACCAGGAGGCAAGTTTTCACGTTGAGATTCCCTTTAGCTCTAGAGCTTGTCAGGCTGACCACCACCTCGGCCATGCAAGCCCCTGGTTTAGACAGAGCGAACTCATTTTCTCCCCTGAAGCATTCTAACAGGGTTTACAGGCCTGTCAAGACCAGGGAATGGCAGGGAGCTTCAACGCAGCGAGAACGCTGCCTTCAAAAAGGGAAATCAAGGCTAGTTCCAGCAGGCCTCCTTTTCCATGGGCACACTCAGCATACACCCCTGTGGTTTCTAACAAGTCCAAAGAGACACAGGTTACCCTGTGTTTCCTTCCCTGACTCAACTTTTCGAAGTAGGGTGTTCTGCATCATGCGAACTGCCTCAACCAAGGAACGCCGAAAGCTGCTCCTCTGGGACTGACATTTAAAAGCCTGCAGTGCCACAGGACGAACAGGACTTAAACTGCAGTAAGAAGGCAAGCCGACTTCCTCTAGGAGGCACGGTGACTTCAGGCAGGACGTGTTAGATGGAATGCGAAGACGAGAGTTACGCTGAGTGCAGCTCAAACTAGGGCAACACGTAAGATTTCTCCACCGTGTGGGACGTAACAGAACGCTGTTCGTGAACGTGTGCGAGGGCTGAGGAAATTAAGCTGCTCCAAAAGAGAGGGCAGTGCCTTTCCCTACACCCGGCATGCACAGAGGGGCTCTAACGGGCTACGGGTCTGGACGTTGCTTAGCTGAACCTTGTGCGCCTGGGGGTACTCAAGTGTTCCTGCCAGGAACAGGGTGCCCAGGCTAGCCTCCTAGGTGTCCAGAAAACTGTGCTGCCGTGCTAGGAACGCAGAGCAGAGGACACCGCCTCATGGAAACTGCTGCACGCCTCTGCTTCTGCACGGCAACTCAGGGCCTTACTTCCAAGCATGTGTTCACGCTGGGTGTGCCCGGAGCGACATAGCATGGTAAGATGCTGACTTTCTCCTCGAGCAGAGTGACTTCAGGTACGAAGGCCTCGAAGTATTCCAAGCACACTGTTCTCTCATGGCAGCTCACACAAGGGCTATTGCAAAACTTTCCTGGGCACTTCGAACTCACCAGCAATGTTGTCCTGAGGCCGTTCGAGGACTGGAAATGTAGCTCTCCTCAAGGAACCTTCAGTGTGTTGCCCATTACTCGGCCCGCACAGAGTGCCGCCAAAGCATCCGCCAATGGGCCACAAAGCTGCTGAGCCAGCCCACAGGGGACTGGAGTTACTCAGTGAACTTGGAGGGGAAATGTTGAATACCCGAGAGGCCCAGGTGTCCTCAGACGTGTACTTCCTATAAAATAAAGCATCTAAGCGACTACGAACTCATGGACACAGCTGCACACCTCCCTTTCTGCAGGCCGACTATGGGCATAACCAGGAGGCAAGTTTTCACGTTGAGATTCCCTTTAGCTCTAGAGCTTGTCAGGCTGACAACCACCTCGACCATGCAAGCCCCTGGTTTAGACAGAGCGAACTCATTTTCTCCCCAGAAGCATTCTTACAGGGTTTACAGGCCTGTCAAGAGCAGGGAATGGCAGGCAGCTTCAACGCAGCGAGAACGCTGCCTTCAAAATGGGAAATCAAGGCTAGTTCCAGCAGGCCTCCTTTTCCATGGGCACACTCAGCATACACCCCTGTGGTTTCTAACAAGGCCAAAGAGACACAGGTTACCCTGTGTTTCCTTCCCTGACTCAACTTCTCGAAGTAGGGTGTTCTGCATCATGCGAACTTCCTCAACCAAGGAACACCGAAAGCTGCTCCTCTGGTCCTGAGGACATTCAAAAGCCTGCAGTGCCACAGGACGAACAGGACTTAAACTGCAGTAAGAAGGCAAGCCGACTTCCTCTAGGAGGCACGGTGACTTCAGGCAGGACGTGTTAGATGGAATGCGAAGACGAGGGTTACGCTGAGTGCAGCTCAAACTAGGGCTACACGTAAGACTTCTCCGCCATGAGGGACGTACCAGAACGGTGTTCGTGAACGTGTGCGAGGGCTGAGGAAATTAAGCTGCTCCAAAAGAGAGGGCAGTGCCTTTCCCTACACCCGGCATGCACAGAGGGGCTCTAACGGGCTACGGGTCTGGACGTTGCTTTGCTGAACCTTGTGCGCCTGGGGGTACTCAAGTGTTCCTGCCGAGAACAGGGTGCCCAGGCTAGCCTCCTAGGTGTCCAGAAAACTGTGCTGCCATTCTAGGAACGCAGAGCAGAGGCCACCGTCTCACGGAAACTGCTGCACGCCTCTGCTTCTGCACGGCACCTCAGGGCCTTACTTCCAGGCATGTGTTCACGCTGGGTGTGCCCGGAGCGACATAGGATGGTAAGATGCTGACTTTCTCCTCGAGCAAGTGACTTCAGGAACGAAGGCCTTGAAGTATTCCAAGCACACTGTTCTCTCATGGCAGCTCACACAAGGGCTTTTGCAAAATTTTCCTGGGTACTTCGCACTCACCAGCAATGTTGTACTGAGGCCGTTCGAGGACTGGAAATGTAGCTCTCCTCAAGGAACGTTCAGTGTGTTGCCCATTACTCGGCCCGCACAGAGTGCCGCCAAAGCATCCGCCAATGGGCCACAAAGCTGCTGAGCCAGCCCACAGGGGACTGGAGTTACTCAGTGAACTTGGAGGGGAAATGTTGAATACCCGAGAGGCCCAGGTGTCCTCAGACGTGTACTTCCTATAAAATAAAGCATCTAAGCGACTACGAACTCATGGACACAACTGCACACCTCCCTTTCTGCAGGCCGACTATGGGCATAACCAGGAGGCAAGTTTTCACGTTGAGATTCCCTTTAGCTCTAGAGCTTGTCAGGCTGACCACCACCTCGGCCATGCAAGCCCCTGGTTTAGACAGAGCGAACTCATTTTCTCCCCTGAAGCATTCTAACAGGGTTTACAGGCCTGTCAAGACCAGGGAATGGCAGGGAGCTTCAACGCAGCGAGAACGCTGCCTTCAAAAAGGGAAATCAAGGCTAGTTCCAGCAGGCCTCCTTTTCCATGGGCACACTCAGCATACACCCCTGTGGTTTCTAACAAGTCCAAAGAGACACAGGTTACCCTGTGTTTCCTTCCCTGACTCAACTTTTCGAAGTAGGGTGTTCTGCATCATGCGAACTGCCTCAACCAAGGAACGCCGAAAGCTGCTCCTCTGGGACTGACATTTAAAAGCCTGCAGTGCCACAGGACGAACAGGACTTAAACTGCAGTAAGAAGGCAAGCCGACTTCCTCTAGGAGGCACGGTGACTTCAGGCAGGACGTGTTAGATGGAATGCGAAGACGAGAGTTACGCTGAGTGCAGCTCAAACTAGGGCAACACGTAAGATTTCTCCACCGTGTGGGACGTAACAGAACGCTGTTCGTGAACGTGTGCGAGGGCTGAGGAAATTAAGCTGCTCCAAAAGAGAGGGCAGTGCCTTTCCCTACACCCGGCATGCACAGAGGGGCTCTAACGGGCTACGGGTCTGGACGTTGCTTAGCTGAACCTTGTGCGCCTGGGGGTACTCAAGTGTTCCTGCCAGGAACAGGGTGCCCAGGCTAGCCTCCTAGGTGTCCAGAAAACTGTGCTGCCGTGCTAGGAACGCAGAGCAGAGGACACCGCCTCATGGAAACTGCTGCACGCCTCTGCTTCTGCACGGCAACTCAGGGCCTTACTTCCAAGCATGTGTTCACGCTGGGTGTGCCCGGAGCGACATAGCATGGTAAGATGCTGACTTTCTCCTCGAGCAGAGTGACTTCAGGTACGAAGGCCTCGAAGTATTCCAAGCACACTGTTCTCTCATGGCAGCTCACACAAGGGCTATTGCAAAACTTTCCTGGGCACTTCGAACTCACCAGCAATGTTGTCCTGAGGCCGTTCGAGGACTGGAAATGTAGCTCTCCTCAAGGAACCTTCAGTGTGTTGCCCATTACTCGGCCCGCACAGAGTGCCGCCAAAGCATCCGCCAATGGGCCACAAAGCTGCTGAGCCAGCCCACAGGGGACTGGAGTTACTCAGTGAACTTGGAGGGGAAATGTTGAATACCCGAGAGGCCCAGGTGTCCTCAGACGTGTACTTCCTATAAAATAAAGCATCTAAGCGACTACGAACTCATGGACACAGCTGCACACCTCCCTTTCTGCAGGCCGACTATGGGCATAACCAGGAGGCAAGTTTTCACGTTGAGATTCCCTTTAGCTCTAGAGCTTGTCAGGCTGACAACCACCTCGACCATGCAAGCCCCTGGTTTAGACAGAGCGAACTCATTTTCTCCCCAGAAGCATTCTTACAGGGTTTACAGGCCTGTCAAGAGCAGGGATTGGCAGGCAGCTTCAACGCAGCGAGAACGCTGCCTTCAAAATGGGAAATCAAGTCTAGTTCCAGCAGGCCTCCTTTTCCATGGGCACACTCAGCATACACCCCTGTGGTTTCTAACAAGGCCAAAGAGACACAGGTTACCCTGTGTTTCCTTCCCTGACTCAACTTCTCGAAGTAGGGTGTTCTGCATCATGCGAACTTCCTCAACCAAGGAACACCGAAAGCTGCTCCTCTGGTCCTGAGGACATTCAAAAGCCTGCAGTGCCACAGGACGAACAGGACTTAAACTGCAGTAAGAAGGCAAGCCGACTTCCTCTAGGAGGCACGGTGACTTCAGGCAGGACGTGTTAGATGGAATGCGAAGACGAGGGTTACGCTGAGTGCAGCTCAAAGTAGGGCTACACGTAAGACTTCTCCGCCATGAGGGACGTACCAGAACGGTGTTCGTGAACGTGTGCGAGGGCTGAGGAAATTAAGCTGCTCCAAAAGAGAGGGCAGTGCCTTTCCCTACACCCGGCATGCACAGAGGGGCTCTAACGGGCTACGGGTCTGGACGTTGCTTAGCTGAACCTTGTGCGCCTGGGGGTACTCAAGTGTTCCTGCCGAGAACAGGGTGCCCAGGCTAGCCTCCTAGGTGTCCAGAAAACTGTGCTGCCATTCTAGGAACGCAGAGCAGAGGCCACCGTCTCATGGAAACTGCTGCACGCCTCTGCTTCTGCACGGCACCTCAGGGCCTTACTTCCAGGCATGTGTTCACGCTGGGTGTGCCCGGAGCGACATAGGATGGTAAGATGCTGACTTTCTCCTCGAGTAAGTGACTTCAGGAACGAAGGCCTTGAAGTATTCCAAGCACACTGTTCTCTCATGGCAGCTCACACAAGGGCTTTTGCAAAATTTTCCTGGGTACTTCGCACTCACCAGCAATGTTGTACTGAGGCCGTTCGAGGACTGGAAATGTAGCTCTCCTCAAGGAACGTTCAGTGTGTTGCCCATTACTCGGCCCGCACAGAGTGCCTCCAAAGCATCCGCCAATGGGCCACAAAGCTGCTGAGCCAGCCCACAGGGGACTGGAGTTACTCAGTGAACTTGGAGGGGAAATGTTGAATACCCGAGAGGCCCAGGTGTCCTCAGACGTGTACTTCCTATAAAATAAAGCATCTAAGCGACTACGAACTCATGGACACAACTGCACACCTCCCTTTCTGCAGGCCGACTATGGGCATAACCAGGAGGCAAGTTTTCACGTTGAGATTCCCTTTAGCTCTAGAGCTTGTCAGGCTGACCACCACCTCGGCCATGCAAGCCCCTGGTTTAGACAGAGCGAACTCATTTTCTCCCCAGAAGCATTCTTACAGGGTTTACAGGCCTGTCAAGAGCAGGGAATGGCAGGGAGCTTCAACGCAACGAGAACGCTGCCTTCAAAAAGGGAAATCAAGGCTAGTTCCAGCAGGCCTCCTTTTCCATGGGCACACTCAGCATACACCCCTGTGGTTTCTAACAAGTCCAAAGAGACACAGGTTACCCTGTGTTTCCTTCCCTGACTCAACTTTTCGAAGTAGGGTGTTCTGCATCATGCGAACTGCCTCAACCAAGGAACGCCGAAAGCTGCTCCTCTGGGACTGACATTTAAAAGCCTGCAGTGCCACAGGACGAACAGGACTTAAACTGCAGTAAGAAGGCAAGCCGACTTCCTCTAGGAGGCACGGTGACTTCAGGCAGGACGTGTTAGATGGAATGCGAAGACGAGGGTTACGCTGAGTGCAGCTCAAACTAGGGCAACACGTAAGACTTCTCCGCCGTGTGGGACGTACCAGAACGGTGTTCGTGAACGTGTGCGAGGGCTGAGGAATTTAAGCTGCTCCAAAAGAGAGGGCAGCGCCTTTCCCTACACCCGGCATGCACAGAGGGGCTCTAACGGGCTACGGGTCTGGACGTTGCTTAGCTGAACCTTGTGCGCCTGGGGGTACTCAAGTGTTCCTGCCGAGAACAGGGTGCCCAGGCTAGCCTCCTAGGTGTCCAGAAAAGTGTGCTGCCATTCTAGGAACGCAGAGCAGAGGCCACCGTCTCATGGAAACTGCTGGACGCCTCTGCTTCTGCACGGCACCTCAGGGCCTTACTTCCAGGCATGTGTTCACGCTGGGTGTGCCCGGAGCGACATAGCATGGTAAGATGCTGACTTTCTCCTCGAGCAGAGTGAGTTCAGGAACGAAGGCCTTGAAGTATTCCAAGCACAGTGTTCTCTCATGGCAGCTCACACAAGGGCTATTGCAAAATTTTCCTGGGCACTTCGCACTCACCAGCAATGTTGTACTGAGGCCGTTCGAGGACTGGAAATGTAGCTCTCCTCAAGGAACGTTCAGTGTGTTGCCCATTACTCGGCCCGCACAGAGTGCCTCCAAAGCATCCGCCAATGGGCCACAAAGCTGCTGAGCCAGCCCACAGGGGACTGGAGTTACTCAGTGAACTTGGAGGGGAAATGTTGAATACCCGAGAGGCCCAGGTGTCCTCAGACGTGTACTTCCTATAAAATAAAGCATCTAAGCGACTACGAACTCATGGACACAGCTGCACACCTCCCTTTCTGCAGGCCGACTATGGGCATAACCAGGAGGCAAGTTTTCACGTTGAGATTCCCTTTAGCTCTAGAGCTTGTCAGGCTGACCACCACCTCGGCCATACAAGCCCCTGGTTTAGACAGAGCGAACTCATTTTCTCCCCAGAAGCATTCTTACAGGGTTTACAGGCCTGTCAAGAGCAGGGAATGGCAGGCAGCTTCAACGCAGCGAGAACGCTGCCTTCAAAATGGGAAATCAAGGCTAGTTCCAGCAGGCCTCCTTTTCCATGGGCACACTCAGCATACACCCCTGTGGTTTCTAACAAGTCCAAAGAGACACAGGTTACCCTGTGTTTCCTTCCCTGACTCAACTTCTCGAAGTAGGGTGTTCTGCATCATGCGAACTGCCTCAACCAAGGAACGCCGAAAGCTGCTCCTCTGGGACTGAGGACATTCAAAAGCCTGCAGTGCCACAGGACGTACAGGACTTAAACTGCAGTAAGAAGGCAAGCCGACTTCCTCTAGGAGGCACGGTGACTTCAGGCAGGACGTGTTAGATGGAATGCGAAGACGAGGGTTACGCTGAGTGCAGCTCAAACTAGGGCTACACGTAAGATTTCTCCACCGTGTGGGACGTACCAGAACGCTGTTCGTGAACGTGTGCGAGGGCTGAGGAAATTAAGCTGCTCCAAAAGAGAGGGCAGTGCCTTTCCCTACACCCGGCATGCACAGAGGGGCTCTAACGGGCTACGGGTCTGGACGTTGCTTCGCTGAACCTTGTGCGCCTGGGGGTACTCAAGTGTTCCTGCCTGGAACAGGGTTCCCAGGCTAGCCTCCTAGGTGGCCAGAAAACTGTGCTGCCGTTCTAGGAACGCAGAGCAGAGGCCACCGCCTCATGGAAACTGCTGCACGCCTCTGCTTCTGCACGGCAACTCAGGGCCTTACTTCCAGGCATGTGTTCACGCTGGGTGTGCCCGGAGCGACATGGCATGGTAAGATGCTGAGGTTCTCCTCGAGCAGAGTGATTTCAGGTACAAAGGCCTCGAAGTATTCCAAGCACACTGTTCTCTCATAGCAGCTCACCCAAGAGCTATTGCAAAATTTTCCTGGGCACTACGAACTCACCAGCAATGTTGTACTGAGACCGTTCGAGGACTGGAAATGTAGCTCTCCTCAAGGAACGTTCAGTGTGTTGCCCATTACTCGGCCCGCACAGAGTGCCTCCAAAGCATTCGCCAGTGGGCCACAAAGCTGCTCAGCCAGCCCACAGGGTTCTGGAGTTAGTCAGTGAACTTGGAGGGGAAATGTTGAATACCCGAGAGGCCCAGGTGTCCTCAGACGTGTACTTCCTATAAAATAAAGCATCTAAGCGACTCGGAACTCATGGACACAGCTGCACACCTCCCTTTCTGCAGGCCGACTATGGGCATAACCAGGAGGCAAGTTTTCACGTTGAGATTCCCTTTAGCTCTAGAGCTTGTCAGGCTGACCACCACCTCGGCCATGCAAGCCCCTCGTTTAGACAGAGCGAACTCATTTTCTCCCCAGAAGCATTCTTACAGGGTTTACAGGCGTGTCAAGAGCCGGGAATGGCAGGCAGCTTCAACGCAGCGAGAACGCTGCCTTCAAAACGGGAAATCAAGGCTAGTTCCAGCAGGCCTCCTTTTCCATGGGCACACTCAGCATACACTCCTGTGGTTTATAACAAGTCCAAAGTGACACTGGTTACCCTGTGTTTCCTTCCCTGACTCAACTTCTCGAAGTAGGGTGTTCTGCATCATGTGAACTTCCTCAACCAAGGAACACCGAAAGCTGCTCCTCTGGTCCTGAGGACATTCAAAAGCCTGCAGTGCCACAGGACGAACAGGACTTAAACTGCAGTAAGAAGGCAAGCCGACTTCCTCTAGGAGGCACGGTGACTTCAGGCAGGACGTGTTAGATGGAATGCAAAGACGAGGGTTACGCTGAGTGCAGCTCAAACTAGGGCAACACGTAAGACTTCTCCGCCGTGTGGGACGTACCAGAACGGTGTTCGTGAACGTGTGCGAGGGCTGAGGAATTTAAGCTGCTCCAAAAGAGAGGGCAGTGCCTTTCCCTACACCCGGCATGCCCAGAGGGGCTCTAACGGGCTACGGGTCTGGACGTTGCTTTGCTGAACCTTGTGCGCCTGGGGGTACTCAAGTGTTCCTGCCGGGAACAGGGTGCCCAGGCTAGCCTCCTAGGTGTCCAGAAAACTGTGCTGCCGTTCTAGGAACGCAGAGCAGAGGACACCGCCTCATGGAAACTGCTGCACGCCTCTGCTTCTGCACGGCACCTCAGGGCCTTACTCCCAGGCATGTGTTCACGCTGGGTGTGCCCGGAGCGACATAGCATGGTAAGATGCTGACTTTCTCCTCGAGCAGAGTGACTTCAGATACGAAGGCCTCGAAGTATTCCAAGCACACTGTTCTCTCATGGCAGCTCACACAAGAGCTATGGCAACACTTTCCTGGGCACTTCGAACTCACCAGCAATGTTGTCCTGACCGTTCGAGGACTGGCAATGTAGCTCTCCTCAAGGAACATTCAGTGTGTTGCCCATTACTCGGCCCGCACACAGTGCCTCCAAAGCATCTGCCAGTTGGCGACAAAGCTTCTCAGACAGCCCACAGGGTTCTGGAGGTACTCAGTGAACTTGGAGGGGAAATGTTGAATACCCGAGAGGCCCAGGTGTCCTCAGACGTGTACTTCCTATAAAATAAAGCATCTAAGCGACTACGAACTCATGGACAGAGCTGCACACCTCCCTTTCTGCAGGCCGACTATGGGCATAAGCAGGAGGCAAGTTTTCACGTTGAGATTCCCTTTAGCTCTAGAGCTTGTCAAGCTGACCACCACCTCGGCCATGCAAGCCCCTGGTTTAGACAGAGCGAACTCATTTTCTCCCCAGAAGCATTCTTACAGGGTTTACAGGCCTGTCAAGAGCAGGGAATGGCAGGCAGCTTCAACGCAGCGAGAACGCTGCCTTCAAAATGGGAAATCAAGGCTAGTTCCAGCAGGCCTCCTTTTCCATGGGCACACTCAGCATACACCCCTGTGGTTTCTAACAAGTCCAAAAAGACACAGGTTACCCTGTGTTTCCTTCCCTGACTCAACTTCTCGAAGTAGGGTGTTCTGCATCATGCGAACTTCCTCAACCAAGGAACACCGAAAGCTGCTCCTCTGGTCCTGAGGACATTCAAAAGCCTGCAGTGCCACAGGACGAACAGGACTTAAACTGCAGTAAGAAGGCAAGCCGACTTCCTCTAGGAGGCACGGTGACTTCAGGCAGGACGTGTTAGATGGAATGCGAAGACGAGGGTTACGCTGAGTGCAGCTCAAAGTAGGGCTACACGTAAGACTTCTCCGCGATGAGTGACGTACCAGAACGGTGTTCGTGAACGTGTGCGAGGGCTGAGGAAATTAAGCTGCTCCAAAAGAGAGGGCAGTGCCTTTCCCTACACCCGGCATGCACAGAGGGGCTCTAACGGGCTACGGGTCTGGACGTTGCTTAGCTGATCCTTGTGCGCCTGGGGGTACTCAAGTGTTCCTGCCGAGAACAGGGTGCCCAGGCCTGCCTCCTAGGTGTCCAGAAAACTGTGCTGCCATTCTAGGAACGCAGAGCAGAGGCCACCGTCTCAGGGAAACTGCTGCACGCCTCTGCTTCTGCACGGCACCTCAGGGCCTTACTTCCAGGCATGTGTTCACGCTGGGTGTGCCCGGAGCGACATAGGATGGTAAGATGCTGACTTTCTCCTCGAGCAAGTGACTTCAGGAACGAAGGCCTTGAAGTATTCCAAGCACACTGTTCTCTCATGGCAGCTCACACAAGGGCTTTTGCAAAATTTTCCTGGGTACTTCGCACTCACCAGCAATGTTGTACTGAGGCCGTTCGAGGACTGGAAATGTAGCTCTCCTCAAGGAACGTTCAGTGTGTTGCCCATTACTCGGCCCGCACAGAGTGCCTCCAAAGCATCCGCCAATGGGCCACAAAGCTGCTGAGCCAGCCCACAGGGGACTGGAGTTACTCAGTGAACTTGGAGGGGAAATGTTGAATACCCGAGAGGCCCAGGTGTCCTCAGACGTGTACTTCCTATAAAATAAAGCATCTAAGCGACTACGAACTCATGGACACAACTGCACACCTCCCTTTCTGCAGGCCGACTATGGGCATAACCAGGAGGCAAGTTTTCACGTTGAGATTCCCTTTAGCTCTAGAGCTTGTCAGGCTGACCACCACCTCGGCCATGCAAGCCCCTGGTTTACACAGAGCGAACTCATTTTCTCCCCAGAAGCATTCTTACAGGGTTTACAGGCCTGTCAAGAGCAGGGAATGGCAGGGAGCTTCAACGCAGCGAGAACGCTGCCTTCAAAAAGGGAAATCAAGGCTACTTCCATCAGGCCTCCTTTTCCATGGGCACACTCAGCATACACCCCTGTGGTTTCTAACAAGTCCAAAGAGACACAGGTTACCCTGTGTTTCCTTCCCTGACTCAACTTTTCGAAGTAGGGTGTTCTGCATCATGCGAACTGCCTCAACCAAGGAACGCCGAAAGCTGCTCCTCTGGTCCTGAGGACATTCAAAAGCCTGCAGTGCCACAGGACGAACAGGACTTAAACTGCAGTAAGAAGGCAAGCCGACTTCCTCTAGGAGGCACGGTGACTTCAGGCAGGACGTGTTAGATGGAATGCGAAGACGAGGGTTACGCTGAGTGCAGCTGAAACTAGGGCAACACGTAAGACTTCTCCGCCGTGTGGGACGTACCAGAGCGGTGTTCGTGAACGTGTGCGAGGGCTGAGGAAATTAAGCTGCTCCAAAAGAGAGGGCAGTGCCTTTCCCTACACCCGGCATGCACAGAGGGGCTCTAACGGGCTACGGGTCTGGACGTTGCTTAGCTGAACCTTGTGCGCCTGGGGGTACTCAAGTGTTCCTGCCTGGAACAGGGTGCCCAGGCTAGCCTCCTAGGGGTCCAGAAAACTGTGCTGCCGTTTTAGGAACGCAGAGCAGAGGCCACCGCCTAATGGAAACTGCTGCACGCCTCTGCTTCTGCACGGCAACTCAGGGCCTTACTTCCAGGCATGTGTTCACGCTGGGTGTGCCCGGAGCGACATAGCATGGTAAGATGCTGAGGTTCTCCTCGAACAGAGTGATTTCAGGTACAAAGGCCTCGAAGTATTCCAAGCACACTGTTCTCTCATGGCAGCTCACACAAGAGCTATTGCAAAATTTTCCTGGGCACTACGAACACACCAGAAATGCTCTCCTGAGGCCGTTCGAGGACTAGAAATGTAGTTCTCCTTAAGGAACGTTCAGTGTATTGCCCATCACTCGGCCCGCACAGAGTGCCCCCAAAGCGTCCGCCAATGGGCCACAAAGCTGCTCAGCCAGCCCACAGGGGTCTGGAGGTACTCAGTCAACATTGAGGGGAAATGTTGAATACCCGAGAGGCCCAGGTGTCCTCAGACGTGTACTTCCTATAAAATAAAGCATCTAAGCTATTACGAACTCATGGACAGAGCTGCACAATTCCCTTTCTGCAGGCCGACTATGGGCATAACAAGGAGGCAAGTTTTCACGTTGAGATTCCCTTTAGCTCTAGAGCTTGTTCGGCTGACCACCACCTCGGCCATGCAAGCCCCTGGTTTAGACAGAGCGAACTCATTTTCTCCCCAGAAGCATTCTTACAGGGTTTACAGGCCTGTCAAGAGCAGGGAATGGCAGGCAGCTTCAACGCAGCGAGAACGCTGCCTTCAAAATGGGAAATCAAGGCTAGTTCCAGCAGGCCTCCTTTTCCATGGGCACACTCAGCATACACCCCTGTGGTTTCTAACAAGGCCAAAGAGACACAGGTTACCCTGTGTTTCCTTCCCTGACTCAACTTCTCGAAGTAGGGTGTTCTGCATCATGCGAACTGCCTCAACCAAGGAACACCGAAAGCTGCTCCTCTGGTCCTGAGGACATTCAAAAGCCTGCAGTGCCACAGGACGAACAGGACTTAAACTGCAGTAAGAAGGCAAGCCGACTTCCTCTAGGAGGCACGGTGACTTCAGGCAGGACGTGTTAGATGGAATGCAAAGACGAGGGTTACGCTGAGTGCAGCTCAAACTAGGGCAACACGTAAGACTTCTCCGCCGTGTGGGACGTACCAGAACGGTGTTCGTGAACGTGTGCGAGGGCTGAGGAATTTAAGCTGCTCCAAAAGAGAGGGCAGTGCCTTTCCCTACACCCGGCATGCCCAGAGGGGCTCTAACGGGCTACGGGTCTGGACGTTGCTTTGCTGAACCTTGTGCGCCTGGGGGTACTCAAGTGTTCCTGCCGGGAACAGGGTGCCCAGGCTAGCCTCCTAGGTGTCCAGAAAACTGTGCTGCCGTTCTAGGAACGCAGAGAAGAGGACACCGCCTCATGGAAACTGCTGCACGCCTCTGCTTCTGCACGGCACCTCAGGGCCTTACTTCCAGGCATGTGTTCACGCTGGGTGTGCCCGGAGCGACATAGCATGGTAAGATGCTGACTTTCTCCTCGAGCAGAGTGACTTCAGATACGAAGGCCTCGAAGTATTCCAAGCACACTGTTCTCTCATGGCAGCTCACACAAGAGCTATGGCAACACTTTCCTGGGCACTTCGAACTCACCAGCAATGTTGTCCTGAGGCCGTTCGAGGACTGGCAATGTAGCTCTCCTCAAGGAACATTCAGTGTGTTGCCCATTACTCGGCCCGCACACAGTGCCTCCAAAGCATCTGCCAGTTGGCGACAAAGCTTCTCAGACAGCCCACAGGGTTCTGGAGGTACTCAGTGAACTTGGAGGGGAAATGTTGAATACCCGAGAGGCCCAGGTGTCCTCAGACGTGTACTTCCTATAAAATAAAGCATCTAAGCGACTACGAACTCATGGACAGAGCTGCACACCTCCCTTTCTGCAGGCCGACTATGGGCATAAGCAGGAGGCAAGTTTACACGTTGAGATTCCCTTTAGCTCTAGAGCTTGTCAAGCTGACCACCACCTCGGCCATGCAAGCCCCTGGTTTAGACAGAGCGAACTCATTTTCTCCCCAGAAGCATTCTTACAGTTTTTACAGGCCTGTCAAGAGCAGGGAATGGCAGGCAGCTTCAACGCAGCGAGAACGCTGCCTTCAAAATGGGAAATCAAGGCTAGTTCCAGCAGGCCTCCTTTTCCATGGGCACACTCAGCATACACCCCTGTGGTTTCTAACAAGTCCAAAAAGACACAGGTTAACCTGTGTTTCCTTCCCTGACTCAACTTCTCGAAGTAGGGTGTTCTGCATCATGCGAACTTCCTCAACCAAGGAACACCGAAAGCTGCTCCTCTGGTCCTGAGGACATTCAAAAGCCTGCAGTGCCACAGGACGAACAGGACTTAAACTGCAGTAAGAAGGCAAGCCGACTTCCTCTAGGAGGCACGGTGACTTCAGGCAGGACGTGTTAGATGGAATGCAAAGACGAGGGTTACGCTGAGTGCAGCTCAAACTAGGGCTACACGTACGACTTCTCCGCCGTGTGGGACGTACCAGAACGGTGTTCGTGAACGTGTGCGAGGGCTGAGGAATTTAAGCTGCTCCAAAAGAGAGGGCAGTGCCTTTCCCTACACCCGGCATGCCCAGAGGGGCTCTAACGGGCTACGGGTCTGGACGTTCCTTTGCTGAACCTTGTGCGCCTGGGGGTACTCAAGTGTTCCTGCCGGGAACAGGGTGCCCCGGCTAGCCTCCTAGGTGTCCAGAAAACTGTGCTGCCGTTCTAGGAACGCAGAGCAGAGGCCACCGCCTCATGGAAACTGCTGCACGCCTCTGCTTCTGCACGGCAACTCAGGGCCTTACTTCCATGCATGTGTTCACGCTGGGTGTGCCCGGAGCGACATAGCATGGTAAGATGCTGACTTACTCCTCGAGCAGAGTGACTTCAGGTACGAAGGCCTCGAAGTATTCCAAGCACACTGTTCTCTCATGGCAGCTCACACAAGGGCTATTGCAAAACTTTCCTGGGCACTTTGAACTCACCAGCAATGTTGTCCGGAGGCCGTTCTAGGCCTGGAAATGTAGCTCTCCTCAAGGAACCTTCAGTGTGTTGCCCATTACTCGGCCCGCACAGGGTGACCCCAAAGCATCCGCCAATGGGCCACAAAGCTGCTCAGCCAGCCCACAGGGGACTGGAGGTACTCAGTGAACTTGGAGAGGAAATGTTGAATACCCGAGAGGCCCAGGTGTCCTCAGACGTGTACTTCCTATAAAATAAAGCATCTAAGCTATTACGAACACATGGACACAGCTGCACAACTCCCTTTCGGCAGGCCGACTATGGGCATAACCAGGAGGCAAGTTTTCACGTTGAGATTCCCTTTAGCTCTAGAGCTTGTCAGGCTGACCACCACCTCGGCCATGCAAGCCCCTGGTTTAGACAGAGCGAACTCATTTTCTCCCCAGAAGCATTCTTACAGGGTTTACAGGCCTGTCAAGAGCAGGGAATGGCTGGCAGCTTCAACGCAGCGAGAACGCTGCCTTCAAAATGGGAAATCAAGGCTAGTTCCAGCAGGCCTCCTTTTCCATGGGCACACTCAGCATACACCCCTGTGGTTTCTAACAAGTCCAAAGTGACACAGGTTACCCTGTGTTTCCTTCCCTGACTCAACTTCTCGAAGTAGGGTGTTCTGCATCATGCGAACTGCCTCAACCAAGGAACGCCGAAAGCTGCTCTTCTGGGACTGAGGACATTTAAAAGCTTGCAGTGCCACAGGACGTACAGGACTTAAACTGCAGTAAGAAGGCAAGCCGACTTCCTCTAGGAGGCACGGTGACTTCAGGCAGGACGTGTTAGATGGAATGCGAAGATGAGGGTTACGCTGAGTGCAGCTCAAACTAGGGCTACACGTAAGATTTCTCCACCGTGTGGGACGTACCAGAACGCTGTTCGTGAACGTGTGCGAGGGCTGAGGAAATTAAGCTGCTCCAAAAGAGAGGGCAGTGCCTTTCCCTACACCCGGCATGCACAGAGGGGCTCTAACGGGCTACGGGTCTGGACGTTGCTTCGCTGAACCTTGTGCGCCTGGGGGTACTCAAGTGTTCCTGCATGGAACAGGGTTCCCAGGCTAGCCTCCTAGGTGGCCAGAAAACTGTGCTGCCGTTCTAGGAACGCAGAGCAGAGGCCACCGCCTCATGGAAACTGCTGCACGCCTCTGCTTCTGCACGGCAACTCAGGGCCTTACTTCCAGGCATGTGTTCACGCTGGGTGTGCCCGGAGCGACATAGCATGGTAAGATGCTGAGGTTCTCCTCGAGCAGAGTGATTTCAGGTACAAAGGCCTCGAAGTATTCCAAGCACACTGTTCTCTCATAGCAGCTCACCCAAGAGCTATTGCAAAATTTTCCTGGGCACTACGAACTCACCAGCAATGTTGTACTGAGACCGTTCGAGGACTGGAAATGTAGCTCTCCTCAAGGAACGTTCAGTGTGTTGCCCATTACTCGGCCCGCACAGAGTGCCTCAAAAGCATCCGCCAATGGGCCACAAAGCTGCTCAGCCAGCCCACAGGGTTCTGGAGTTAGTCAGTGAACTTGGAGGGGAAATGTTGAATACCCGAGAGGCCCAGGTGTCCTCAGACGTGTACTTCCTATAAAATAAAGCATCTAAGCGACTACGAACTCATGGACACAACTGCACACCTCCCTTTCTGCAGGCCGACTATGGGCATAACCAGGAGGCAAGTTTTCACGTTGAGATTCCCTTTAGCTCTAGAGCTTGTCAGGCTGACCACCACCTCGGCCATGCAAGCCCCTGGTTTAGACAGAGCGAACTCATTTTCTCCCCAGAAGCATTCTTACAGGGTTTACAGGCCTGTCAAGAGCAGGGAATGGCTGGCAGCTTCAACGCAGCGAGAACGCTGCCTTCAAAATGGGAAATCAAGGCTAGTTCCAGCAGGCCTCCTTTTCCATGGGCACACTCAGCATACACCCCTGTGGTTTCTAACAAGGCCAAAGAGACACAGTTTACCCTGTGTTTTCTTCCCTGACTCAACTTCTCGAAGTAGGGTGTTCTGCATCATGCGAACTTCCTCAACCAAGGAACACCGAAAGCTGCTCCTCTGGTCCTGAGGACATTCAAAAGCCTGCAGTGCCACAGGACGAACAGGACTTAAACTGCAGTAAGAAGGCAAGCCGACTTCCTCTAGGAGGCACGGTGACTTCAGGCAGGACGTGTTAGATGGAATGCAAAGACGAGGGTTATGCTGAGTGCAGCTCAAACTAGGGCAACACGTAAGACTTCTCCGCCGTGTGGGACGTACCAGAACGGTGTTCGTGAACGTGTGCGAGGGCTGAGGAATTTAAGCTGCTCCAAAAGAGAGGGCAGTGCCTTTCCCTACACCCGGCATGCACAGAGGGGCTCTAACGGGCTACGGGTCTGGACGTTGCTTAGCTGAACCTTGTGCGCCTGGGGGTACTCAAGTGTTCCTGCCGAGAACAGGGTGACCAGGCTAGCCTCCTAGGTGTCCAGAAAAGTGTGCTGCCATTCTAGGAACGCAGAGCAGAGGCCACCGTCTCATGGAAACTGCTGCACGCCTCTGCTTCTGCACGGCACCTCAGGGCCTTACTTCCAGGCATGTGTTCACGCTGGGTGTGCCCGGAGCGACATAGCATGGTAAGATGCTGACTTTCTCCTCGAGCAGAGTGAGTTCAGGAACGAAGGCCTTGAAGTATTCCAAGCACAGTGTTCTCTCATGGCAGCTCACACAAGGGCTATTGCAAAATTTTCCTGGGCACTTCGCACTCACCAGCAATGTTGTACTGAGGCCGTTCGAGGAATGGAAATGTAGCTCTCCTCAAGGAACGTTCAGTGTGTTGCCCATTACTCGGCCCGCACAGAGTGCCTCCAAAGCATCCGCCAATGGGCCACAAAGCTGCTGAGCCAGCCCACAGGGGACTGGAGTTACTCAGTGAACTTGGAGGGGAAATGTTGAATACCCGAGAGGCCCAGGTATCCTCAGACGTGTACTTCCTATAAAATAAAGCATCTAAGCGACTACGAACTCATGGACACAGCTGCACACCTCCCTTTCTGCAGGCCGACTATGGGCATAACCAGGAGGGAAGTTTTCACGTTGAGATTCCCTTTAGCTCTAGAGCTTGTCAGGCTGACCACCACCTCGGCCATGCAAGCCCCTGGTTTAGACAGAGCGAACTCATTTTCTCCCCAGAAGCATTCTTACAGGGTTTACAGGCCTGTCAAGAGCAGGGAATGGCAGGCAGCTTCAACGCAGCGAGAACGCTGCCTTCAAAATGGGAAATCAAGGCTAGTTCCAGCAGGCCTCCTTTTCCATGGGCACACTCAGCATACACCCCTGTGGTTTCTAACAAGTCCAAAGAGACACAGGTTACCCTGTGTTTCCTTCCGACTCAACTTCTCGAAGTAGGGTGTTCTGCATCATGCGAACTGCCTCAACCAAGGAACGCCGAAAGCTGCTCCTCTGGGACTGAGGACATTCAAAAGCCTGCAGTGCCACAGGACGTACAGGACTTAAACTGCAGTAAGAAGGCAAGCCGACTTCCTCTAGGAGGCACGGTGACTTCAGGCAGGACGTGTTAGATGGAATGCGAAGACGAGGGTTACGCTGAGTGCAGCTCTAACTAGGGCTACACGTAAGATTTCTCCACCGTGTGGGACGTACCAGAACGGCGTTCGTGAACGTGTGCGAGGGCTGAGGAAATTAAGCTGCTCCAAAAGAGAGGGCAGTGCCTTTCCCTACACCCGGCATGCTCAGAGGGGCTCTAACGGGCTACGGGTCTGGACGTTCCTTAGCTGAACCTTGTGCGCCTGGGGTTACTAAAGTGTTCCTGCCGGGAACAGGGTGCCCAGGCTAGCCTCCTAGGTGTCCAGAAAACTGTGCTGCCGTTCTAGGAACGCAGAGCAGAGGACACCGCCTCATGGAAACTGCTGCACGCCTCTGCTTCTGCACGGCACCTCAGGGCCTTACTTCCAGGCATGTGTTCACGCTCGGTGTGCCCGGAGTGACATAGCATGGTAAGATGCTGACTTTCTCCTCGAGCAGAGTGACTTCAGATACGAAGGCCTCGAAGTATTCCAAGCACACTGTTCTCTCATGGCAGCTCACACAAGGGCTATTGCAAAACTTTCCTGGGCACTTCGAACTCACCAGCAATGTTGTCCGGAGGCCGTTCTAGGCCTGGAAACGTAGCTCTCCTCAAGGAACCTTCAGTGTGTTGCCCATTACTCGGCCCGCACAGGGTGACCCCAAAGCATCCGCCAATGGGCCACAAAGCTGCTCAGCCAGCCCACAGGGGACTGGAGGTACTCAGTGAACTTGGAGAGGAAATGTTGAATACCCGAGAGGCCCAGGTGTCCTCAGACGTGTACTTCCTATAAAATTAAGCATCTAAGCTATTACGAACTCATGGACACAGCTGCACAACTCCCTTTCTGCAGGCCGACTATGGGCATAACAAGGAGGCAAGTTTTCACGTTGAGATTCCCTTTAGCTCTAGAGCTTATCAGGCTGACCACCACCTCGGCCATGCAAGCCCCTGGTTTAGACAGAGCGAACTCATTTTCTCCCCAGAAGCATTCTTACAGGGTTTACAGGCCTGTCAAGAGCAGGGAATGGCTGGCAGCTTCAACGCAGCGAGAACGCTGCCTTCAAAATGGGAAATCAAGGCTAGTTCCAGCAGGCCTCCTTTTCCATGGGCACACTCAGCATACACCCCTGTGGTTTCTAACAAGTCCAAAGTGACACAGGTTACCCTGTGTTTCCTTCCCTGACTCAACTTCTCGAAGTAGGGTGTTCTGCATCATGCGAACTGCCTCAACCAAGGAACGCCGAAAGCTGCTCCTCTGGGACTGAGGACATTTAAAAGCTTGCAGTGCCACAGGACGTACAGGACTTAAACTGCAGTAAGAAGGCAAGCCGACTTCCTCTAGGTGGCACGGTGACTTCAGGCAGGACGTGTTAGATGGAATGCGAAGACGAGGGTTACGCTGAGTGCAGCTCAAACTAGGGCTACACGTAAGATTTCTCCACCGTGTGGGACGTACCAGAACGCTGTTCGTGAACGTGTGCGAGGGCTGAGGAAATTAAGCTGCTCCAAAAGAGAGGGCAGTGCCTTTCCCTACACCCGGCATGCACAGAGGGGCTCTAACGGGCTACGGGTCTGGACGTTGCTTCGCTGAACCTTGTGCGCCTGGGGGTACTCAAGTGTTCCTGCCTGGAACAGGGTTCCCAGGCTAGCCTCCTAGGTGGCCAGAAAACTGTGCTGCCGTTCTAGGAACGCAGAGCAGAGGCCACCGCCTCATGGAAACTGCTGCACGCCTCTGCTTCTGCACGGCAACTCAGGGCCTTACTTCCAGGCATGTGTTCACGCTGGGTGTGCCCGGAGCGACATAGCATGGTAAGATGCTGAGGTTCTCCTCGAGCAGAGTGATTTCAGGTACAAAGGCCTCGAAGTATTCCAAGCACACTGTTCTCTCATAGCAGCTCACCCAAGAGCTATTGCAAAATTTTCCTGGGCACTACGAACTCACCAGCAATGTTGTACTGAGACCGTTCGAGGACTGGAAATGTAGCTCTCCTCAAGGAACGTTCAGTGTGTTGCCCATTACTCGGCCCGCACAGAGTGCCTCCAAAGCATTCGCCAGTGGGCCACAAAGCTGCTCAGCCAGCCCACAGGGTTCTGGAGTTAGTCAGTGAACTTGGAGGGGAAATGTTGAATACCCGAGAGGCCCAGGTGTCCTCAGACGTGTACTTCCTATAAAATAAAGCATCTAAGCGACTACGAACTCATGGACACAGCTGCACACCTCCCTTTCTGCAGGCCGACTATGGGCATAACCAGGAGGCAAGTTTTCACGTTGAGATTCCCTTTAGCTCTAGAGCTTGTCAGGCTGACCACCACCTCGGCCATGCAAGCCCCTCGTTTAGACAGAGCGAACTCATTTTCTCCCCAGAAGCATTCTTACAGGGTTTACAGGCGTGTCAAGAGCCGGGAATGGCAGGCAGCTTCAACGCCGCGAGAACGCTGCCTTCAAAACGGGAAATCAAGGCTAGTTCCAGCAGGCCTCCTTTTCCATGGGCACACTCAGCATACACTCCTGTGGTTTATAACAAGTCCAAAGTGACACAGGTTACCCTGTGTTTCCTTCCCTGACTCAACTTCTCGAAGTAGGGTGTTCTGAATCATGTGAACTTCCTCAACCAAGGAACACCGAAAGCTGCTCCTCTGGGCCTGAGGACATTCAAAAGCCTGCAGTGCCACAGGACGTACAGGACTTAAACTGCAGTAAGAAGGCAAGCCGACTTCCTCTAGGAGGCACGGTGACTTCATGCAGGACGTGTTCGATGGAATGCGAAGACGAGGGTTACGCTGAGTGCAGCTCAAACTAGGGCAACACGTAAGACTTCTCCGCCGTGTGGGACGTACCAGAGCGGTGTTCGTGAACGTGTGCGAGGGCTGAGGAAATTAAGCTGCTCCAAAAGAGAGGGCAGTGCCTTTCCCTACACCCGGCATGCACAGAGGGGCTCTAACGGGCTACGGGTCTGGACGTTGCTTAGCTGAACCTTGTGCGCCTGGGGGTACTCAAGTGTTCCTGCCTGGAACAGGGTGCCCAGGCTAGCCTCCTAGGGGTCCAGAAAACTGTGCTGCCGTTTTAGGAACGCAGAGCAGAGGCCACCGCCTAATGGAAACTGCTGCACGCCTCTGCTTCTGCACGGCAACTCAGGGCCTTACTTCCAGGCATGTGTTCACGCTGGGTGTGCCCGGAGCGACATAGCATGGTAAAATGCTGAGGTTCTCCTCGAACAGAGTGATTTCAGGTACAAAGGCCTCGAAGTATTCCAAGCACACTGTTCTCTCATGGCAGCTCACACAAGAGCTATTGCAAAATTTTCCTGGGCACTACGAACACACCAGAAATGCTCTCCTGAGGCCGTTCGAGGACTAGAAATGTAGTTCTCCTTAAGGAACGTTCAGTGTATTGCCCATCACTCGGCCCGCACAGAGTGCCCCCAAAGCGTCCGCCAATGGGCCACAAAGCTGCTCAGCCAGCCCACAGGGGCCTGGAGGTACTCAGTGAACATTGAGGGGAAATGTTGAATACCCGAGAGGCCCAGGTGTCCTCAGACGTGTACTTCCTATAAAATAAAGCATCTAAGCTATTACGAACTCATGGACAGAGCTGCACAATTCCCTTTCTGCAGGCCGACTATGGGCATAACAAGGAGGCAAGTTTTCACGTTGAGATTCCCTTTAGCTCTAGAGCTTGTTCGGCTGACCACCACCTCGGCCATGCAAGCCCCTGGTTTAGACAGAGCGAACTCATTTTCTCCCCAGAAGCATTCTTACAGGGTTTACAGGCCTGTCAAGAGCAGGGAATGGCAGGCAGCTTCAACGCAGCGAGAACGCTGCCTTCAAAATGGGAAATCAAGGCTAGTTCCAGCAGGCCTCCTTTTCCATGGGCACACTCAGCATACACCCCTGTGGTTTCTAACAAGGCCAAAGAGACACAGGTTACCCTGTGTTTCCTTCCCTGACTCAACTTCTCGAAGTAGGGTGTTCTGCATCATGCGAACTTCCTCAACCAAGGAACACCGAAAGCTGCTCCTCTGGTCCTGAGGACATTCAAAAGCCTGCAGTGCCACAGGACGAACAGGACTTAAACTGCAGTAAGAAGGCAAGCCGACTTCCTCTAGGAGGCACGGTGACTTCAGGCAGGACGTGTTAGATGGAATGCAAAGACGAGGGTTACGCTGAGTGCAGCTCAAACTAGGGCAACACGTAAGACTTCTCCGCCGTGTGGGACGTACCAGAACGGTGTTCGTGAACGTGTGCGAGGGCTGAGGAATTTAAGCTGCTCCAAAAGAGAGGGCAGTGCCTTTCCCTACACCCGGCATGCCCAGAGGGGCTCTAACGGGCTACGGGTCTGGACGTTGCTTAGCTGAACCTTGTGCGCCTGGGGGTACTCAAGTGTTCCTGCCGGGAACAGGGTGCCCAGGCTAGCCTCCTAGGTGTCCAGAAAACTGTGCTGCCGTTCTAGGAACGCAGAGAAGAGGACACCGCCTCATGGAAACTGCTGCACGCCTCTGCTTCTGCACGGCACCTCAGGGCCTTACTTCCAGGCATGTGTTCACGCTGGGTGTGCCCGGAGCGACATAGCATGGTAAGATGCTGACTTTCTCCTCGAGCAGAGTGACTTCAGATACGAAGGCCTCGAAGTATTCCAAGCACACTGTTCTCTCATGGCAGCTCACACAAGAGCTATGGCAACACTTTCCTGGGCACTTCGAACTCACCAGCAATGTTGTCCTGAGGCCGTTCGAGGACTGGCAATGTAGCTCTCCTCAAGGAACATTCAGTGTGTTGCCCATTACTCGGCCCGCACACAGTGCCTCCAAAGCATCTGCCAGTTGGCGACAAAGCTTCTCAGACAGCCCACAGGGTTCTGGAGGTACTCAGTGAACTTGGAGGGGAAATGTTGAATACCCGAGAGCCCCAGGTGTCCTCAGACGTGTACTTCCTATAAAATAAAGCATCTAAGCGACAACGAACTCATGGACAGAGCTGCACACCTCCCTTTCTGCAGGCCGACTATGGGCATAAGCAGGAGGCAAGTTTTCACGTTGAGATTCCCTTTAGCTCTAGAGCTTGTCAAGCTGACCACCACCTCGGCCATGCAAGCCCCTGGTTTAGACAGAGCGAACTCATTTTCTCCCCAGAAGCATTCTTACAGGGTTTACAGGCCTGTCAAGAGCAGGGAATGGCAGGCAGCTTCAACGCAGCGAGAACGCTGCCTTCAAAATGGGAAATCAAGGCTAGTTCCAGCAGGCCTCCTTTTCCATGGGCACACTCAGCATACACCCCTGTGGTTTCTAACAAGTCCAAAAAGACACAGGTTACCCTGTGTTTCCTTCCCTGACTCAACTTCTCGAAGTAGGGTGTTCTGCATCATGCGAACTTCCTCAACCAAGGAACACCGAAAGCTGCTCCTCTGGTCCTGAGGACATTCAAAAGCCTGCAGTGCCACAGGACGAACAGGACTTAAACTGCAGTAAGAAGGCAAGCCGACTTCCTCTAGGAGGCACGGTGACTTCAGGCAGGACGTGTTAGATGGAATGCAAAGACGAGGGTTACGCTGAGTGCAGCTCAAACTAGGGCTACACGTACGACTTCTCCGCCGTGTGGGACGTACCAGAACGGTGTTCGTGAACGTGTGCGAGGGCTGAGGAATTTAAGCTGCTCCAAAAGAGAGGGCAGTGCCTTTCCCTACACCCGGCATGCCCAGAGGGGCTCTACCGGGCTACGGGTCTGGACGTTCCTTTGCTGAACCTTGTGCGCCTGGGGGTACTCAAGTGTTCCTGCCGGGAACAGGGTGCCCCGGCTTGCCTCCTAGGTGTCCAGAAAACTGTGCTGCCGTTCTAGGAACGCAGAGCAGAGGCCACCGCCTCATGGAAACTGCTGCACGCCTCTGCTTCTGCACGGCAACTCAGGGCCTTACTTCCATGCATGTGTTCACGCTGGGTGTGCCCGGAGCGACATAGCATGGTAAGATGCTGACTTTCTCCTCGAGCAGAGTGACTTCAGGTACGAAGGCCTCGAAGTATTCCAAGCACACTGTTCTCTCATGGCAGCTCACACAAGGGCTATTGCAAAACTTTCCTGGGCACTTCGAACTCACCAGCAATGTTGTCCGGAGGCCGTTCTAGGACTGGAAATGTAGCTCTCCTCAAGGAACCTTCAGTGTGTTGCCCATTACTCGGCCCGCACAGGGTGACCCCAAAGCATCCGCCAATGGGCCACAAAGCTGCTCAGCCAGCCCACAGGGGACTGGAGGTACTCAGTGAACTTGGAGAGGAAATGTTGAATACCCGAGAGGCCCAGGTGTCCTCAGACGTGTACTTCCTATAAAATAAAGCATCTAAGCTATTACGAACTCATGGACACAGCTGCACAACTCCCTTTCTGCAGGCCGACTATGGGCATAACCAGGAGGCAAGTTTTCACGTTGAGATTCCCTTTAGCTCTAGAGCTTGTCAGGCTGACCACCACCTCGGCCATGCAAGCCCCTGGTTTAGACAGAGCGAACTCATTTTCTCCCCAGAAGCATTCTTACAGGGTTTACAGGCCTGTCAAGAGCAGGGAATGGCTGGCAGCTTCAACGCAGAGAGAACGCTGCCTTCAAAATGGGAAATCAAGGCTAGTTCCAGCAGGCCTCCTTTTCCATGGGCACACTCATCATACACCCCTGTGGTTTCTAACAAGTCCAAAGTGACACAGGTTACCCTGTGTTTCCTTCCCTGACTCAACTTCTCGAAGTAGGGTGTTCTGCATCATGCGAACTGCCTCAACCAAGGAACGCCGAAAGCTGCTCCTCTGGGACTGAGGACATTTAAAAGCCTGCAGTGCCACAGGACGTATAGGACTTAAACTGCAGTAAGAAGGCAAGCCGACTTCCTCTAGGAGGCACGGTGATTTCAGGCAGGACGTGTTAGATGGAATGCGAAGACGAGGGTTACGCTGAGTGCAGCTCAAACTAGGGCTACACGTAAGATTTCTCCACCGTGTGGGACGTACCAGAACGGTGTTCGTGAACGTGTGCGAGGGCTGAGGAAATTAAGCTGCTCCAAAAGAGAGGGCAGTGCCTTTCCCTACACCCGGCATGCACAGAGGGGCTCTAACGGGCTACGGGTCTGGACGTTGCTTAGCTGAACCTTGTGCGCCTGGGGGTACTCAAGTGTTCCTGCCTGGAACAGGGTTCCCAGGCTAGCCTCCTAGGTGTCCAGAAAACTGTGCTGCCATTCTAGGAACGCAGAGCAGAGGCCACCGCCTCATGGAAACTGCTGCACGCCTCTGCTTCTGCACGGCACCTCAGGGCCTTACTTCCAGGCATGTGTTCACGCTGGGTGTGCCCGGAGCGACATAGCATGGTAAGATGCTGAGGTTTTCCTCGAGCAGAGTGATTTCAGGTACAAAGGCCTCGAAGTATTCCAAGCACACTGTTCTCTCATGGCAGCTCACCCAAGAGCTATTGCAAAATTGTCCTGGGCACTACGAACTCACCAGAAATGCTCTCCTGAGGCCGTTGGAGGACTGGAAATGTAGCTCTCCTCAAGGAACGTTCAGTGTGTTGCCCATTACTCGCCCGCACAGAGTGCCTCCAAAGCATTCGCCAGTGGGCCACAAAGCTGCTCAGCCAGCCCACAGGGTTCTGGAGTTACTCAGTGAACTTGGAGGGGAAATGTTGAATACCCGAGAGGCCCAGGTGTCCTCAGACGTGTACTTCCTATAAAATAAAGCATCTAAGCTATTACGAACTCATGGACACAGCTGCACAACTCCCTTTCTGCAGGCCGACTATGGGCATAAGAAGGAGGCAAGATTTCACGTTGAGATTCCCTTTAGCTCTAGAGCTTGATAGGCTGACCACCACCTCGGCCATGCAAGCCCCTGCTTTAGACAGAGCGAACTCATTTTCTCCCCAAAAGCATTCTTACAGGGTTTACAGTCCTGTCAAGAGCAGGGAATGGCTGGCAGCTTCAACGCAGCGAGAACGCTGCCTTCAAAATGGGAAATCAAGGCTAGTTCCAGCAGACCTCCTTTTCCATGGGCACACTCAGCATACACCCCTGTGGTTTCTAACAAGTCCAAAGAGACACAGGCTACCCTGTGTTTCCTTCCCTGACACAACTTCTCGAAGTAGGGTGTTCTGCATCATGCGAACTGCCTCAACCAAGGAATGCCGAAAGCTGCTCCTCTGGGACTGACATTTAAAAGACTGCAGTGCCACAGGACGTACAGGACTTAAACTGCAGTAAGAAGGCAAGCCGACTTCCTCTAGGAGGCACGGTGACTTCAGGCAGGACGTGTTAGATGGAATGCGAAGACGAGGGTTACGCTGAGTGCAGCTCAAACTAGGGCTACACGTAAGATTTCTCCACAGTGTGGGACGTACCAGAACGGTGTTCGTGAACGTGTGCGAGGGCTGAGGAAATTAAGCTGCTCCAAAAGAGAGGGCAGTGCCTTTCCCTACACCCGGCATGCACAGAGGGGCTCTAACGGGCTACGGGTCTGGACGTTGCTTAGCTGAACCTTGTGCGCCTGGGGGTACTCAAGTGTTCCTGCCGGGAACAGGGTGCCCAGGCTAGCCTCCTAGGTGTCCAGAAAACTGTGCTGCCGTTCTAGGAACGCAGAGCAGAGGACACCGCCTCATGGAAACTGCTGCACGCCTCTGCTTCTGCACGCAACTCAGGGACTTACTTCCATCCATGTGTTCACGCTGGGTGTGCCCGGAGCGACATAGCATGGTAAGATGCTGACTTTCTCCTCGAACAGAGTGACTTCAGGTACGAAGGCCTCGAAGTATTCCACGCACACTGTTCTCTCATGGCAGCTCACACAAGGGCTATTGCAAAACTTTCCTGGGCACTTCGAACTCACCAGCAATGTTGTCCTGAGGCCGTTCGAGGACTGGAAATGTAGCTCTCCTCAAGGAACCTTCAGTGTGTTGCCCATTACTCGGCCCGCACAGGGTGACCCCAAAGCATCCGCCAATGGGCCACAAAGCTGCTCAGCCAGCGCACAGGTGACTGGAAGTACTCAGTGAACTTGGAGGGGAAATGTTGAATACCCGAGAGGCCCAGGTGTCCTCAGACGTGTACTTCCTATAAAATAAAGCATCTAAGCTATTACGAACTCATGGACACAGCTGCACAACTCCCTTTCTGCAGGCCGACTATGGGCATAAGAAGGAGGCAAGATTTCACGTTGAGATTCCCTTTAGCTCTAGAGCTTGATAGGCTGACCACCACCTCGGCCATGCAAGCCCCTGGTTTAGACAGAGCGAACTCATTTTCTCCCCAGAAGCATTCTTACAGGGTTTACAGTCCTGTCAAGAGCAGGGAATGGCTGGCAGCTTCAACGCAGCGAGAACACTGCCTTCAAAATGGGAAATCAAGGCTAGTTCCAGCAGGCCTCCTTTTCCATGGGCACACTCAGCATACACCCCTGTGGTTTCTAACAAGTCCAAAGAGACAGAGGTTACCCTGTGTTTCCTTCCCTGACTCAACTTCTCGAAGTAGGGTGTTCTGCATCATGCGAACTGCCTCAACCAAGGAACGCCGAAAGCTGCTCCTCTGGGACTGAGGACATTTAAAAGCCTGCAGTGCCACAGGACGTACAGGACTTAAACTGCAGTAAGAAGGCAAGCCGACTTCCTCTAGGAGGCACGGTGACTTCAGGCAGGACGTGTTAGATGGAATGCGAAGACGAGGGTTACGCTGAGTGCAGCTCAAACTAGGGCAACACGTAAGACTTCTCCGCCGTGTGGGACGTACCAGAGCGGTGTTCGTGAACGTGTGCGAGGGCTGAGGAAATTAAGCTGCTCCAAAAGAGAGGGCAGTGCCTTTCCCTACACCCGGCATGCACAGAGGGGCTCTAACGGGCTACGGGTCTGGACGTTGCTTAGCTGAACCTTGTGCGCCTGGGGGTACTCAAGTGTTCCTGCCTGGAACAGGGTGCCCAGGCTAGCCTCCTAGGGGTTCAGAAAACTGTGCTGCCGTTTTAGGAACGCAGAGCAGAGGCCACCGCCTCATGGAAACTGCTGCACGCCTCTGCTTCTGCACGGCAACTCAGGGCCTTACTTCCAGGCATGTGTTCACGCTGGGTGTGCCCGGAGCGACATAGCATGGTAAGATGCTGAGGTTCTCCTCGAACAGAGTGATTTCAGGTACAAAGGCCTCGAAGTATTCCAAGCACACTGTTCTCTCATGGCAGCTCACACAAGAGCTATTGCAAAATATTCCTGGGCAATAGGAACACACCAGAAATGCTCTCCTGAGGCCGTTCGAGGACTAGAAATGTAGCTCTCCTTAAGGAACGTTCAGTGTATTGCCCATCACTCGGCCCGCACAGAGTGCCCCCAAAGCATCCGCCAATGGGCCACAAAGCTGCTCAGCCAGCCCACAGGGGTCTGGAGGTACTCAGTGAACTTGGAGGGGAAATGTTGAATACCCGAGAGGCCCAGGTGTCCTCAGACGTGTACTTCCTATAAAATAAAGCATCTAAGCTATTACGAACTCATGGACACAGCTGCACAACTCCCTTTCTGCAGGCCGACGATGGGCATAACAAGGAGGCAAGTTTTCACGTTGAGATTCCCTTTAGCTCTAGAGCTTGTCAGGCTGACCACCACCTCGGCCATGCAAGCCCCTGGTTTAGACAGAGCAAACTCATTTTCTCCCCAGAAGCATTCTTACAGGGTTTACAGGCCTATCAAGATCAGGGAATGGCAGGCAGCTTCAACGCAGCGAGAACGCTGCCTTCAAAATGGGAAATCAAGGCTAGTTCCAGCAGGCCTCCTTTTCCATGGGCACACTCAGCATACACCCCTGTGGTTTATAACAAGTCCAAAGTGACACAGGTTACCCTGTGTTTCCTTCCCTGACTCAACTTCTCGAAGTAGGGTGTTCTGCATCATGCGAACTGCCTCAACCAAGGAACACCGAAAGCTGCTCCTGTGGGACTGAGGACATTCAAAAGCCTGCAATGCCACAGGACGTACAGGACTTAAACTGCAGTAAGAAGTCAAGCCGACTTCCTCTAGGAGGCACGGTGACTTCAGGCAGGACGTGTTAGATGGAATGCGAAGACGAGGGTTACGCTGAGTGCAGCTCAAGCTAGGGCTACACGTAAGATTTCTCCACCGTGTGGGACGTACCAGAACGGTGTTCGTGAACGTGTGCGAGGGCTGAGGAAATTAACCTGCTCCAAAAGAGAGGGCAGTGCCTTTCCCTACACCCGGCATGCACAGAGGGGCTCTAACGGGCTACGGGTCTGGACGTTGCTTAGCTGAACCTTGTGCGCCTGGGGGTACTCAAGTGTTCCTGCCGGGAACAGGGTGGCCAGGCTAGCCTCCTAGGTGTCCAGAAAACTGTGCTGCCGTTCTAGGAACGCAGAGCAGAGGCCACCGCCTCATGGAAACTGCTGCACGCCTCTGCTTCTGAAAGGAAACTCAGGGCCTTACTTCCAGGCATGTGTTCACGCTGGGTGTGCCCGGAGCGACATAGCATGGTAAGATGCTGACTTTCTCCTCGAGCAGAGTGACTTCAGGTACGAAGGCCTCGAAGTATTCCAAGCACACTGTTCTCTCATGGCAGCTCACACAAGGGCTATTGCAAAATTTTCCTGGGCACTTCGAACTCACCAGCAATGTTGTCCTGAGGCCGTTCGAGGACTGGAAATGTAGCTCTCCTTAAGGAACGTTCAGTGTATTGCCCATCACTCGGCCCGCACAGAGTGCCCCCAAAGCATCCGCCAATGGGCCACAAAGCTGCTCAGCCAGCCCACAGGGGTCTGGAGGTACTCAGTGAACTTGGAGGGGAAATGTTGAATACCCGAGAGGCCCAGGTGTCCTCAGACGTGTACTTCCTATAAAATAAAGCATCTAAGCGCCTACGAACTCATGGACACAGCTGCACACCTCCCTTTCTGCAGGCCGACTATGGCCATAACCAGGAGGCATGTTTTCACGTTGAGATTCCCTTTAGCTCTAGAGCTTGTCAGGCTGACCACCACCTAGGCCATGCAAGCCCCTGGTTTAGACAGAGCGAACTCATTTTCTCCCCAGAAGCATTCTTACAGGGTTTACAGTCCTGTCAAGAGCAGGGAATGGCAGGCAGCTTCAACGCAGCGAGAACGCTGCCTTCAAAATGGGAAATCAAGGCTAGTTCCAGCAGGCCTCCTTTTCCATGGGCACACTCAGCATACACCCCTGTGGTTTCTAACAAGTCCAAAGAGACACAGGTTACCCTGTGTTTCCTTCCCTGACTCAACTTCTCGAAGTAGGGTGTTCTGCATCATGCGAACTGCCTCAACCAAGGAACGCCGAAAGCTGCTCCTCTGGGACTGAGGACATTTAAAAGCCTGCAGTGCCACAGGACGTACAGGACTTAAACTGCAGTAAGAAGGCAAGCCGACTTCCTCTAGGAGGCACGGTGACTTCAGGCAGGACGTGTTAGATGGAATGCGAAGACGAGGGTTACGCTGAGTGCAGCTCAAACTAGGGCTACACGTAAGATTTCTCCACCGTGTGGGACGTACCAGAACGGTGTTCGTGAACGTGTACGAGGGCTGAGGAAATTAAGCTGCTCCAAAAGAGAGGGCAGTGCCTTTCCCTACACCCGGCATGCACAGAGGGGCTCTAACGGGCTACGTGTCTGGACGTTGCTTAGCTGAACCTTGTGCGCCTGGGGGTACTCAAGTGTTCCTGCCGGGAGCAGGGTGCCCAGGCTAGCCTCCTAGGTGTCCAGAAAACTGTGCTGCCGTTCTAGGAACGCAGAGCAGAGGCCACCGCCTCATGGAAACTGCTGCACGCCTCTGCTTCTGCTCGGCAACTCAGGGCCTTACTTCCATGCATGTGTTCACTCTGGGTGTGCCCGGAGCGACATAGCATGGTAAGATGCTGACTTTCTCCTCGAGCAGAGTGACTTCAGGTACGAAGGCCTCGAAGTATTCCACGCACACTGTTCTCTCATGGCAGCTCACACAAGGGCTATTGCAAAACTTTCCTGGGCACTTCGAACTCACCAGCAATGTTGTCCTGAGGCCGTTCGAGGACTGGAAATGTAGCTCTCGTCAAGGAACCTTCAGTGTGTTGCCCATTACTCGGCCCGCACAGAGTGCCTCCAAAGCATTCGCCAGTGGGCCACAAAGCTGCTCAGCCAGCCCACAGGGTTCTGGAGTTACTCAGTGAACTTGGAGGGGAAATGTTGAATACCCGAGAGGCCCAGGTGTCCTCAGACGTGTACTTCCTATAAAATAAATCATCTAAGCGACTCGGAACTCATGGACACAGCTGCACACCTCCCTTTCTGCAGGCCGACTATGGGCATAACCAGGAGGAAACTTTTCACGTTGAGATTCCCTTTAGCTCTAGAGCTTGTGAGGCTGACCACCACATCGGCCATGCAATCCCCTCGTTTAGACAGAGCGAACTCATTTTCTCCCCAGAAGCATTCTTACAGGGTTTACAGGCCTGTCAAGAGCCGGGAATGGCAGGCAGCTTCAACGCAGCGAGAACGCTGCCGTCAAAACGGGAAATCAAGGCTAGTTCCAGCAGGCCTCCTTTTCCATGGGCACACTCAGCATACACCCCTGTGGTTTATAACAAGTCCAAAGTGACACAGGTTACCCTGTGTTTCCTTCCCTGACTCAACTTCTCGAAGTAGGGTGTTCTGCATCATGCGAACTTCCTCAACCAAGGAACACCGAAAGCTGCTCCTGTGGGACTGAGGACATTCAAAAGCCTGCAATGCCACAGGACGTACAGGACTTAAACTGCAGTAAGAAGTCAAGCCGACTTCCTCTAGGAGGCACGGTGACTTCAGGCAGGACGTGTTAGATGGAATGTGAAGACGAGGGTTACGCTGAGTGCAGCTCAAACTAGGGCAACACGTAAGACTTCTCCGCCGTGTGGGACGTACCAGAGCGGTGTTCGTGAACGTGTGCGAGGGCTGAGGAAATTAAGCTGCTCCAAAAGAGAGGGCAGTGCCTTTCCCTATACCCGGCATGCACAGAGGGGCTCTAACGGGCTACGGGTCTGGACGTTGCTTAGCTGAACCTTGTGCGCCTGGGGGTACTCAAGTGTTCCTGCCTGGAACAGGGTGCCCAGGCTAGCCTCCTAGGGGTTCAGAAAACTGTGCTGCCGTTTTAGGAACGCAGAGCAGACGCCACCGCCTCATGGAAACTGCTGCACGCCTCTGCTTCTGCACGGCAACTCAGGGCCTTACTTCCAGGCATGTGTTCACGCTGGGTGTGCCCGGAGCGACATAGCATGGTAAGATGCTGAGGTTCTCCTCGAACAGAGTGATTTCAGGTACAAAGGACTCGAAGTATTCCAAGCACACTGTTCTCTCATGTCAGCTCACACAAGAGCTATTGCAAAATTTTCCTGGGCAATAGGAACACACCAGAAATGCTCTCCTGAGGCCGTTCGAGGACTAGAAATGTAGCTCTCCTTAAGGAACGTTCAGTGTATTGCCCATCACTCGGCCCGCACAGAGTGCCCCCAAAGCATCCGCCAATGGGCCACAAAGCTGCTCAGCCAGCCCACAGGGGTCTGGAGGTACTCAGTGAACTTTGAGGGGAAATGTTGAATACCCGAGAGGCCCAGGTGTCCTCAGACGTGTACTTCCTATAAAATAAAGCATCTAAGCTATTACGAACTCATGGACACAGCTGCACAACTCCCTTTCTGCAGGCCGACGATGGGCATAACAAGGAGGCAAGTTTTCACGTTGAGATTCCCTTTAGCTCTAGAGCTTGTCAGGCTGACCACCACCTCGGCCATGCAAGCCCCTGGTTTAGACAGAGCAAACTCATTTTCTCCCCAGAAGCATTCTTACAGGGTTTACAGGCCTATCAAGATCAGGGAATGGCAGGCAGCTTCAACGCAGCGAGAACGCTGCCTTCAAAACGGGAAATCAAGGCTAGTTCCAGCAGGCCTCCTTTTCCATGGGCACACTCAGCATACACCCCTGTGGTTTATAACAAGTCCAAAGTGACACAGGTTACCCTGTGTTTCCTTCCCTGACTCAACTTCTCGAAGTAGGGTGTTCTGCATCATGCGAACTGCCTCAACCAAGGAACACCGAAAGCTGCTCCTGTGGGACTGAGGACATTCAAAAGCCTGCAATGCCACAGGACGTACAGGACTTAAACTGCAGTAAGAAGTCAAGCCGACTTCCTCTAGGAGGCACGGTGACTTCAGGCAGGACGTGTTAGATGGAATGCGAAGACGAGGGTTACGCTGAGTGCAGCTCAAGCTAGGGCTACACGTAAGATTTCTCCACCGTGTGGGACGTACCAGAACGGTGTTCGTGAACGTGTGCGAGGGCTGAGGAAATTAAGCTGCTCCAAAAGAGAGGGCAGTGCCTTTCCCTACACCCGGCATGCACAGAGGGGCTCTAACGGGCTACGGGTCTGGACGTTGCTTAGCTGAACCTTGTGCGCCTGGGGGTACTCAAGTGTTCCTGCCGGGAACAGGGTGCCCAGGCTAGCCTCCTAGGTGTCCAGAAAACTGTGCTGCCGTTCTAGGAACGCAGAGCAGAGGCCACCGCCTCATGGAAACTGCTGCACGCCTCTGCTTCTGAAAGGAAACTCAGGGCCTTACTTCCAGGCATGTGTTCACGCTGGGTGTGCCCGGAGCGACATAGCATGGTAAGATGCTGACTTTCTCCTCGAACAGAGTGACTTCAGGTACGAAGGCCTCGAAGTATTCCACGCACACTGTTCTCTCATGGCAGCTCACACAAGGGCTATTGCAAAACTTTCCTGGGCACTTCGAACTCACCAGCAATGTTGACCTGAGGCCGTTCGAGGACTGGAAATGTAGCTCTCGTCAAGGAACCTTCAGTGTGTTACCCATTACTCGGCCCGCACAGGGTGACCCCAAAGCATCCGCCAATGGGCCACAAAGCTGCTCAGCCAGCGCACAGGTGACTGGAAGTACTCAGTGAACTTGGAGGGGAAATGTTGAATACCCGAGAGGCCCAGGTGTCCTCAGACGTGTACTTCCTATAAAATAAAGCATCTAAGCTATTACGAACTCATGGACACAGCTGCACAACTCCCTTTCTGCAGGCCGACTATGGGCATAAGAAGGAGGCAAGATTTCACGTTGAGATTCCCTTTAGCTCTAGAGCTTGATAGGCTGACCACCACCTCGGCCATGCAAGCCCCTGCTTTAGACAGAGCGAACTCATTTTCTCCCCAGAAGCATTCTTACAGGGTTTACAGTCCTGTCAAGAGCAGGGAATGGCAGGCAGCTTCAACGCAGCGAGAACGCTGCCTTCAAAATGGGAAATCAAGGCTAGTTCCAGCAGGCCTCCTTTTCCATGGGCACACTCAGCATACACCCCTGTGGTTTCTAACAAGTCCAAAGTGACACAGGTTACCCTGTGTTTCCTTCCCTGACTCAACTTCTCGAAGTAGGGTGTTCTGCATCATGCGAACTGCCTCAACCAAGGAACGCCGAAAGCTGCTCCTCTGGGACTGAGGACATTTAAAAGCCTGCAGTGCCACAGGACGTACAGGACTTAAACTGCAGTAAGAAGGCAAGCCGACTTCCTCTAGGAGGCACGGTGACTTCAGGCAGGACGTGTTAGATGGAATGCGAAGACGAGGGTTACGCTGAGTGCAGCTCAAACTAGGGCTACACGTAAGATTTCTCCACCGTGTGGGACGTACCAGAACGGTGTTCGTGAACGTGTGCGAGGGCTGAGGAAATTAAGCTGCTCCAAAAGAGAGGACAGTGCCTTTCCCTACACCCGGCATGCACAGAGGGGCTCTAACGGGCTACGGGTCTGGACGTTGCTTAGCTGAACCTTGTGCGCCTGGGGGTACTCAAGTGTTCCTGCCTGGAACAGGGTTCCCAGGCTAGCCTCCTAGGTGGCCAGAAAACTGTGCTGCCGTTCTAGGAACGCAGAGCAGAGGCCACCGCCTCATGGAAACTGCTGCACGCCTCTGCTTCTGCACGGCAACTCAGGGCCTTACTTCCAGGCATGTGTTCACGCTGGGTGTGCCCGGAGCGACATAGCATGGTAAGATGCTGAGGTTCTCCTCGAACAGAGTGATTACAGGTACAAAGGCCTCGAAGTATTCCAAGCACACTGTTCTCTCATGGCAGCTCACACAAGGGCTATTGCAAAATTTTCCTGGGTACTTCGAACTCACCAGCAATGCTCTCCTGAGGCCGTTCGAGGACTGGAAATGTAGCTCTCCTCAAGGAACATTCAGTGTGTTGCCCATTACTCGGCCCGCACAGAGTGCCTCCAAAGAATCTGCCAGTGGGCGACAAAGCTGCTCAGCCAGCCCACAGGGTTCTGGAGGTACTCAGTGAACTTGGAGGGGAAATGTTGAATACCCGAGAGGCCCAGGTGTCCTCAGACGTGTACTTCCTATAAAATAAAGCATCTAAGCGACTCGGAACTCATGGACACAGTTGCACACCTCCCTTTCTGCAGGCCGACTATGGGCATAACAAGGAGGCAAGTTTTCACGTTGAGATTCCCTTTAGCTCTAGAGCTTGTCAGGCTGACCACCACCTCGGCCATGCAAGCCCCTGGTTTAGACAGAGCGAACTCATTTTCTCCCCAAAAGCATTCTTACAGGGTTTACAGGCCTGTCAAGAGCAGGGAATGGCAGGCAGCTTCAACGCAGCGAGAACGCTGCCTTCAAAATGGGAAGTCAAGGCTAGTTCCAGCAGGCCTCCTTTTCCATGGGCACGCTCAGCATACACCCCTGTGGTTTATAACAAGTCCAAAGAGAGACAGGTTACCCTGTGTTTCCTTCCCTGACTCAACTTCTCGAAGTAGGGTGTTCTGCATCATGCGAACTGCCTCAACCAAGGAACGCCGAAAGCTACTCCTCTGGGCCTGAGAACATTCAAAAGCCTGCAGTGCCACAGGACGAACAGGACTTAAACTGCAGTAAGAAGGCAAGCCGACTTCCTCTAGGAGGCAGGGTGACTTCAGGCAGGACGTGTTAGATGGAATGCGAAGACGAGGGTTACGCTGAGTGCAGCTCAAACTAGGGCTACACGTAAGATTTATCCGCCGTGTGGGTCGTACCAGAACGGTGTTCGTGTACGTGTGCGAGGGCTGAGGAAATTAAGCTGCTCCAAAAGAGAGGGCAGTGCCTTTCGCTACACCCGGTATGCACAGAGGGGCTCTAAAGGGCTACGGGTCTGGACGTTGCTTAGCTGAACCTTGTGCGCCTGGGGGTACTCAAGTGTTCCTGCCGGGAACAGGGTGCCCAGGCTAGCCTCCTAGGTGTCCAGAAAACTGTGCTGCCGTTCTAGGAACGCAGAGCAGAAGCCACCGCATCATGGAAACTGCTGCACGCCTCTGCTTCTGAAAGGAAACTCAGGGCCTTACTTCCAGGCATGTGTTCACGCTGGGTGTGCCCAGAGCGACATAGCATGGTAAGATGCTGACTTTCTCCTCGAGCAGAGTGACTTCAGGTACGAAGGCCTCGAAGTATTCCAAGCACACTGTTCTCTCATGGCAGCTCACACAAGGGCTATTGCAAAACTTTCCTGGGCACTTCGAACTCACCAGCAATGTTGTCCGGAGGCCGTTCTAGGACTGGAAATGTAGCTCTCCTCAAGGAACCTTTAGTGTGTTGCCCATTACTCGGCCCGCACAGGGTGACCCCAAAGCATCCGCCAATGGGCCACAAAGCTGCTCAGCCAGCCCACAGGGGACTGGAGGTACTCAGTGAACTTGGAGAGGAAATGTTGAATACCCGAGAGGCCCAGGTGTCCTCAGACGTGTACTTCCTATAAAATAAAGCATCTAAGCTATTACGAACTCATGGACACAGCTGCACAACTCCCTTTCTGCAGGCCGACTATGGGCATAACAAGGAGGCAAGTTTTCACGTTGAGATTCCCTTTAGCTCTAGAGCTTGTCAGGCTGACCACCACCTCGGCCATGCAAGCCCCTGGTTTAGACAGAGCGAACTCATTTTCTCCCCAGAAGCATTCTTACAGGGTTTACAGGCCTGTCAAGAGCAGGGAATGGCTGGCAGCTTCAACGCAGCGAGAACGCTGCCTTCAAAATGGGAAATCAAGGCTAGTTCCAGCAGGCCTCCTTTTCCATGGGCACACTCAGCATACACCCCTGTGGTTTCTAACAAGTCCAAAGAGACACAGGTTACCCTGTGTTTCCTTCCCTGACTCAACTTCTCGAAGTAGGGTGTTCTGCATCATGCGAACTGCCTCAACCAAGGAACGCCGAAAGCTGCTCCTCTGGGACTGAGGACATTTAAAAGCCTGCAGTGCCACAGGACGTACAGGACTTAAACTGCAGTAAGAAGGCAAGCCGACTTCCTCTAGGAGGCACGGTGATTTCAGGCAGGACGTGTTAGATGGAATGCGAAGACGAGGGTTACGCTGAGTGCAGCTCAAACTAGGGCTACACGTAAGATTTCTCCACCGTGTGGGACGTACCAGATCGGTGTTCGTGAACGTGTGCGAGGGCTGAGGAAATTAAGCTGCTCCAAAAGAGAGGGCAGTGCCTTTCCCTACACCCGGCATGCACAGAGGGGCTCTAACGGGCTACGGGTCTGGACGTTGCTTAGCTGAACCTTGTGCGCCTGGGGGTACTCAAGTGTTCCTGCCTGGAACAGGGTTCCCAGGCTAGCCTCCTAGGTGTCCAGAAAACTGTGCTGCCATTCTAGGAACGCAGAGCAGAGGCCACCGCCTCATGGAAACTGCTGCACGCCTCTGCTTCTGCACGGCACCTCAGGGCCTTACTTCCAGGCATGTGTTCACGCTGGGTGTGCCTGGAGCGACATAGCATGGTAAGATGCTGAGGTTCTCCTCGAGCAGAGTGATTTCAGGTACAAAGGCCTCGAAGTATTCCAAGCACACTGTTCTCTCATGGCAGCTCACCCAAGAGCTATTGCAAAATTTTCCTGGGCACTACGAACTCACCAGAAATGCTCTCCTGAGGCCGTTCGAGGACTGGAAATGTAGCTCTCCTCAAGGAACGTTCAGTGTGTTGCCCATTACTCGGCCCGCACAGAGTGCCTCCAAAGCATTCGCCAGTGGGCCACAAAGCTGCTCAGCCAGCCCACAGGGTTCTGGAGTTACTCAGTGAACTTGGAGGGGAAATGTTGAATACCCGAGAGGCCCAGGTGTCCTCAGACGTGTACTTCCTATAAAATAAAGCATCTAAGCGACTCGGAACTCATGGACACAGCTGCACACCTCCCTTTCTGCAGGCCGACTATGGGCATAACCAGGAGGCAAGTTTTCACGTTGAGATTCCCTTTAGCTCTAGAGCTTGTCAGGCTGACCACCACCTCGGCCATGCAAGCCCCTGGTTTAGACAGAGCGAACTCATTTTCTCCCCAGAAGCATTCTTACAGGGTTTACAGGCCTGTCAAGAGCAGGGAATGGCAGGGAGCTTCAACGCAGCGAGAACGCTGCCTTCAAAATGGGAAATCAAGGCTAGTTCCAGCAGGCCTCCTTTTCCATGGGCACACTCAGCATACACCCCTGTGGTTTCTAACAAGTCCAAAGAGACACAGGCTACCCTGTGTTTCCTTCCCTGACACAACTTCTCGAAGTAGGGTGTTCTGCATCATGCGAACTGCCTCAACCAAGGAACGCCGAAAGCTGCTCCTCTGGGACTGACATTTAAAAGCCTGCAGTGCCACAGGACGTACAGGACTTAAACTGCAGTAAGAAGGCAAGCCGACTTCCTCTAGGAGGCACGGTGACTTCATGCAGGACGTGTTCGATGGAATGCGAAGACGAGGGTTACGCTGAGTGCAGCTCAAACTAGGGCTACACGTAAGATTTCTCCACCGTGTGGGACGTACCAGAACGGTGTTCGTGAACGTGTGCGAGGGCTGAGGAAATTAAGCTGCTCCAAAAGAGAGGGCAGTGCCTTTCCCTACACCCGGCATGCACAGAGGGGCTCTAACGGGCTATGGGTCTGGACGTTGCTTAGCTGAACCTTGTGTGCCTGGGGGTACTCAAGTGTTCCTGCCGGGAACAGGGTGCCCAGGCTAGCCTCCTAGGTGTCCAGAAAACTGTGCTGCCGTTCTAGGAAGGCAGAGCAGAGGACACCGCCTCATGGAAACTGCTGCACGCCTCTGCTTCTGCACGCAACTCAGGGCCTTACTTCCATGCATGTGTTCACGCTGGGTGTGCCCGGAGCGACATAGCATGGTAAGATGCTGACTTTCTCCTCGAGCAGAGTGAGTTCAGGTACGAAGGCCTCGAAGTATTCCAAGCACACTGTTCTCTCATGGCAGCTCACACAAGGGCTATTGCAAAACTTTCCTGGGCACTTCGAACTCACCAGCAATGTTGTCCGGAGGCCGTTCTAGGACTGGAAATGTAGCTCTCCTCAAGGAACCTTTAGTGTGTTGCCCATTACTCGGCCCGCACAGGGTGACCCCAAAGCATCCGCCAATGGGCCACAAAGCTGCTCAGCCAGCCCACAGGGGACTGGAGGTACTCAGTGAACTTGGAGAGGAAATGTTGAATACCCGAGAGGCCCAGGTGTCCTCAGACGTGTACTTCCTATAAAATAAAGCATCTAAGCTATTACGAACTCATGGACACAGCTGCACAACTCCCTTTCTGCAGGCCGACTATGGGCATAACAAGGAGGCAAGTTTTCACGTTGAGATTCCCTTTAGCTCTAGAGCTTGTCAGGCTGACCACCACCTCGGCCATGCAAGCCCCTGGTTTAGACAGAGCGAACTCATTTTCTCCCCAGAAGCATTCTTACAGGGTTTACAGGCCTGTCAAGAGCAGGGAATGGCTGGCAGCTTCAACGCAGCGAGAACGCTGCCTTCAAAATGGGAAATCAAGGCTAGTTCCAGCAGGCCTCCTTTTCCATGGGCACACTCAGCATACACCCCTGTGGTTTCTAACAAGTCCAAAGAGACACAGGTTACCCTGTGTTTCCTTCCCTGACTCAACTTCTCGAAGTAGGGTGTTCTGCATCATGCGAACTGCCTCAACCAAGGAACGCCGAAAGCTGCTCCTCTGGGACTGAGGACATTTAAAAGCCTGCAGTGCCACAGGACGTACAGGACTTAAACTGCAGTAAGAAGGCAAGCCGACTTCCTCTAGGAGGCACGGTGATTTCAGGCAGGACGTGTTAGATGGAATGCGAAGACGAGGGTTACGCTGAGTGCAGCTCAAACTAGGGCTACACGTAAGATTTCTCCACCGTGTGGGACGTACCAGATCGGTGTTCGTGAACGTGTGCGAGGGCTGAGGAAATTAAGCTGCTCCAAAAGAGAGGGCAGTGCCTTTCCCTACACCCGGCATGCACAGAGGGGCTCTAACGGGCTACGGGTCTGGACGTTGCTTAGCTGAACCTTGTGCGCCTGGGGGTACTCAAGTGTTCCTGCCTGGAACAGGGTTCCCAGGCTAGCCTCCTAGGTGTCCAGAAAACTGTGCTGCCATTCTAGGAACGCAGAGCAGAGGCCACCGCCTCATGGAAACTGCTGCACGCCTCTGCTTCTGCACGGCACCTCAGGGCCTTACTTCCAGGCATGTGTTCACGCTGGGTGTGCCTGGAGCGACATAGCATGGTAAGATGCTGAGGTTCTCCTCGAGCAGAGTGATTTCAGGTACAAAGGCCTCGAAGTATTCCAAGCACACTGTTCTCTCATGGCAGCTCACCCAAGAGCTATTGCAAAATTTTCCTGGGCACTACGAACTCACCAGAAATGCTCTCCTGAGGCCGTTCGAGGACTGGAAATGTAGCTCTCCTCAAGGAACGTTCAGTGTGTTGCCCATTACTCGGCCCGCACAGAGTGCCTCCAAAGCATTCGCCAGTGGGCCACAAAGCTGCTCAGCCAGCCCACAGGGTTCTGGAGTTACTCAGTGAACTTGGAGGGGAAATGTTGAATACCCGAGAGGCCCAGGTGTCCTCAGACGTGTACTTCCTATAAAATAAAGCATCTAAGCGACTCGGAACTCATGGACACAGCTGCACACCTCCCTTTCTGCAGGCCGACTATGGGCATAACCAGGAGGCAAGTTTTCACGTTGAGATTCCCTTTAGCTCTAGAGCTTGTCAGGCTGACCACCACCTCGGCCATGCAAGCCCCTGGTTTAGACAGAGCGAACTCATTTTCTCCCCAGAAGCATTCTTACAGGGTTTACAGGCCTGTCAAGAGCAGGGAATGGCAGGGAGCTTCAACGCAGCGAGAACGCTGCCTTCAAAATGGGAAATCAAGGCTAGTTCCAGCAGGCCTCCTTTTCCATGGGCACACTCAGCATACACCCCTGTGGTTTCTAACAAGTCCAAAGAGACACAGGCTACCCTGTGTTTCCTTCCCTGACACAACTTCTCGAAGTAGGGTGTTCTGCATCATGCGAACTGCCTCAACCAAGGAACGCCGAAAGCTGCTCCTCTGGGACTGACATTTAAAAGCCTGCAGTGCCACAGGACGTACAGGACTTAAACTGCAGTAAGAAGGCAAGCCGACTTCCTCTAGGAGGCACGGTGACTTCATGCAGGACGTGTTCGATGGAATGCGAAGACGAGGGTTACGCTGAGTGCAGCTCAAACTAGGGCTACACGTAAGATTTCTCCACCGTGTGGGACGTACCAGAACGGTGTTCGTGAACGTGTGCGAGGGCTGAGGAAATTAAGCTGCTCCAAAAGAGAGGGCAGTGCCTTTCCCTACACCCGGCATGCACAGAGGGGCTCTAACGGGCTATGGGTCTGGACGTTGCTTAGCTGAACCTTGTGTGCCTGGGGGTACTCAAGTGTTCCTGCCGGGAACAGGGTGCCCAGGCTAGCCTCCTAGGTGTCCAGAAAACTGTGCTGCCGTTCTAGGAAGGCAGAGCAGAGGACACCGCCTCATGGAAACTGCTGCACGCCTCTGCTTCTGCACGCAACTCAGGGCCTTACTTCCATGCATGTGTTCACGCTGGGTGTGCCCGGAGCGACATAGCATGGTAAGATGCTGACTTTCTCCTCGAGCAGAGTGAGTTCAGGTACGAAGGCCTCGAAGTATTCCAAGCACACTGTTCTCTCATGGCAGCTCACACAAGGGCTATTGCAAAACTTTCCTGGGCACTTCGAACTCACCAGCAATGTTGTCCGGAGGCCGTTCTAGGACTGGAAATGTAGCTCTCCTCAAGGAACCTTTAGTGTGTTGCCCATTACTCGGCCCGCACAGGGTGACCCCAAAGCATCCGCCAATGGGCCACAAAGCTGCTCAGCCAGCCCACAGGGGACTGGAGGTACTCAGTGAACTTGGAGAGGAAATGTTGAATACCCGAGAGGCCCAGGTGTCCTCAGACGTGTACTTCCTATAAAATAAAGCATCTAAGCTATTACGAACTCATGGACACAGCTGCACAACTCCCTTTCTGCAGGCCGACTATGGGCATAACAAGGAGGCAAGTTTTCACGTTGAGATTCCCTTTAGCTGTAGAGCTTGTCAGGCTGACCACCACCTCGGCCATGCAAGCCCCTGGTTTAGACAGAGCGAACTCATTTTCTCCCCAGAAGCATTCTTACAGGGTTTACAGGCCTGTCAAGAGCAGGGAATGGCTGGCAGCTTCAACGCAGCGAGAACGCTGCCTTCAAAATGGGAAATCAAGGCTAGTTCCAGCAGGCCTCCTTTTCCATGGGCACACTCAGCATACACCCCTGTGGTTTCTAACAAGTCCAAAGAGACACAGGTTACCCTGTGTTTCCTTCCCTGACTCAACTTCTCGAAGTAGGGTGTTCTGCATCATGCGAACTGCCTCAACCAAGGAACGCCGAAAGCTGCTCCTCTGGGACTGAGGACATTTAAAAGCCTGCAGTGCCACAGGACGTACAGGACTTAAACTGCAGTAAGAAGGCAAGCCGACTTCCTCTAGGAGGCACGGTGATTTCAGGCAGGACGTGTTAGATGGAATGCGAAGACGAGGGTTACGCTGAGTGCAGCTCAAACTAGGGCTACACGTAAGATTTCTCCACCGTGTGGGACGTACCAGAACGGTGTTCGTGAACGTGTGCGAGGGCTGAGGAAATTAAGCTGCTCCAAAAGAGAGGGCAGTGCCTTTCCCTACACCCGGCATGCACAGAGGGGCTCTAACGGGCTACGGGTCTGGACGTTGCTTAGCTGAACCTTGTGCGCCTGGGGGTACTCAAGTGTTCCTGCCTGGAACAGGGTTCCCAGGCTAGCCTCCTAGGTGTCCAGAAAACTGTGCTGCCATTCTAGGAACGCAGAGCAGAGGCCACCGCCTCATGGAAACTGCTGCACGCCTCTGCTTCTGCACGGCACCTCAGGGCCTTACTTCCAGGCATGTGTTCACGCTGGGTGTGCCTGGAGCGACATAGCATGGTAAGATGCTGAGGTTCTCCTCGAGCAGAGTGATTTCAGGTACAAAGGCCTCGAAGTATTCCAAGCACACTGTTCTCTCATGGCAGCTCACCCAAGAGCTATTGCAAAATTTTCCTGGGCACTACGAACTCACCAGAAATGCTCTCCTGAGGCCGTTCGAGGACTGGAAATGTAGCTCTCCTCAAGGAACGTTCAGTGTGTTGCCCATTACTCGGCCCGCACAGAGTGCCTCCAAAGCATTCGCCAGTGGGCCACAAAGCTTCTCAGCCAGCCCACAGGGTTCTGGAGTTACTCAGTGAACTTGGAGGGGAAATGTTGAATACCCGAGAGGCCCAGGTGTCCTCAGACGTGTACTTCCTATAAAATAAAGCATCTAAGCGACTCGGAACTCATGGACACAGCTGCACACCTCCCTTTCTGCAGGCCGACTATGGGCATAACCAGGAGGCAAGTTTTCACGTTGAGATTCCCTTTAGCTCTAGAGCTTGTCAGGCTGACCACCACCTCGGCCATGCAAGCCCCTGGTTTAGACAGAGCGAACTCATTTTCTCCCCAGAAGCATTCTTACAGGGTTTACAGGCCTGTCAAGAGCAGGGAATGGCAGGGAGCTTCAACGCAGCGAGAACGCTGCCTTCAAAATGGGAAATCAAGGCTAGTTCCAGCAGGCCTCCTTTTCCATGGGCACACTCAGCATACACCCCTGTGGTTTCTAACAAGTCCAAAGAGACACAGGCTACCCTGTGTTTCCTTCCCTGACACAACTTCTCGAAGTAGGGTGTTCTGCATCATGCGAACTGCCTCAACCAAGGAACGCCGAAAGCTGCTCCTCTGGGACTGACATTTAAAAGCCTGCAGTGCCACAGGACGTACAGGACTTAAACTGCAGTAAGAAGGCAAGCCGACTTCCTCTAGGAGGCACGGTGACTTCATGCAGGACGTGTTCGATGGAATGCGAAGACGAGGGTTACGCTGAGTGCAGCTCAAACTAGGGCTACACGTAAGATTTCTCCACCGTGTGGGACGTACCAGAACTGTGTTCGTGAACGTGTGCGAGGGCTGAGGAAATTAAGCTGCTCCAAAAGAGAGGGCAGTGCCTTTCCCTACACCCGGCATGCACAGAGGGGCTCTAACGGGCTACGGGTCTGGACGTTGCTTAGCTGAACCTTGTGTGCCTGGGGGTACTCAAGTGTTCCTGCCGGGAACAGGGTGCCCAGGCTAGCCTCCTAGGTGTCCAGAAAACTGTGCTGCCGTTCTATGAACGCAGAGCAGAGGACACCGCCTCATGGAAACTGCTGCACGCCTCTGCTTCTGCACGCAACTCAGGGCCTTACTTCCATGCATGTGTTCACGCTGGGTGTGCCCGGAGCGACATAGCATGGTAAGATGCTGACTTTCTCCTCGAGCAGAGTGACTTCAGGTACGAAGGCTTCGAAGTATTCCAAGCACACTGTTCTCTCATGGCAGCTCACACAAGGGCTATTGCAAAACTTTCCTGGGCACTTCGAACTCACCAGCAATGTTGTCCGGAGGCCGTTCTAGGACTGGAAATGTAGCTCTCCTCAAGGAACCTTTAGTGTGTTGCCCATTACTCGGCCCGCACAGGGTGACCCCAAAGCATCCGCCAATGGGCCACAAAGCTGCTCAGCCAGCCCACAGGGGACTGGAGGTACTCAGTGAACTTGGAGAGGAAATGTTGAATACCCGAGAGGCCCAGGTGTCCTCAGACGTGTACTTCCTATAAAATAAAGCATCTAAGCTATTACGAACTCATGGACACAGCTGCACAACTCCCTTTCTGCAGGCCGACTATGGGCATAACAAGGAGGCAAGTTTTCACGTTGAGATTCCCTTTAGCTCTAGAGCTTGTCAGGCTGACCACCACCTCGGCCATGCAAGCCCCTTGTTTAGACAGAGCGAACTCATTTTCTCCCCAGAAGCATTCTTACAGGGTTTACAGGCCTGTCAAGAGCAGGGAATGGCTGGCAGCTTCAACGCAGCGAGAACGCTGCCTTCAAAATGGGAAATCAAGGCTAGTTCCAGCAGGCCTCCTTTTCCATGGGCACACTCAGCATACACCCCTGTGGTTTCTAACAAGTCCAAAGAGACACAGGTTACCCTGTGTTTCCTTCCCTGACTCAACTTCTCGAAGTAGGGTGTTCTGCATCATGCGAACTGCCTCAACCAAGGAACGCTGAAAGCTGCTCCTCTGGGACTGAGGACATTTAAAAGCCTGCAGTGCCACAGGACGTACAGGACTTAAACTGCAGTAAGAAGGCAAGCCGACTTCCTCTAGGAGGCACGGTGATTTCAGGCAGGACGTGTTAGATGGAATGCGAAGACGAGGGTTACGCTGAGTGCAGCTCAAACTAGGGCTACACGTAAGATTTCTCCACCGTGTGGGACGTACCAGAACGGTGTTCGTGAACGTGTGCGAGGGCTGAGGAAATTAAGCTGCTCCAAAAGAGAGGGCAGTGCCTTTCCATACACCCGGCATGCACAGAGGGGCTCTAACGGGCTACGGGTCTGGACGTTGCTTAGCTGAACCTTGTGCGCCTGGGGGTACTCAAGTGTTCCTGCCTGGAACAGGGTTCCCAGGCTAGCCTCCTAGGTGTCCAGAAAACTGTGCTGCCATTCTAGGAACGCAGAGCAGAGGCCACCGCCTCATGGAAACTGCTGCACGCCTCTGCTTCTGCACGGCACCTCAGGGCCTTACTTCCAGGCATGTGTTCACGCTGGGTGTGCCCGGAGCGACATAGCATGGTAAGATGCTGAGGTTCTCCTCGAGCAGAGTGATTTCAGGTACAAAGGCCTCGAAGTATTCCAAGCACACTGTTCTCTCATGGCAGCTCACCCAAGAGCTATTGCAAAATTTTCCTGGGCACTACGAACTCACCAGAAATGCTCTCCTGAGGCCGTTCGAGGACTGGAAATGTAGCTCTCCTCAAGGAACGTTCAGTGTGTTGCCCATTACTCGGCCCGCACAGAGTGCCTCCAAAGCATTCGCCAGTGGGCCACAAAGCTGCTCAGCCAGCCCACAGGGTTCTGGAGTTACTCAGTGAACTTGGAGGGGAAATGTTGAATACCCGAGAGGCCCAGGTGTCCTCAGACGTGTACTTTCTATAAAATAAAGCATCTAAGCGACTCGAAACTCATGGACACAGCTGCACACCTCCCTTTCTGCAGGCCGACTATGGGCATAACCAGGAGGCAAGTTTTCACGTTGAGATTCCCTTTAGCTCTAGAGCTTGTCAGGCTGACCACCACCTCGGTCATGCAAGCCCCTGGTTTAGACAGAGCGAACTCATTTTCTCCCCAGAAGCATTCTTACAGGGTTTACAGGCCTGTCAAGAGCAGGGAATGGCAGGGAGCTTCAACGCAGCGAGAACGCTGCCTTCAAAATGGGAAATCAAGGCTAGTTCCAGCAGGCCTCCTTTTCCATGGGCACACTCAGCATACACCCCTGTGGTTTCTAACAAGTCCAAAGAGACACAGGCTACCCTGTGTTTCCTTCCCTGACACAACTTCTCGAAGTAGGGTGTTCTGCATCATGCGAACTGCCTCAACCAAGGAACGCCGAAAGCTGCTCCTCTGGGACTGACATTTAAAAGCCTGCAGTGCCACAGGACGTACAGGACTTAAACTGCAGTAAGAAGGCAAGCCGACTTCCTCTAGGAGGCACGGTGACTTCAGGCAGGACGTGTTAGATGGAATGCGAAGACGAGGGTTACGCTGAGTGCAGCTCAAACTAGGGCTACACGTAAGATTTCTCCACCGTGTGGGACGTACCAGAACGGTGTTCGTGAACGTGTGCGAGGGCTGAGGAAATTAAGCTGCTCCAAAAGAGAGGGCAGTGCCTTTCCCTACACCCGGCATGCACAGAGGGGCTCTAACGGGCTACGGGTCTGGACGTTGCTTAGCTGAACCTTGTGCGCCTGGGGGTACTCAAGTGTTCCTGCCGGGAACAGGGTGCCCAGGCTAGCCTCCTAGGTGTCCAGAAAACTGTGCTGCCGTTCTAGGAACGCAGAGCAGAGGACACCGCCTCATGGAAACTGCTGCACGCCTCTGCTTCTGCACGCAACTCAGGGCCTTACTTCCATGCATGTGTTCACGCTGGGTGTGCCCGGAGCGACATAGCATGGTAAGATGCTGACTTTCTCCTCGAACAGAGTGACTTCAGGTACGAAGGCCTCGAAGTATTCCACGCACACTGTTCTCTCATGGCAGCTCACACAAGGGCTATTGCAAAACTTTCCTGGGCACTTCGAACTCACCAGCAATGTTGTCCTGAGGCCGTTCGAGGACTGGAAATGTAGCTCTCCTCAAGGAACCTTCAGTGTGTTGCCCATTATTCGGCCCGCACAGGGTGACCCCAAAGCATCCGCCAATGGGCCACAAAGCTGCTCAGCCAGCCCACAGGGGACTGGAGGTACTCAGTGAACTTGGAGAGGAAATGTTGAATACCCGAGAGGCCCAGGTGTCCTGAGACGTGTACTTCCTATAAAATAAAGCATCTAAGCTATTACGAACTCATGGACACAGCTGCACAACTCCCTTTCTGCAGGCCGACTATGGGCATAACAAGGAGGCAAGTTTTCACGTTGAGATTCCCTTTAGCTCTAGAGCTTGTCAGGCTGACCACCACCTCGGCCATGCAAGCCCCTGGTTTAGACAGAGCGAACTCATTTTCTCCCCAGAAGCATTCTTACAGGGTTTACAGGCCTGTCAAGAGCAGGGAATGGCTGGCAGCTTCAACGCAGCGAGAACGCTGCCTTCAAAATGGGAAATCAAGGCTAGTTCCAGCAGGCCTCCTTTTCCATGGGCACACTCAGCATACACCCCTGTGGTTTCTAACAAGTCCAAAGAGACACAGGTTACCCTGTGTTTCCTTCCCTGACTCAACTTCTCGAAGTAGGGTGTTCTGCATCATGCGAACTGCCTCAACCAAGGAACGCCGAAAGCTGCTCCTCTGGGACTGAGGACATTTAAAAGCCTGCAGTGCCACAGGACGTACAGGACTTAAACTGCAGTAAGAAGGCAAGCCGACTTCCTCTAGGAGGCACGGTGACTTCAGGCAGGACGTGTTAGATGGAATGCGAAGACGAGGGTTACGCTGAGTGCAGCTCAAACTAGGGCTACACGTAAGATTTCTCCACCGTGTGGGACGTACCAGAACGGTGTTCGTGAACGTGTGCGAGGGCTGAGGAAATTAAGCTGCTCCAAAAGAGAGGGCAGTGCCTTTCCCTACACCCGGCATGCACAGAGGGGCTCTAACGGGCTACGGGTCTGGACGTTGCTTAGCTGAACCTTGTGCGCCTGGGGGTACTCAAGTGTTCCTGCCGGGAACAGGGTGCCCAGGCTAGCCTCCTAGGTGTCCAGAAAACTGTGCTGCCGTTCTAGGAACGCAGAGCAGAGGACACCGCCTCATGGAAACTGCTGCACGCCTCTGCTTCTGCACGCAACTCAGGGCCTTACTTCCATGCATGTGTTCACGCTGGGTGTGCCCGGAGCGACATAGCATGGTAAGATGCTGACTTTCTCCTCGAACAGAGTGACTTCAGGTACGAAGGCCTCGAAGTATTCCACGCACACTGTTCTCTCATGGCAGCTCACACAAGGGCTATTGCAAAACTTTCCTGGGCACTTCGAACTCACCAGCAATGTTGTCCTGAGGCCGTTCGAGGACTGGAAATGTAGCTCTCCTCAAGGAACCTTCAGTGTGTTGCCCATTATTCGGCCCGCACAGGGTGACCCCAAAGCATCCGCCAATGGGCCACAAAGCTGCTCAGCCAGCCCACAGGGGACTGGAGGTACTCAGTGAACTTGGAGAGGAAATGTTGAATACCCGAGAGGCCCAGGTGTCCTGAGACGTGTACTTCCTATAAAATAAAGCATCTAAGCTATTACGAACTCATGGACACAGCTGCACAACTCCCTTTCTGCAGGCCGACTATGGGCATAACAAGGAGGCAAGTTTTCACGTTGAGATTCCCTTTAGCTCTAGAGCTTGTCAGGCTGACCACCACCTCGGCCATGCAAGCCCCTTGTTTAGACAGAGCGAACTCATTTTCTCCCCAGAAGCATTCTTACAGGGTTTACAGGCCTGTCAAGAGCAGGGAATGGCTGGCAGCTTCAACGCAGCGAGAACGCTGCCTTCAAAATGGGAAATCAAGGCTAGTTCCAGCAGGCCTCCTTTTCCATGGGCACACTCAGCATACACCCCTGTGGTTTCTAACAAGTCCAAAGAGACACAGGTTACCCTGTGTTTCCTTCCCTGACTCAACTTCTCGAAGTAGGGTGTTCTGCATCATGCGAACTGCCTCAACCAAGGAACGCCGAAAGCTGCTCCTCTGGGACTGAGGACATTTAAAAGCCTGCAGTGCCACAGGACGTACAGGACTTAAACTGCAGTAAGAAGGCAAGCCGACTTCCTCTAGGAGGCACGGTGACTTCAGGCAGGACGTGTTAGATGGAATGCGAAGACGAGGGTTACGCTGAGTGCAGCTCAAACTAGGGCTACACGTAAGATTTCTCCACCGTGTGGGACGTACCAGAACGGTGTTCGTGAACGTGTGCGAGGGCTGAGGAAATTAAGCTGCTCCAAAAGAGAGGGCAGTGCCTTTCCCTACACCCGGTATGCACAGAGGGGCTCTAACGGGCTACGGGTCTGGACGTTGCTTAGCTGAACCTTGTGCGCCTGGGGGTACTCAAGTGTTCCTGCCTGGAACAGGGTTCCCAGGCTAGCCTCCTAGGTGTCCAGAAAACTGTGCTGCCGTTCTAGGAACGCAGAGCAGAGGCCACCGCCTCATGGAAACTGCTGCACGCCTCTGCTTCTGCACGGCAACTCACGGCCTTACTTCCAGGCATGTGTTCACGCTGGGTGTGCCCTGAGCGACATAGCATGGTAAGATGCTGAGGTTCTCCTCGAGCAGAGTGATTTCAGGTACAAAGGCCTCGAAGTATTCCAAGCACACTGTTCTCTCATGGCAGCTCACACAAGGGCTATTGCAAAATTTTCCTGGGCACTTCGAACTCACCAGCAATGTTGTCCTGAGGCCGTTCGAGGACTGGAAATGTAGCTCTCCTTAAGGAACGTTCAGTGTATTGCCCATCACTCGGCCCGCACAGAGTGCCCCCAAAGCATCCGCCAATGGGCCACAAAGCTGCTCAGCCAGCCCACAGGGGTCTGGAGGTACTCAGTGAACTTGGAGGGGAAATGTTGAATACCCGAGAGGCCCAGGTGTCCTCAGACGTGTACTTCCTATAAAATAAAGCATCTAAGCGCCTACGAACTCATGGACACAGCTGCACACCTCCCTTTCTGCAGGCCGACTATGGGCATAACAAGGAGGCAAGTTTTCACGTTGAGATTCCCTTTTGCTCTAGAGCTTGTCAGGCTGACCACCACCTAGGCCATGCAAGCCCCTGGTTTAGACAGAGCGAACTCATTTTCTCCCCAGAAGCATTCTTACAGGGTTTACAGTCCTGTCAAGAGCAGGGAATGGCAGGCAGCTTCAACGCAGCGAGAACGCTGCCTTCAAAATGGGAAATCAAGGCTAGTTCCAGCAGGCCTCCTTTTCCATGGGCACACTCAGCATACACCCCTGTGGTTTCTAACAAGTCCAAAGTGACACAGGTTCCCCTGTGTTTCCTTCCCTGACTCAACTTCTCGAAGTAGGGTGTTCTGCATCATGCGAACTGCCTCAACCAAGGAACGCCGAAAGCTGCCCCTCTGGGACTGAGGACATTTAAAAGCCTGCAGTGCCACAGGACGTACAGGACTTAAACTGCAGTAAGAAGGCAAGCCGACTTCCTCTAGGAGGCACGATGACTTCAGGCAGGACGTGTTAGATGGAATGCGAAGACGAGGGTTACGCTGAGTGCAGCTCAAACTAGGGCTACACGTAAGATTTCTCCACCGTGTGGGACGTACCAGAACGGTGTTCGTGAACGTGTGCGAGGGCTGAGGAAATTAAGCTGCTCCAAAAGAGAGGACAGTGCCTTTCCCTACACCCGGCATGCACAGAGGGGCTCTAACGGGCTACGGGTCTGGACGTTGCTTAGCTGAACCTTGTGCGCCTGGGGGTACTCAAGTGTTCCTGCCTGGAACAGGGTTCCCAGGCTAGCCTCCTAGGTGGCCAGAAAACTGTGCTGCCGTTCTAGGAACGCAGAGCAGAGGCCACCGCCTCATGGAAACTGCTGCACGCCTCTGCTTCTGCACGGCAACTCAGGGCCTTACTTCCAGGCATGTGTTCACGCTAGGTGTGCCCGGAGCGACATAGCATGGTAAGATGCTGAGGTTCTCCTCGAACAGAGTGATTTCAGGTACAAAGGCCTCGAAGTATTCCAAGCACACTGTTCTCTCATGGCAGCTCACACAAGAGCTATTGCAAAATTTTCCTGGGCAATAGGAACACACCAGAAATGCTCTCCTGAGGCCGTTCGAGGACTAGAAATGTAGCTCTCCTTAAGGAACGTTCAGTGTATTGCCCATCACTCGGCCCGCACAGAGTGCCCCCAAAGCATCCGCCAATGGGCCACAAAGCTGCTCAGCCAGCCCACAGGGGTCTGGAGGTACTCAGTGAACTTTGAGGGGAAATGTTGAATACCCGAGAGGCCCAGGTGTCCTCAGACGTGTACTTCCTATAAAATAAAGCATCTAAGCTATTACGAACTCATGGACACAGCTGCACAACTCCCTTTCTGTAGGCCGACGATGGGCATAACAAGGAGGCAAGTTTTCACGTTGAGATTCCCTTTAGCTCTAGAGCTTGTCAGGCTGACCACCACCTCGGCCATGCAAGCCCCTTGTTTAGACAGAGCGAACTCATTTTCTCCCCAGAAGCATTCTTACAGGGTTTACAGGCCTGTCAAGAGCAGGGAATGGCTGGCAGCTTCAACGCAGCGAGAACGCTGCCTTCAAAATGGGAAATCAAGGCTAGTTCCAGCAGGCCTCCTTTTCCATGGGCACACTCAGCATACACCCCTGTGGTTTCTAACAAGTCCAAAGAGACACAGGTTACCCTGTGTTTCCTTCACTGACTCAACTTCTCGAAGTAGGGTGTTCTGCATCATGCGAACTGCCTCAACCAAGGAACGCCGAAAGCTGCTCCTCTGGGACTGAGGACATTTAAAAGCCTGCAGTGCCACAGGACGTACAGGACTTAAACTGCAGTAAGAAGGCAAGCCGACTTCCTCTAGGAGGCACGGTGACTTCAGGCAGGACGTGTTAGATGGAATGCGAAGACGAGGGTTACGCTGAGTGCAGCTCAAGCTAGGGCTACACGTAAGATTTCTCCACCGTGTGGGACGTACCAGAACGGTGTTCGTGAACGTGTGCGAGGGCTGAGGAAATTAAGCTGCTCCAAAAGAGAGGGCAGTGCCTTTCCCTACACCCGGCATGCACAGAGGGGCTCTAACGGGCTACGGGTCTGGACGTTGCTTAGCTGAACCTTGTGCGCCTGGGGGTACTCAAGTGTTCCTGCCGGGAACAGGGTGCCCAGGCTAGCCTCCTAGGTGTCCAGAAAACTGTGCTGCCGTTCTAGGAACGCAGAGCAGAGGCCACCGCCTCATGGAAACTGCTGCACGCCTCTGCTTCTGAAAGGAAACTCAGGGCCTTACTTCCAGGCATGTGTTCACGCTGGGTGTGCCCGGAGCGACATAGCATGGTAAGATGCTGACTTTCTCCTCGAGCAGAGTGACTTCAGGTACGAAGGCCTCGAAGTATTCCAAGCACACTGTTCTCTCATGGCAGCTCACACAAGGGCTATTGCAAAATTTTCCTGGGCACTTAGAACTCACCAGCAATGTTGTCCTGAGGCCGTTCGAGGACTGGAAATGTAGCTCTCCTTAAGGAACGTTCAGTGTATTGCCCATCACTCGGCCCCCACAGAGTGCCCCCAAAGCATCCGCCAATGGGCCACAAAGCTGCTCAGCCAGCCCACAGGGGTCTGGAGGTACTCAGTGAACTTGGAGGGGAAATGTTGAATACCCGAGAGGCCCAGGTGTCCTCAGACGTGTACTTCCTATAAAATAAAGCATCTAAGCGCCTACGAACTCATGGACACAGCTGCACACCTCCCTTTCTGCAGGCCGACTATGGGCATAACAAGGAGGCAAGTTTTCACGTTGAGATTCCCTTTTGCTCTAGAGCTTGTCAGGCTGACCACCACCTAGGCCATGCAAGCCCCTGGTTTAGACAGAGCGAACTCATTTTCTCCCCAGAAGCATTCTTACAGGGTTTACAGTCCTGTCAAGAGCAGGGAATGGCAGGCAGCTTCAACGCAGCGAGAACGCTGCCTTCAAAATGGGAAATCAAGGCTAGTTCCAGCAGGCCTCCTTTTCCATGGGCACACTCAGCATACACCCCTGTGGTTTCTAACAAGTCCAAAGTGACACAGGTTACCCTGTGTTTCCTTCCCTGACTCAACTTCTCGAAGTAGGGTGTTCTGCATCATGCGAACTGCCTCAACCAAGGAACGCCGAAAGCTGCTCCTCTGGGACTGAGGAAATTTAAAAGCCTGCAGTGCCACAGGACGTACAGGACTTAAACTGCAGTAAGAAGGCAAGCCGACTTCCTCTAGGAGGCACGGTGACTTCAGGCAGGACGTGTTAGATGGAATGCGAAGACGAGGGTTACGCTGAGTGCAGCTCAAACTAGGGCTACACGTAAGATTTCTCCACCGTGTGGGACGTACCAGAACGGTGTTCGTGAACGTGTGCGAGGGCTGAGGAAATTAAGCTGCTCCAAAAGAGAGGGCAGTGCCTTTCCCTACACCCGGCATGCACAGAGGGGCTCTAACGGGCTACGGGTCTGGACGTTGCTTAGCTGAACCTTGTGCGCCTGGGGGTACTCAAGTGTTCCTGCCGGGAGCAGGGTGCCCAGGCTAGCCTCCTAGGTGTCCAGAAAACTGTGCTGCCGTTCTAGGAACGCAGAGCAGAGGCCACCGCCTCATGGAAACTGCTGCACGCCTCTGCTTCTGCACGGCAACTCAGGGCCTTACTTCCATGCATGTGTTCACGCTGGGTGTGCCCGGAGCGACATAGCATGGTAAGATGCTGACTTTCTCCTCGAGCAGAGTGACTTCAGGTACGAAGGCCTCGAAGTATTACAAGCACACTGTTCTCTCATGGCAGGTCACACAAGGGCTATTGCAAAACTTTCCTGGGCACTTCGAACTCACCAGCAATGTTGTCCGGAGGCCGTTCTAGGACTGGAAATGTAGCTCTCCTCAAGGAACCTTTAGTGTGTTGCCAATTACTCGGCCCGCACAGGGTGACCCCAAAGCATCCGCCAATGGGCCACAAGCTGCTCAGCCAGCCCACAGGGGACTGGAGGTACTCAGTGAACTTGGAGAGGAAATGTTGAATACCCGAGAGGCCCAGGTGTCCTCAGACGTGTACTTCCTATAAAATAAAGCATCTAAGCTATTACGAACTCATGGACACAGCTGCACAACTCCCTTTCTGCAGGCCGACTATGGGCATAACAAGGAGGCAAGTTTTCACGTTGAGATTCCCTTTAGCTCTAGAGCTTGTCAGGCTGACCACCACCTCGGCCATGCAAGCCCCTGGTTTAGACAGAGCGAACTCATTTTCTCCCCAGAAGCATTCTTACAGGGTTTACAGTCCTGTCAAGAGCAGGGAATGGCTGGCAGCTTCAACGCAGCGAGAACGCTGCCTTCAAAATGGGAAATCAAGGCTAGTTCCAGCAGGCCTCCTTTTCCATGGGCACACTCAGCATACACCCCTGTGGTTTCTAACAAGTCCAAAGAGACACAGGTTACCCTGTGTTTCCTTCCCTGACTCAACTTCTCGAAGTAGGGTGTTCTGCATCATGCGAACTGCCTCAACCAAGGAACGCCGAAAGCTGCTCCTCTGGGACTGACATTTAAAAGCCTGCAGTGCCACAGGACGTACAGGACTTAAACTGCAGTAAGAAGGCAAGCCGACTTCCTCTAGGAGGCACGGTGACTTCATGCAGGACGTGTTCGATGGAATGCGAAGACGAGGGTTACGCTGAGTGCAGCTCAAACTAGGGCTACACGTAAGATTTCTCCACCGTGTGGGACGTACCAGAACGGTGTTCGTGAACGTGTGCGAGGGCTGAGGAAATTAAGCTGCTCCAAAAGAGAGGGCAGTGCCTTTCCCTACACCCGGCATGCACAGAGGGGCTCTAACGGGCTACGGGTCTGGACGTTGCTTAGCTGAACCTTGTGTGCCTGGGGGTACTCAAGTGTTCCTGCCGGGAACAGGGTGCCCAGGCTAGCCTCCTAGGTGTCCAGAAAACTGTGCTGCCGTTCTAGGAACGCAGAGCAGAGGACACCGCCTCATGGAAACTGCTGCACGCCTCTGCTTCTGCACGCAACTCAGGGCCTTACTTCCATGCATGTGTTCACGCTGGGTGTGCCCGGAGCGACATAGCATGGTAAGATGCTGACTTTCTCCTCGAGCAGAGTGACTTCAGGTACGAAGGCCTCGAAGTATTCCAAGCACACTGTTCTCTCATGGCAGCTCACACAAGGGCTATTGCAAAACTTTCCTGGGCACTTCGAACTCACCAGCAATGTTGTCCGGAGGCCGTTCTAGGACTGGAAATGTAGCTCTCCTCAAGGAACCTTTAGTGTGTTGCCCATTACTCGGCCCGCACAGGGTGACCCCAAAGCATCCGCCAATGGGCCACAAAGCTGCTCAGCCAGCCCACAGGGGACTGGAGGTACTCAGTGAACTTGGAGAGGAAATGTTGAATACCCGAGAGGCCCAGGTGTCCTCAGACGTGTACTTCCTATAAAATAAAGCATCTAAGCTATTACGAACTCATGGACACAGCTGCACAACTCCCTTTCTGCAGGCCGACTATGGGCATAACAAGGAGGCAAGTTTTCACGTTGAGATTCCCTTTAGCTGTAGAGCTTGTCAGGCTGACCACCACCTCGGCCATGCAAGCCCCTGGTTTAGACAGAGCGAACTCATTTTCTCCCCAGAAGCATTCTTACAGGGTTTACAGGCCTGTCAAGAGCAGGGAATGGCTGGCAGCTTCAACGCAGCGAGAACGCTGCCTTCAAAATGGGAAATCAAGGCTAGTTCCAGCAGGCCTCCTTTTCCATGGGCACACTCAGCATACACCCCTGTGGTTTCTAACAAGTCCAAAGAGACACAGGTTACCCTGTGTTTCCTTCCCTGACTCAACTTCTCGAAGTAGGGTGTTCTGCATCATGCGAACTGCCTCAACCAAGGAACGCCGAAAGCTGCTCCTCTGGGACTGAGGACATTTAAAAGCCTGCAGTGCCACAGGACGTACAGGACTTAAACTGCAGTAAGAAGGCAAGCCGACTTCCTCTAGGAGGCACGGTGATTTCAGGCAGGACGTGTTAGATGGAATGCGAAGACGAGGGTTACGCTGAGTGCAGCTCAAACTAGGGCTACACGTAAGATTTCTCCACCGTGTGGGACGTACCAGAACGGTGTTCGTGAACGTGTGCGAGGGCTGAGGAAATTAAGCTGCTCCAAAAGAGAGGGCAGTGCCTTTCCCTACACCCGGCATGCACAGAGGGGCTCTAACGGGCTACGGGTCTGGACGTTGCTTAGCTGAACCTTGTGCGCCTGGGGGTACTCAAGTGTTCCTGCCTGGAACAGGGTTCCCAGGCTAGCCTCCTAGGTGTCCAGAAAACTGTGCTGCCATTCTAGGAACGCAAAGCAGAGGCCACCGCCTCATGGAAACTGCTGCACGCCTCTGCTTCTGCACGGCACCTCAGGGCCTTACTTCCAGGCATGTGTTCACGCTGGGTGTGCCTGGAGCGACATAGCATGGTAAGATGCTGAGGTTCTCCTCGAGCAGAGTGATTTCAGGTACAAAGGCCTCGAAGTATTCCAAGCACACTGTTCTCTCATGGCAGCTCACCCAAGAGCTATTGCAAAATTTTCCTGGGCACTACGAACTCACCAGAAATGCTCTCCTGAGGCCGTTCGAGGACTGGAAATGTAGCTCTCCTCAAGGAACGTTCAGTGTGTTGCCCATTACTCGGCCCGCACAGAGTGCCTCCAAAGCATTCGCCAGTGGGCCACAAAGCTTCTCAGCCAGCCCACAGGGTTCTGGAGTTACTCAGTGAACTTGGAGGGGAAATGTTGAATACCCGAGAGGCCCAGGTGTCCTCAGACGTGTACTTCCTATAAAATAAAGCATCTAAGCGACTCGGAACTCATGGACACAGCTGCACACCTCCCTTTCTGCAGGCCGACTATGGGCATAACCAGGAGGCAAGTTTTCACGTTGAGATTCCCTTTAGCTCTAGAGCTTGTCAGGCTGACCACCACCTCGGCCATGCAAGCCCCTGGTTTAGACAGAGCGAACTCATTTTCTCCCCAGAAGCATTCTTACAGGGTTTACAGGCCTGTCAAGAGCAGGGAATGGCAGGGAGCTTCAACGCAGCGAGAACGCTGCCTTCAAAATGGGAAATCAAGGCTAGTTCCAGCAGGCCTCCTTTTCCATGGGCACACTCAGCATACACCCCTGTGGTTTCTAACAAGTCCAAAGAGACACAGGCTACCCTGTGTTTCCTTTCCTGACACAACTTCTCGAAGTAGGGTGTTCTGCATCATGCGAACTGCCTCAACCAAGGAACGCCGAAAGCTGCTTCTCTGGGACTGACATTTAAAAGCCTGCAGTGCCACAGGACGTACAGGACTTAAACTGCAGTAAGAAGGCAAGCCGACTTCCTCTAGGAGGCACGGTGACTTCATGCAGGACGTGTTCGATGGAATGCGAAGACGAGGGTTACGCTGAGTGCAGCTCAAACTAGGGCTACACGTAAGATTTCTCCACCGTGTGGGACGTACCAGAACTGTGTTCGTGAACGTGTGCGAGGGCTGAGGAAATTAAGCTGCTCCAAAAGAGAGGGCAGTGCCTTTCCCTACACCCGGCATGCACAGAGGGGCTCTAACGGGCTACGGGTCTGGACGTTGCTTAGCTGAACCTTGTGTGCCTGGGGGTACTCAAGTGTTCCTGCCGGGAACAGGGTGCCCAGGCTAGCCTCCTAGGTGTCCAGAAAACTGTGCTGCCGTTCTAGGAACGCAGAGCAGAGGACACCGCCTCATGGAAACTGCTGCACGCCTCTGCTTCTGCACGCAACTCAGGGCCTTACTTCCATGCATGTGTTCACGCTGGGTGTGCCCGGAGCGACATAGCATGGTAAGATGCTGACTTTCTCCTCGAGCAGAGTGACTTCAGGTACGAAGGCTTCGAAGTATTCCAAGCACACTGTTCTCTCATGGCAGCTCACACAAGGGCTATTGCAAAACTTTCCTGGGCACTTCGAACTCACCAGCAATGTTGTCCGGAGGCCGTTCTAGGACTGGAAATGTAGCTCTCCTCAAGGAACCTTTAGTGTGTTGCCCATTACTCGGCCCGCACAGGGTGACCCCAAAGCATCCGCCAATGGGCCACAAAGCTGCTCAGCCAGCCCACAGGGGACTGGAGGTACTCAGTGAACTTGGAGAGGAAATGTTGAATACCCGAGAGGCCCAGGTGTCCTCAGACGTGTACTTCCTATAAAATAAAGCACCTAAGCTATTACGAACTCATGGACACAGCTGCACAACTCCCTTTCTGCAGGCCGACTATGGGCATAACAAGGAGGCAAGTTTTCACGTTGAGATTCCCTTTAGCTCTAGAGCTTGTCAGGCTGACCACCACCTCGGCCATGCAAGCCCCTGGTTTAGACAGAGCGAACTCATTTTCTCCCCAGAAGCATTCTTACAGGGTTTACAGGCCTGTCAAGAGCAGGGAATGGCTGGCAGCTTCAACGCAGCGAGAACGCTGCCTTCAAAATGGGAAATCAAGGCTAGTTCCAGCAGGCCTCCTTTTCCATGGGCACACTCAGCATACACCCCTGTGGTTTCTAACAAGTCCAAAGAGACACAGGTTACCCTGTGTTTCCTTCCCTGACTCAACTTCTCGAAGTAGGGTGTTCTGCATCATGCGAACTGCCTCAACCAAGGAACGCCGAAAGCTGCTCCTCTGGGACTGAGGACATTTAAAAGCCTGCAGTGCCACAGGACGTACAGGACTTAAACTGCAGTAAGAAGGCAAGCCGACTTCCTCTAGGAGGCACGGTGATTTCAGGCAGGACGTGTTAGATGGAATGCGAAGACGAGGGTTACGCTGAGTGCAGCTCAAACTAGGGCTACACGTAAGATTTCTCCACCGTGTGGGACGTACCAGAACGGTGTCCGTGAACGTGTGCGAGGGCTGAGGAAATTAAGCTGCTCCAAAAGAGAGGGCAGTGCCTTTCCCTACACCCGGCATGCACAGAGGGGCTCTAACGGGCTACGGGTCTGGACGTTGCTTAGCTGAACCTTGTGCGCCTGGGGGTACTCAAGTGTTCCTGCCTGGAACAGGGTTCCCAGGCTAGCCTCCTAGGTGGCCAGAAAACTGTGCTGCCATTCTAGGAACGCAGAGCAGAGGCCACCGCCTCATGGAAACTGCTGCACGCCTCTGCTTCTGCACGGCACCTCAGGGCCTTACTTCCAGGCATGTGTTCACGCTGGGTGTGCCCGGAGCGACATAGCATGGTAAGATGCTGAGGTTCTCCTCGAGCAGAGTGATTTCAGGTACAAAGGCCTCGAAGTATTCCAAGCACACTGTTCTCTCATGGCAGCTCACCCAAGAGCTATTGCAAAATTTTCCTGGGCACTACGAACTCACCAGAAATGCTCTCCTGAGGCCGTTCGAGGACTGGAAATGTAGCTCTCCTCAAGGAACGTTCAGTGTGTTGCCCATTACTCGGCCCGCACAGAGTGCCTCCAAAGCATTCGCCAGTGGGCCACAAAGCTGCTCAGCCAGCCCACAGGGGACTGGAGGTATTCAGTGAACTTGGAGAGGAAATGTTGAATACCCGAGAGGCCCAGGTGTCCTCAGACGTGTACTTCCTATAAAATAAAGCATCTAAGCGACTCGGAACTCATGGACACAGTTGCACACCTCCCTTTCTGCAGGCCGACTATGGGCATAACCAGGAGGCAAGTTTTCACGTTGAGATTCCCTTTAGCTCTAGAGCTTGTCAGGCTGACCACCACCTCGGCCATGCAAGCCCCTGGTTTAGACAGAGCGAACTCATTTTCTCCCCAGAAGCATTCTTACAGGGTTTACAGGCCTGTCAAGAGCAGGGAATGGCAGGGAGCTTCAACGCAGCGAGAACGCTGCCTTCAAAATGGGAAATCAAGGCTAGTTCCAGCAGGCCTCCTTTTCCATGGGCACACTCAGCATACACCCCTGTGGTTTCTAACAAGTCCAAAGAGACACAACTACCCTGTGTTTCCTTCCCTGACACAACTTCTCGAAGTAGGGTGTTCTGCATCATGCGAACTGCCTCAACCAAGGAACGCCGAAAGCTGCTCCTCTGGGACTGACATTTAAAAGCCTGCAGTGCCACAGGACGTACAGGACTTAAACTGCAGTAAGAAGGCAAGCCGACTTCCTCTAGGAGGCACGGTGACTTCAGGCAGGACGTGTTAGATGGAATGCGAAGACGAGGGTTACGCTGAGTGCAGCTCAAACTAGGGCTACACGTAAGATTTCTCCACCGTGTGGGACGTACCAGAACGGTGTTCGTGAACGTGTGCGAGGGCTGAGGAAATTAAGCTGCTCCAAAAGAGAGGGCAGTGCCTTTCCCTACACCCGGCATGCACAGAGGGGCTCTAACGGGCTACGGGTCTGGACGTTGCTTAGCTGAACCTTGTGCGCCTGGGGGTACTCAAGTGTTCCTGCCGGGAACAGGGTGCCCAGGCTAGCCTCCTAGGTGTCCAGAAAACTGTGCTGCCGTTCTAGGAACGCAGAGCAGAGGCCACCGCCTCATGGAAACTGCTGCACGCCTCTGCTTCTGAAAGGAAACTCAGGGCCTTACTTCCAGGCATGTGTTCACGCTGGGTGTGCCCGGAGCGACATAGCATGGTAAGATGCTGACTTTCTCCTCGAGCAGAATGACTTCAGGTACGAAGGCCTCGAAGTATTCCAAGCACACTGTTCTCTCATGGCAGCTCACACAAGGGCTATTGCAAAATTTTCCTGGGCACTTCGAACTCACCAGCAATGTTGTCCTGAGGCCGTTCGAGGACTGGAAATGTAGCTCTCCTTAAGGAACGTTCAGTGTATTGCCCATCACTCGGCCCGCACAGAGTGCCCCCAAAGCATCCGCCAATGGGCCACAAAGCTGCTCAGCCAGCCCACAGGGGTCTGGAGGTACTCAGTGAACTTGGAGGGGAAATGTTGAATACCCGAGAGGCCCAGGTGTCCTCAGACGTGTACTTCCTATAAAATAAAGCATCTAAGCGCCTACGAACTCATGGACACAGCTGCACACCTCCCTTTCTGCAGGCCGACTATGGCCATAACCAGGAGGCAAGTTTTCACGTTGAGATTCCCTTTAGCTCTAGAGCTTGTCAGGCTGACCACCACCTAGGCCATGCAAGCCCCTGGTTTAGACAGTGCGAACTCATTTTCTCCCCAGAAGCATTCTTACAGGGTTTACAGTCCTGTCAAGAGCAGGGAATGGCAGGCAGCTTCAACGCAGCGAGAACGCTGCCTTCAAAATTGGAAATCAAGGCTAGTTCCAGCAGGCCTCCTTTTCCATGGGCACACTCAGCATACACCCCTGTGGTTTCTAACAAGTCCAAAGAGACACAGGTTACCCTGTGTTTCCTTCCCTGACTCAACTTCTCGAAGTAGGGTGTTCTGCATCATGCGAACTGCCTCAACCAAGGAACGCCGAAAGCTGCTCCTCTGGGACTGAGGACATTTAAAAGCCTGCAGTGCCACAGGACGTACAGGACTTAAACTGCAGTAAGAAGGCAAGCCGACTTCCTCTAGGAGGCACGGTGACTTCAGGCAGGACGTGTTAGATTGAATGCGAAGACGAGGGTTACGCTGAGTGCAGCGCAAACTAGGGCTACACGTAAGATTTCTCCACCGTGTGGGACGTACCAGAACGGTGTTCGTGAACGTGTGCGAGGGCTGAGGAAATTAAGCTGCTCCAAAAGAGAGGGCAGTGCCTTTCCCTACACCCGGCATGCACAGAGGGGCTCTAACGGGCTACGGGTCTGGACGTTGCTTAGCTGAACCTTGTGCGCCTGGGGGTACTCAAGTGTTCCTGCCGGGAGCAGGGTGCCCAGGCTAGCCTCCTAGGTGTCCAGAAAACTGTGCTGCCGTTCTAGGAACGCAGAGCAGAGGCCACCGCCTCATGGAAACTGCTGCACGCCTCTGCTTCTGCTCGGCAACTCAGGGCCTTACTTCCATGCATGTGTTCACTCTGGGTGTGCCCGGAGCGACATAGCATGGTAAGATGCTGACTTTCTCCTCGAGCAGAGTGACTTCAGGTACGAAGGCCTCGAAGTATTCCAAGCACACTGTTCTCTCATGGCAGCTCACACAAGGGCTATTGCAAAACTTTCCTGGGCACTTCGAACTCACCAGCAATGTTGTCCGGAGGCCGTTGTAGGACTGGAAATGTAGCTCTCCTCAAGGAACCTTTAGTGTGTTGCCCATTACTCGGCCCGCACAGGGTGACCCCAAAGCATCCGCCAATGGGCCACAAAGCTGCTCAGAGAGCCCACAGGGGACTGGAGGTACTCAGTGAACTTGGAGAGGAAATGTTGAATACCCGAGAGGCCCAGGTGTCCTCAGACGTGTACTTCCTATAAAATAAAGCATCTAAGCTATTACGAACTCATGGACACAGCTGCACAACTCCCTTTCTGCAGGCCGACTATGGGCATAACAAGGAGGCAAGTTTTCACGTTGAGATTCCCTTTAGCTCTAGAGCTTGTCAGGCTGACCACCACCTCGGCCATGCAAGCCCCTGGTTTAGACAGAGCGAACTCATTTTCTCCCCAGAAGCATTCTTACAGGGTTTACAGGCCTGTCAAGAGCAGGGAATGGCTGGCAGATTCAACGCAGCGAGAACGCTGCCTTCAAAATGGGAAATCAAGGCTAGTTCCAGCAGGCCTCCTTTTCCATGGGCACACTCAGCATACACCCCTGTGGTTTCTAACAAGTCCAAAGAGACACAGGTTACCCTGTGTTTCCTTCCCTGACTCAACTTCTCGAAGTAGGGTGTTCTGCATCATGCGAACTGCCTCAACCAAGGAACGCCGAAAGCTGCTCCTCTGGGACTGAGGACATTTAAAAGCCTGCAGTGCCACAGGACGTACAGGACTTAAACTGCAGTAAGAAGGCAAGCCGACTTCCTCTAGGAGGCACGGTGACTTCAGGCAGGACGTGTTAGATGGAATGCGAAGACGAGGGTTACGCTGAGTGCAGCTCAAACTAGGGCTACACGTAAGATTTCTCCACCGTGTGGGACGTACCAGAACGGTGTGCGTGAACGTGTGCGAGGGCTGAGGAAATTAAGCTGCTCCAAAAGAGAGGGCAGTGCCTTTCCCTACACCCGGCATGCACAGAGGGGCTCTAACGGGCTACGGGTCTGGACGTTGCTTAGCTGAACCTTGTGCGCCTGGGGGTACTCAAGTGTTCCTGCCTGGAACAGGGTTCCCAGGCTAGCCTCCTAGGTGGCCAGAAAACTGTGCTGCCATTCTAGGAACGCAGAGCAGAGGCCACCGCCTCATGGAAACTGCTGCACGCCTCTGCTTCTGCACGGCACCTCAGGGCCTTACTTCCAGGCATGTGTTCACGCTGGGTGTGCCCGGAGCGACATAGCATGGTAAGATGCTGAGGTTCTCCTCGAGCAGAGTGATTTCAGGTACAAAGGCCTCGAAGTATTCCAAGCACACTGTTCTCTCATGGCAGCTCACCCAAGAGCTATTGCAAAATTTTCCTGGGCACTACGAACTCACCAGAAATGCTCTCCTGAGGCCGTTCGAGGACTGGAAATGTAGCTCTCCTCAAGGAACGTTCAGTGTGTTGCCCATTACTCGGCCCGCACAGAGTGCCTCCAAAGCATTCGCCAGTGGGCCACAAAGCTGCTCAGCCAGCCCACAGGGTTCTGGAGTTACTCAGTGAACTTGGAGGGGAAATGTTGAATACCCGAGAGGCCCAGGTGTCCTCAGACGTGTACTTCCTATAAAATAAAGCATCTAAGCGACTCGGAACTCATGGACACAGCTGCACACCTCCCTTTCTGCAGGCCGACTATGGGCATAACCAGGAGGCAAGTTTTCACGTTGAGATTCCCTTTAGCTCTAGAGCTTGTCAGGCTGACCACCACCTCGGCCATGCAAGCCCCTGGTTTAGACAGAGCGAACTCATTTTCTCCCCAGAAGCATTCTTACAGGGTTTACAGGCCTGTCAAGAGCAGGGAATGGCAGGGAGCTTCAACGCAGCGAGAACGCTGCCTTCAAAATGGGAAATCAAGGCTAGTTCCAGCAGGCCTCCTTTTCCATGGGCACACTCAGCATACACCCCTGTGGTTTCTAACAAGTCCAAAGAGACAGACGTTACCCTGTGTTTCCTTCCCTGACTCAACTTCTCGAAGTAGGGTGTTCTGCATCATGCGAACTGCCTCAACCAAGGAACGCCGAAAGCTTCTCCTCTAGGACTGAGGACATTTAAAAGCCTGCAGTGCCACAGGACGTACAGGACTTAAACTGCAGTAAGAAGGTAAGCCGACTTCCTCTAGGAGGCACGGTGACTTCAGGCAGGACGTGTTAGATGGAATGCGAAGACGAGGGTTACGCTGAGTGCAGCTCAAACTAGGGCTACACGTAAGATTTCTCCACCGTGTGGGACGTACCAGAACGGTGTTCGTGAACGTGTGCGAGGGCTGAGGAAATTAAGCTGCTCCAAAAGAGAGGGCAGTGCCTTTCCCTACACCCGGCATGCACAGAGGGGCTCTAATGGGCTACGGGTCTGGACGTTGCTTAGCTGAAACTTGTGCGCCTGGGGGTACTCAAGTGTTCCTGCCGGGAACAGGGTGCCCAGGCTAGCCTCCTAGGTGTCCAGAAAACTGTGCTGCCGTTCTGGGAACGCAGAGCAGAGGACACCGCCTCATGGAAACTGCTGCACGCCTCTGCTTCTGCACGGCACCTCAGGGCCTTACTTCCAGGCATGTGTTCACGCTGGGTGTGCCCGGAGCGACATAGCATGGTAAGATGCTGACTTTCTCCTCGAGCAGAGTGACTTCAGGAACGAAGGCCTTGAAGTATTCCAAGCACACTGTTCTCTCATGGCAGCTCACACAAGGGCTATTGCAAAATTTTCCTGGGCACTTCGCACTCACCAGCAATGTTGTACTGAGGCCGTTCGAGGACTGGAAATGTAGCTCTCGTCAAGGAACCTTCAGTGTGTTGCCCATTACTCGGCCCGCACAGGGTGACCCCAAAGCATCCGCCAATGGGCCACAAAGCTGCTCAGCCAGCCCACAGGGGACTGGAGGTACTCAGTGAACTTGGAGAGGAAATGTTGAATACCCGAGAGGCCCAGGTGTCCTGAGACGTGTACTTCCTATAAAATAAAGCATCTAAGCTATTACGAACTCATGGACACAGCTGCACAGCTCCCTTTCTGCAGGCCGACTATGGGCATAACAAGGTGGCAAGTTTTCACGTTGAGATTCCCTTTAGCTCTAGAGCTTGTCAGGCTGACCGCCACCTCGGCCATGCAAGCCCCTGGTTTAGACAGAGCGAACTCATTTTCTCCCCAGAAGCATTCTTACAGGGTTTACAGGCCTATCAAGATCAGGGAATGGCAGGCAGCTTCAACGCAGCGAGAACGCTGCCTTCAAAACGGGAAATCAAGGCTAGTTCCAGCAGGCCTCCTTTTCCATGGGCACACTCAGCATACACCCCTGTGGTTTATAACAACTCCAAAGTGACACAGGTTACCCTGTGTTTCCTTCCCTGACTCAACTTCTCGAAGTAGGGTGTTCTGCATCATGCGAACTTCCTCAACCAAGGAACACCGAAAGCTGCTCCTGTGGGACTGAGGACATTCAAAAGCCTGCAATGCCACAGGACGTACAGGACTTAAACTGCAGTAAGAAGTCAAGCCGACTTCCTGTAGGAGGCACGGTGACTTCAGGCAGGACGTGTTAGATGGAATGCGAAGACGAGGGTTACGCTGAGTGCAGCTCAAACTAGGGCAACACGTAAGACTTCTCCGCCGTGTGGTTCGTACCAGAGCGGTGTTCGTGAACGTGTGCGAGGGCTGAGGAAATTAAGCTGCTCCAAAAGAGAGGGCAGTGCCTTTCCCTACACCCGGCATGCACAGAGGGGCTCTAACGGGCTACGGGTCTGGACGTTGCTTAGCTGAACCTTGTGCGCCTGGGGGTACTCAAGTGTTCCTGCCGGGAACAGGGTGCCCAGGCTAGCCTCCTATGGGTTCAGAAAACTGTGCTGCCGTTTTAGGAACGCAGAGCAGAGGCCACCGCCTCATGGAAACTGCTGCACGCCTCTGCTGCTGCACGGCAACTCAGGGCCTTACTTCCAGGCATGTGTTCACGCTGGGTGTGCCCGGAGCGACATAGCATGGTAAGATGCTGAGGTTCTCCTCGAACAGAGTGATTTCAGGTACAAAGGCCTCGAAGTATTCCAAGCACACTGTTCTCTCATGGCAGCTCACACAAGAGCTATTGCAAAATTTTCCTGGGCAATAGGAACACACCAGAAATGCTCTCCTGAGGCCGTTCGAGGACTAGAAATGTAGCTCTCCTTAAGGAACGTTCAGTGTATTGCCCATCACTCGGCCCGCACAGAGTGCCCCCAAAGCATCCGCCAATGGGCCACAAAGCTGCTCAGCCAGCCCACAGGGGTCTGGAGGTACTCAGTGAACTTGGAGGGGAAATGTTGAATACCCGAGAGGCCCAGGTGTCCTCAGACGTGTACTTCCTATAAAATAAAGCATCTAAGCTATTACGAACTCATGGACACAGCTGCACAACTCCCTTTCTGCAGGCCGACGATGGGCATAACAAGGAGGCAAGTTTTCACGTTGAGATTCCCTTTAGCTCTAGAGCTTGTCAGGCTGACCACCACCTCGGCCATGCAAGCCCCTGGTATAGATAGAGCAAACTCATTTTCTCCCCAGAAGCATTCTTACAGGGTTTACAGGCCTATCAAGATCAGGGAATGGCAGGCAGCTTCAACGCAGCGAGAACGCTGCCTTCAAAACGGGAAATCAAGGCTAGTTCCAGCAGGCCTCCTTTTCCATGGGCACACTCAGCATACACCCCTGTGGTTTATAACAAGTCCAAAGTGACACAGGTTACCCTGTGTTTCCTTCCCTGACTCAACTTCTCGAAGTAGGGTGTTCTGCATCATGCGAACTGCCTCAACCAAGGAACACCGAAAGCTGCTCCTGTGGGACTGAGGACATTCAAAAGCCTGCAATGCCACAGGACGTACAGGACTTAAACTGCAGTAAGAAGTCAAGCCGACTTCCTCTAGGAGGCACGGTGACTTCAGGCAGGACGTGTTAGATGGAATGCGAAGACGAGGGTTACGCTGAGTGCAGCTCAAGCTAGGGCTACACGTAAGATTTCTCCACCGTGTGGGACGTACCAGAACGGTGTCGTGAACGTGTGCGAGGGCTGAGGAAATTAAGCTGCTCCAAAAGAGAGGGCAGTGCCTTTCCCTACACCCGGCATGCACAGAGGGGCTCTAACGGGCTACGGGTCTGGACGTTGCTTAGCTGAACCTTGTGCGCCTGGGGGTACTCAAGTGTTCCTGCCGGGAACAGGGTGCCCAGGCTAGCCTCCTAGGTGTCCAGAAAACTGTGCTGCCGTTCTAGGAACGCAGAGCAGAGGCCACCGCCTCATGGAAACTGCTGCACGCCTCTGCTTCTGAAAGGAAACTCAGGGCCTTACTTCCAGGCATGTGTTCACGCTGGGTGTGCCCGGAGCGACATAGCATGGTAAGATGCTGACTTTCTCCTCGAGCAGAGTGACTTCAGGTACGAAGGCCTCGAAGTATTCCAAGCACACTGTTCTCTCATGGCAGCTCACACAAGGGCTATTGCAAAATTTTCCTGGGCACTTCGAACTCACCAGCAATGTTGTCCTGAGGCCGTTCGAGGACTGGAAATGTAGCTCTCCTTAAGGAACGTTCAGTGTATTGCCCATCACTCGGCCCGCACAGAGTGCCCCCAAAGCATCCGCCAATGGGCCACAAAGCTGCTCAGCCAGCCCACAGGGGTCTGGAGGTACTCAGTGAACTTGGAGGGGAAATGTTGAATACCCGAGAGGCCCAGGTGTCCTCAGACGTGTACTTCCTATAAAATAAAGCATCTAAGCGCCTACGAACTCATGGACACAGCTGCACACCTCCCTTTCTGCAGGCCGAATATGGGCATAACAAGGAGGCAAGTTTTCACGTTGAGATTCCCTTTAGCTCTAGAGCTTGTCAGGCTGACCACCACCTCGGCCATGCAAGCCCCTGGTTTAGACAGAGCGAACTCATTTTCTCCCCAGAAGCATTCTTACAGGGTTTACAGTCCTGTCAAGAGCAGGGAATGGCAGGCAGCTTCAACGCAGCGAGAACGCTGCCTTCAAAATGGGAAATCAAGGCTAGTTCCAGCAGGCCTCCTTTTCCATGGGCACACTCAGCATACACCCCTGTGGTTTCTAACAAGTCCAAAGTGACACAGGTTACCCTGTGTTTCCTTCCCTGACTCAACTTCTCGAAGTAGGGTGTTCTGCATCATGCGAACTGCCTCAACCAAGGAACGCCGAAAGCTGCTCCTCTGGGACTGAGGACATTTAAAAGCCTGCAGTGCCACAGGACGTACAGGACTTAAACTGCAGTAAGAAGGCAAGCCGACTTCCTCTAGGAGGCACGGTGACTTCAGGCAGGACGTGTTAGATGGAATGCGAAGACGAGGGTTACGCTGAGTGCAGCTCAAACTAGGGCTACACGTAAGATTTCTCCACCGTGTGGGACGTACCAGATCGGTGTTTGTGAACGTGTGCGAGGGCTGAGGAAATTAAGCTGCTCCAAAAGAGAGGACAGTGCCTTTCCCTACACCCGGCATGCACAGAGGGGCTCTAACGGGCTACGGGTCTGGACGTTGCTTAGCTGAACCTTGTGCGCCTGGGGGTACTCAAGTGTTCCTGCCGGGAACAGGGTGCCCAGGCTAGCCTCCTAGGTGTCCAGAAAACTGTGCTGCCGTTCTAGGAACGCAGAGCAGAAGCCACCGCATCATGGAAACTGCTGCACGCCTCTGCTTCTGAAAGGAAACTCAGGGCCTTACTTCCAGGCATGTGTTCACGCTGGGTGTGTCCAGAGCGACATAGCATGGTAAGATGCTGACTTTCTCCTCGAGCAGAGTGACTTCAGGTACGAAGGCCTCGAAGTATTCCAAGCACACTGTTCTCTCATGGCAGCTCACACAAGGGCTATTGCAAAATTTTCCTGGGCACTTCGAACTCAACAGCAATGTTGTCCTGAGGCCGTTCGAGGACTGGAAATGTAGCTCTCCTCAAGGAACGTTCAGTGTGTTGCCCATTACTCGGCCCGCACAGAGTGCCCCCAAAGCATCCGCCAATGGGCCACAAAGCTGCTCAGCCAGCCCACAGGGGTCTGGAGGTACTCAGTGAACTTGGAGGGGAAATGTTGAATACCCGAGAGGCCCAGGTGTCCTCAGACGTGTACTTCCTATAAAATAAAGCATCTAAGCGCCTACGAACTCATGGACACAGCTGCACACCTCCCTTTCTGCAGGCCGACTATGGGCATAACAAGGAGGCAAGTTTTCACGTTGAGATTCCCTTTAGCTCTAGAGCTTGTCAGGCTGACCACCACCTCGGCCATGCAAGCCCCTGGTTTAGACAGAGCGAACTCATTTTCTCCCCAGAAGCATTCTTACAGGGTTTACAGGCCTGTCAAGAGCAGGGAATGGCAGGCAGCTTCAACGCAGCGAGAACGCTGCCTTCAAAATGGGAAGTCAAGGCTAGTTCCAGCAGGCCTCCTTTTCCATGGGCACGCTCAGCATACACCCCTGTGGTTTATAACAAGTCCAAAGAGAGACAGGTTACCCTGTGTTTCCTTCCCTGACTCAACTTCTCGAAGTAGGGTGTTCTGCATCATGCGAACTGCCTCAACCAAGGAACGCCGAAAGCTGCTCCTCTGGGCCTGAGAACATTCAAAAGCCTGCAGTGCCACAGGACGAACAGGACTTAAACTGCAGTAAGAAGGCAAGCCGACTTCCTCTAGGAGGCACGGTGACTTCAGGCAGGACGTGTTAGATGGAATGCGAAGACGAGGGTTACGCTTAGTGCAGCTCAAACTAGGGCTACACGTAAGATTTCTCCACCGTGTGGGACGTACCAGATCGGTGTTCGTGAACGTGTGCGAGGGCTGAGGAAATTAAGCTGCTCCAAAAGAGAGGACAGTGCCTTTCCCTACACCCGGCATGCACAGAGGGGCTCTAACGGGCTACGGGTCTGGACGTTGCTTAGCTGAACCTTGTGCGCCTGGGGGTACTCAAGTGTTCCTGCCTGGAACAGGGTGCCCAGGCTAGCCTCCTAGGTGGCCAGAAAACTGTGCTGCCGTTCTAGGAACGCAGAGCAGAGGCCACCGCCTCATGGAAACTGCTGCACGCCTCTGCTTCTGCACGGCAACTCAGGGCCTTACTTCCAGGCATGTGTTCACGCTGGGTGTGCCCGGAGCGACATAGCATGGTAAGATGCTGAGGTTCTCCTCGAACAGAGTGATTACAGGTACAAAGGCCTCGAAGTATTCCAAGCACACTGTTCTCTCATGGCAGCTCACACAAGAGCTATTGCAAAATTTTCCTGGGTACTTCGAACTCACCAGCAATGCTCTCCTGAGGCCGTTCGAGGACTGGAAATGTAGCTCTCCTCAAGGAACATTCAGTGTGTTGCCCATTACTCGGCCCGCACAGAGTGCCTCCAAAGAATCTGCCAGTGGGCGACAAAGCTGCTCAGCCAGCCCACAGGGTTCTGGAGGTACTCAGTGAAGTTGGAGGGGAAATGTTGAATACCCGAGAGGCCCAGGTGTCCTCAGACGTGTACTTCTTATAAAATAAAGCATCTAAGCGACTCGGAACTCATGGACACAGTTGCACACCTCCCTTTCTGCAGGCCGACTATGGGCATAACAAGGAGGCAAGTTTTCACGTTGAGATTCCCTTTAGCTCTAGAGCTTGTCAGGCTGACCACCACCTCGGCCATGCAAGCCCCTGGTTTAGACAGAGCGAACTCATTTTAGCCCCAGAAGCATTCTTACAGGGTTTACAGGCCTGTCAAGAGCAGGGAATGGCAGGCAGCTTCAACGCAGCGAGAACGCTGCCTTCAAAATGGGAAGTCAAGGCTAGTTCCAGCAGGCCTCCTTTTCCATGGGCACGCTCAGCATACACCCCTGTGGTTTCTAACAAGTCCAAAGAGACACAGGTTACCCTGTGTTTCCTTCCCTGACTCAACTTCTCGAAGTAGGGTGTTCTGCATCATGCGAACTGCCTCAACCAAGGAACGCCGAAAGCTGCTCCTCTGGGCCTAAGAACATTCAAAAGCCTGCAGTGCCACAGGACGAACAGGACTTAAACTGCAGTAAGAAGGCAAGCCGACTTCCTCTAGGAGGCACGGTGACTTCAGGCAGGACGTGTTAGATGGAATGCGAAGACGAGGGTTACGCTGAGTGCAGCTCAAACTAGGGCTACACGTAAGATTTATCCGCCGTGTGGGTCGTACCAGAATGGTGTTCGTGTACGTGTGCGAGGGCTGAGGAAATTAAGCTGCTCCAAAAGAGAGGGCAGTGCCTTTCGCTACACCCGGTATGCACAGAGGGGCTCTAAAGGGCTACGGGTCTGGACGTTGCTTAGCTGAACCTTGTGCGCCTGGGGGTACTCAAGTGTTCCTGCCGGGAACAGGGTGCCCAGGCTAGCCTCCTAGGTGTCCAGAAAACTGTGCTGCCGTTCTAGGAACGCAGAGCAGAAGCCACCGCATCATGGAAACTGCTGCACGCCTCTGCTTCTGAAAGGAAACTCAGGGCCTTACTTCCAGGCATGTGTTCACGCTGGGTGTGCCCAGAGCGACATAGCATGGTAAGATGCTGACTTTCTCCTCGAGCAGATTGACTTCAGGTACGAAGGCCTCGAAGTATTCCAAGCACACTGTTCTCTCATGGCAGCTCACACAAGGGCTATTGCAAAATTTTCCTGGGCACTTCGAACTCAACTGCAATGTTGTCCTGAGGCCGTTCGAGGACTGGAAATGTAGCTCTCCTCAAGGAACGTTCAGTGTGTTGCCCATTACTCGGCCCGCACAGAGTGCCCCCAAAGCATCCGCCAATGGGCCACAAAGCTGCTCAGCCAGCCCACAGGGGTCTGGAGGTACTCAGTGAACTTGGAGGGGAAATGTTGAATACCCGAGAGGCCCAGGTGTCCTCAGACGTGTACTTCCTATAAAATAAAGCATCTAAGCGCCTACGAACTCATGGACACAGCTGCACACCTCCCTTTCTGCAGGCCGACTATGGGCATAACAAGGAGGCAAGTTTTCACGTTGAGATTCCCTTTAGCTCTAGAGCTTGTCAGGCTGACCACCACCTCGGCCATGCAAGCCCCTGGTTTAACAGAGCGAACTCATTTTCTCCCCAGAAGCATTCTTACAGGGTTTACAGGCCTGTCAAGAGCAGGGAATGGCAGGCAGCTTCAACGCAGCGAGAACGCTGCCTTCAAAATGGGAAGTCAAGGCTAGTTCCAGCAGGCCTCCTTTTCCATGGGCACGCTCAGCATACACCCCTGTGGTTTATAACAAGTCCAAAGAGAGACAGGTTACCCTGTGTTTCCTTCCCTGACTCAACTTCTCGAAGTAGGGTGTTCTGCATCATGCGAACTGCCTCAACCAAGGAACGCCGAAAGCTGCTCCTCTGGGACTGAGGACATTCAAAAGCCTGCAGTGCCACAGGACGAACAGGACTTAAACTGCAGTAAGAAGGCAAGCCGACTTCCTCTAGGAGGCACGGTGACTTCAGGCAGGACGTGTTAGATGGAATGCGAAGACGAGGGTTACGCTGAGTGCAGCTCAAACTAGGGCTACACGTAAGATTTATCCGCCGTGTGGGTCGTACCAGAACGGTGTTCGTGTACGTGTGCGAGGGCTGAGGAAATTAAGCTGCTCCAAAAGAGAGGGCAGTGCCTTTCGCTACACCCGGTATGCACAGAGGGGCTCTAAAGGGCTACGGGTCTGGACGTTGCTTAGCTGAACCTTGTGCGCCTGGGGGTACTCAAGTGTTCCTGCCGGGAACAGGGTGCCCAGGCTAGCCTCCTAGGTGTCCAGAAAACTGTGCTGCCGTTCTAGGAACGCAGAGCAGAAGCCACCGCATCATGGAAACTGCTGCACGCCTCTGCTTCTGAAAGGAAACTCAGGGCCTTACTTCCAGGCATGTGTTCACGCTGGGTGTGCCCAGAGCGACATAGCATGGTAAGATGCTGACTTTCTCCTCGAGCAGAGTGACTTCAGGTACGAAGGCCTCGAAGTATTCCAAGCACACTGTTCTCTCATGGCAGCTCACACAAGGGCTATTGCAAAATTTTCCTGGGCACTTCGAACTCACCAGCAATGTTGTCCTGAGGCCGTTCGAGGACTGGAAATGTAGCTCTCCTTAAGGAACGTTCAGTGTATTGCCCATCACTCGGCCCGCACAGAGTGCCACCAAAGCATCCGCCAATGGGCCACAAAGCTGCTCAGCCAGCCCACAGGGGTCTGGAGGTACTCAGTGAACTTGGAGGGGAAATGTTGAATACCCGAGAGGCCCAGGTGTCCTCAGACGTGTACTTCCTATAAAATAAAGCATCTAAGCGCCTACGAACTCATGGACACAGCTGCACACCTCCCTTTCTGCAGGCCGACTATGGGCATAACAAGGAGGCAAGTTTTCACGTTGAGATTCCCTTTAGCTCTAGAGCTTGTCAGGCTGACCACCACCTCGGCCATGCAAGCCCCTGGTTTAGACAGAGCGAACTCATTTTCTCCCCAGAAGCATTCTTACAGGGTTTACAGGCCTGTCAAGAGCAGGGAATGGCAGGCAGCTTCAACGCAGCGAGAACGCTGCCTTCAAAATTGGAAGTCAAGGCTAGTTCCAGCAGGCCTCCTTTTCCATGGGCACGCTCAGCATACACCCCTGTGGTTTATAACAAGTCCAAAGAGAGACAGGTTACCCTGTGTTTCCTTCCCTGACTCAACTTCTCGAAGTAGGGTGTTCTGCATCATGCGAACTGCCTCAACCAAGGAACGCCGAAAGCTGCTCCTCTGGGACTGAGGACATTCAAAAGCCTGCAGTGCCACAGGACGAACAGGACTTAAACTGCAGTAAGAAGGCAAGCCGACTTCCTCTAGGAGGCACGGTGACTTCAGGCAGGACGTGTTAGATGGAATGCGAAGACGAGGGTTACGCTGAGTGCAGCTCAAACTAGGGCTACACGTAAGATTTATCCGCCGTGTGGGACGTACCAGAACGGTGTTCGTGTACGTGTGCGAGGGCTGAGGAAATTAAGCTGCTCCAAAAGAGAGGGCAGTGCCTTTCGCTACACCCGGTATGCACAGAGGGGCTCTAAAGGGCTACGGGTCTGGACGTTGCTTAGCTGAACCTTGTGCGCCTGGGGGTACTCAAGTGTTCCTGCCGGGAACAGGGTGCCCAGGCTAGCCTCCTAGGTGTCCAGAAAACTGTGCTGCCGTTCTAGGAACGCAGAGCAGAAGCCACCGCATCATGGAAACTGCTGCACGCCTCTGCTTCTGAAAGGAAACTCAGGGCCTTACTTCCAGGCATGTGTTCACGCTGGGTGTGCCCAGAGCGACATAGCATGGTAAGATGCTGACTTTCTCCTCGAGCAGAGTGACTTCAGGTACGAAGTCCTCGAAGTATTCCAAGCACACTGTTCTCTCATGGCAGGTCACACAAGGGCTATTGCAAAATTTTCCTGGGCACTTCCAACTCACCAGCAATGTTGTCCTGAGGCCGTTCGAGGACTGGAAATGTAGCTCTCCTTAAGGAACGTTCAGTGTATTGCCCATCACTCGGCCCGCACAGAGTGCCACCAAAGCATCCGCCAATGGGCCACAAAGCTGCTCAGCCAGCCCACAGAGGTCTGGAGGTACTCAGTGAACTTGGAGGGGAAATGTTGAATACCCGAGAGGCCCAGGTGTCCTCAGACGTGTACTTCCTATAAAATAAAGCATCTAAGCGCCTACGAACTCATGGACACAGCTGCACACCTCCCTTTCTGCAGGCCGACTATGGGCATAACAAGGAGGCAAGTTTTCACGTTGAGATTCCCTTTAGCTCTAGAGCTTGTCAGGCTGACCACCACCTCGGCCATGCAAGCCCCTGGTTTAGACAGAGCGAACTCATTTTCTCCCCAGAAGCATTCTTACAGGGTTTACAGTCCTGTCAAGAGCAGGGAATGGCAGGCAGCTTCAATGCAGCGAGAACGCTGCCTTCAAAATGGGAAATCAAGGCTAGTTCCAGCAGGCCTCCTTTTCCATGGGCACACTCAGCATACACCCCTGTGGTTTCTAACAAGTCCAAAGAGAGACAGGTTACCCTGTGTTTCCTTCCCTGACTCAACTTCTCGAAGTAGGGTGTTCTGCATCATGCGAACTGCCTCAACCAAGGAACGCCGAAAGCTGCTCCTCTGGGCCTGAGAACATTCAAAAGCCTGCAGTTCCACAGGACGAACAGGACTTAAACTGCAGTAAGAAGGCAAGCCGACTTCCTCTAGGAGGCACGGTGACTTCAGGCAGGACGTGTTAGATGGAATGCGAAGACGAGGGTTACGCTGAGTGCAGCTCAAACTAGGGCTACACGTAAGATTTATCCGCCGTGTTCGTCGTACCAGATCGGTGTTCGTGTACGTGTGCGAGGGCTGAGGAAATTAAGCTGCTCCAAAAGAGAGGGCAGTGCCTTTCGCTACACCCGGTATGCACAGAGGGGCTCTAAAGGGCTACGGGTCTGGACGTTGCTTAGCTGAACCTTGTGCGCCTGGGGGTACTCAAGTGTTCCTGCCGGGAACAGGGTGCCCAGGCTAGCCTCCTAGGTGTCCAGAAAACTGTGCTGCCGTTCTAGGAACGCAGAGCAGAAGCCACCGCATCATGGAAACTGCTGCACGCCTCTGCTTCTGAAAGGAAACTCAGGGCCTTACTTCCAGGCATGTGTTCACGCTGGGTGTGCCCAGAGCGACATAGCATGGTAAGATGCTGACTTTCTCCTCGAGCAGAGTGACTTCAGGTACGAAGGCCTCGAAGTATTCCAAGCACACTGTTCTCTCATGGCAGCTCACACAAGGGCTATTGCAAAATTTTCCTGGGCACTTCGCACTCACCAGCAATGTTGTACTGAGGCCGTTCGAGGACTGGAAATGTAGCTCTCCTCAAGGAACGTTCAGTGTTGCCCATTACTCGGCCCACACAGAGTGCCTCCAAAACATCCGCCAATGGGCCACAAAACTGCTCAGCCAGCCCACAGGGGTCTGGAGGTACTCAGTGAACTTGGAGGGGAAATGTTGAATACCCGAGAGGCCCAGGTGTCCTCAGACGTGTACTTCCTATAAAATAAAGCATCTAAGCGCCTACGAACTCATGGACACAGCTGCACACCTCCCTTTCTGCAGGCCGACTATGGGCATAACAAGGAGGCAAGTTTTCACGTTGAGATTCCATTTAGCTCCAGAGCTTGTCAGGCAGACCACCACCTCGGCCATGCAAGCCCCTGGTTTAGACAGAGCGAACTCATTTTCTCCCCAGAAGCATTCTTACAGGGTTTACAGGCCTATCAAGAGCAGGGCATGGCAGGCACCTTCAACGCAGCGAGAACGCTGCCTTCAAAATGGGAAGTCAAGGCTACTTCCAGCAGGCCTCCTTTTCCATGGGCACACTCAGCATACACCGCTGTGGTTTCTAACAAGTCCAAAGAGACACAGGTTACCCTGTGTTTCCTTCCCTGACTCAACTTCTCGAAGTAGGGTGTTCTGCATCATGCGAACTGCCTCAACCAAGGAACGCCGAAAGCTGCTCCTCTGGGCCTGAGGACATTCAAAAGCCTGCAGTGCCACAGGACGTACAGGACTTAAACTGCAGTAAGAAGGCAAGCCGACTTCCTCTAGGAGGCACGGTGACTTCAGGCAGGACGTGTTAGATGGAATGCGAAGACGAGGGTTACGCTGAGTGCAGCTCAAACTAGGGCAACACGTAAGACTTCTCCGCCGTGTGGGACGTATCAGAGCGGTGTTCGTGAACGTGTGTGAGGGCTGAGGAAATTAAGCTGCTCCAAAAGAGAGGGCAGTGCCTTTCCCTACACCCGGCATGCACAGTGGGGCTCTAATGGGCTACGGGTCTGGACGTTGCTTAGCTGAACCTTGTGCGCCTGGGGGTACTCAAGTGTTCCTGCCGGAAACAGGGTGCCCAGGCTAGCCTCCTAGGTGTCCAGAAAACTGTGGTGCCGTTCTAGGAACGCAGAGCAGAGGCCACCGCCTCATGGAAACTGCTGCACGCCTCTGCTTCTGCACGGCAACTCAGGGCCTTACTTCCAGGCATGTGTTCACGCTGGGTGTGCCTGGAGCGACATAGCATGGTAAGATGCTGACTTTCTCCTCGAGCAGAGTGACTTCAGGTACGAAGGCCTCGAAGTATTCCAAGCACACTGTTCTCTCATGGCAGCTCACACAAGGGCTATTGCAAAATTTTCCTGGGCACTTCGAACTCCTCAGCAATGTTGTCCTGAGGCCGTTCGAGGACTGGAAATGTAGCTCTCCTCAAGGAACCTTCAGTGTGTTGCCCATTACTCGGCCCGCACACAGTGCCTCCAAAGCATCCGCCAAGGGGCCACAAAGCTGCTCAGTCAGCCCACAGGAGAATGGTGGTACTCAGTGAACTTGGAGGGGAAATGTTGAATACCCGAGAGGCCCAGGTGTCCTCACACGTGTACTTCCTATAAAATAAAGCATCTAAGTTATTACGAACTTACGGACACAGCTGCACACCTCCCTTTCTGCAGGCCGACTATGCGCATAACAAGGAGGCAAGTTTTCACGTTGAGATTCCCTTTAGCTCCAGAGCTTGTCAGGCAGACCACCACCTCGGCCATGCAAGCCCCTGGTTTAGACAGAGCGAACTCATTTTCTCCCCAGAAGCATTCTTACAGGGTTTACAGGCCTGTCAAGAGCAGGGAATGGCAGGCACCTTCAACGCAGCGAGAACGCTGCCTTCAAAATGGGAAGTCAAGTCTACTTCCAGCAGGCCTCCTTTTCCATGGGCACGCTCAGCATACACCCCTGTGGTTTCTAACAAGTCTAAAGAGACACAGGTTACCCTGTGTTTCCTTCCCTGACTCAACTTCTCGAAGTAGGGTGTTCTGCATCATGCGAACTGCCTCAACCAAGGAACGCCGAAAGCTGCTCCTCTGGGCCTGAGAACATTCAAAAGCCTGCAGTGCCACAGGACGAACAGGACTTAAACTGCAGTAAGAAGGCAAGCCGACTTCCTGTAGAAGGCACGGTGACTTCAGGCAGGACGTGTTAGATGGAGTGCGAAGACGAGGGTTACGCTGAGTGCAGCTCAAACTAGGGCTACACGTAAGATTTATCCGCCGTGTGGGTCGTACCAGAACGGTGTTCGTGTACGTGTGCGAGGGCTGAGGAAATTAAGCTGCTCCAAAAGAGAGGGCAGTGCCTTTCGCTACACCCGGTATGCACAGAGGGGCTCTAAAGGGCTACGGGTCTGGACGTTGCTTAGCTGAACCTTGTGCGCCTGGGGGTACTCAAGTGTTCCTGCCGGGAACAGGGTGCCCAGGCTAGCCTCCTAGGTGTCCAGAAAACTGTGCTGCCGTTCTAGGAACGCAGAGCAGAAGCCACCGCATCATGGAAACTGCTGCACGCCTCTGCTTCTGAAAGGAAACTCAGGGCCTTACTGCCAGGCATGTGTTCACGCTGGGTGTGCCCAGAGCGACATAGCATGGTAAGATGCTGACTTTCTCCTCGAGCAGAGTGACTTCAGGTACGAAGGCCTCGAAGTATTCCAAGCACACTGTTCTCTCATGGCAGCTCACACAAGGGCTATTGCAAAATTTTCCTGGGCACTTCGCACTCACCAGCAATGTTGTACTGAGGCCGTTCGAGGACTGGAAATGTAGCTCTCCTCAAGGAACGTTCCGTGTTGCCCATTGCTCGGCCCACACAGAGTGCCTCCAAAGCATCCGCCAATGGGCCACAAAACTGCTCAGCCAGCCCACAGGGGTCTGGAGGTACTCAGTGAACTTGGAGGGGAAATGTTGAATACCCGAGAGGCCCAGGTGTCCTCAGACGTGTACTTCCTATAAAATAAAGCATCTAAGCGCCTACGAACTCATGGACACAGCTGCACACCTCCCTTTCTGCAGGCCGACTATGGGCATAACCAGGAGGCAAGTTTTCACGTTGAGATTCCCTTTAGCTCTAGAGCTTGTCAGGCTGACCACCACCTCGGCCATGCAAGCCCCTGGTTTAGACAGAGCGAACTCATTTTCTCCCCAGAAGCATTCTTACAGGGTTTACAGGCCTGTCAAGAGCAGGGAATGGCAGGCAGCTTCAACGCAGCCAGAACGCTGCCTTCAAAATGAGAAATCAAGGCTAGTTCCAGCAGGCCTCCTTTGCCATGGGCACACTCAGCATACACCCCTGTGGTTTATAACAAATCCAAAGAGACACAGGTTACCCTGTGTTTCCTTCCCTGACTCAACTTCTCGAAGTAGGGTGTTCTGCATCATGCAAACTGCCTCAACCAAGGAACGCCGAAAGCTGCTCTTCTGGGCCTGAGGACATTCAAAAGCCTGCAGTGCCACAGGACGAACAGGACTTAAACTGCAGTAAGAAGGCAAGCCGACTTCCTCTAGGTGGCACGGTGACTTCAGGCAGGACGTGTTAGATGGAATGCGAAGACGAGGGTTACGCTGAGTGCAGCTCAAAGTAGGGGTACACGTAAGATTTCTCCACCGTGTGGGACGTACCAGAACGGTGTTCGTGAACGTGTGCGAGGGCTGAGGAAATTAAGCTGCTCCAAAAGAGAGGGCAGTGCCTTTCCCTACACCCGGCATGCACAGAGGGGCTCTAACGGGCTACGGGTCTGGACGTTGCTTAGCTGAACCTTGTGCGCCTGGGGGTACTCAAGTGTTCCTGCCGGGAACAGGGTGCCCAGGCTAGCCTCCTAGGTGTCCAGAAAACTGTGCTGCCGTTCTAGGAACGCAGAGCAGAGGCCACCGCCTCATGGAAACTGCTGCACGCCTCTGCTTCTGCACGGCAACTCAGGGCCTTACTTCCAGGCATGTGATAGCTGGGTGTGCCCGGAGCGACATAGCATGGTAAGATGCTGACTTTCTCCTCGAGCAGAGTGACTTCAGGTACGAAGGCCTCGAAGTATTCCAAGCACACTGTTCTCTCATTGCAGCTCACACAAGGGCTATTGCAAAATTTTCCTGGGCACTTCGAACTCACCAGCAATGTTGTCCTGAGGCCGTTCGAGGACTGGAAATGTAGCTCTCCTCAAAGAATCTTCAGTGTGTTGCCCATTACTCGGCCCGCACAGAGTGCCCCCAAAGCATCCGACAATGGGCCACAAAGCTGCTCAACCAGCCCACAGAGGACTGAAGGTACTCAGTGAACTTGGAGGGGAAATGTTGAATACCCGAGAGGCCCAGGTGTCCTCAGACGTGTACTTCCTATAAAATAAAGCATCTAAGCTATTACGAACTCATGGACACAGCTGCACACCTCCCTTTCTGCAGGCCGACTATGGGCATAACCAGGAGGCAAGTTTTCACGTTGAGATTCCCTTCAGCTCTAGAGCTTGTCAGGCTGACAACCACCTCGGCCATGCAAGCCCCTGGTTTAGACAGAGCGAACTCATTTTCTGCCCAGAAGCATTCTTACAGAGTTTACAGGGCTGTCAAGAGCAGGGAATTGCTGGCAGCTTCAACGCAGCGAGAACGCTGCCTTCAAAATGGGAAATCAAGGCTAGTTCCAGCAGGCCTCCTTTTCCATGGGCACACTCAGCATACACCCCTGTGGTTTCTAACAAGTCCAAAGAGACACAGGTTACCCTGTGTTTCCTTACCTGACTCAACTTCTCGAAGTAGGGTGTTCTGCATCATGCGAACTGCCTCAACCAAGGAACGCCGAAAGCTGCTCCTCTGGGCCTGAGGACATTCAAAAGCCTGCAGTGCCACAGGACGTACAGGACTTAAACTGCAGTAAGAATGCAAGCCGACTTCCTCTAGGAGGCACGGTGACTTCAGGCAGGACGTGTTAGATGGAATGCGAAGACGAGGGTTACGCTGAGTGCAGCTCAAACTACGGCTGCACGTAAGATTTCTCCACCGTGTGGGACGTACCAGAACGGTGTTCGTGAACGTGTGCGAGGGCTGAGGAAATTAAGCGGCTCCAAAAGAGAGGGCAGTGCCTTTCCCTACACCCGGCATGCCCAGAGGGGCTCTAACGGGCTACGGGTCTGGACGTTGCTTAGCTGAACCTTGTGCGCCTGGGGGTACTCAAGTATTCCTGCCGGGAACAGGGTGCCCAGGCTAGCCTCCTAGGTGTCCAGAAAACTGTGCTGCCGTTCTAGGAACGCAGAGCAGAGGCCACCGCTTCATGGAAACTGCTGCACGCCTCTGCTTCTGCACGGCAACTCAGGGCCTTACTTCCAGGCATGTGTTCACGCTGGGTGTGCCCGGAGCGACATAGCATGGTAAGATGCTGACTTTCTCCTCGAGCAGAGTGACTTCAGGTACGAAGGCCTCGAAGTATTCCAAGCACACTGTTCTCTCATGGCAGCTCATACAAGGGCTATTGAAAATTTTCCTGGGCACTTCGCACTCACCAGCAATGTTGTACTGAGGCCGTTCGAGGACTGGAAATGTAGCTCTCCTCAAGGAACGTTCAGTGTGTTGCCCATTACTCGGCCCGCACACAGTGCCCCCAAAGCATCCGCCAATGGGCCACAAAGCTGCTCAGCCAGCCCACAGGGGACTGGAGGTACTCAGTGAACTTGGAGGGGAAATGTTGAATACCCGAGAGGCCCAGGTGTCCTCAGACGTGTACTTCCTATAAAATAAAGCATCTAAGCTATTACGAACTCATGGACACAGCTACACACCTCCCTTTCTGCAGGCCGACTATGGGCATAACCAGGAGGCAAGTTTTCACGTTGAGATTCCCTTTAGCTCTAGAGCTTGTCAGGCTGACCACCACCTCGGCCATGCAAGCCCCTGGTTTAGACAGAGTGAACTCATTTTCTCCCCAGAAGCATTCTTACAGGGTTTACAGTCCTGTCAAGAGCAGGGAATGGCAGGCAGCTTCAACGCAGCGAGAATGCTGCCTTCAAAATGGGAAATCAAGGCTAGTTCCAGCAGGCCTCCTTTTCCATGGGCACACTCAGCATACACCCCTGTGGTTTCTAACAAGTCCAAAGAGACACAGGTTACCCTGTGTTTCCTTCCCTGACTCAACTTCTCGAAGTAGGGTGTTCTGCATCATGCGAACTGCCTCAACCAAGGAACGCCGAAAGCTGCTCCTCTGGGCCTGAGGACATTCAAAAGCCTGCAGTGCCACAGGATGTACAGGACTTAAACTGCAGTAAGAAGGCAAGCCGACTTCCTCTAGGAGGCACGGTGACTTCAGGCAGGACGTCTTAGATGGAATGCAAAGACGAGGGTTACGCTGAGTGCAGCTCAAACTAGGGCTACACGTAAGATTTCTCCACCGTGTGGGACGTACCAGAACGGTGTTCGTGAACGTGTGCGAGGGCTGAGGAAATTAAGCTGCTCCAAAAGAGAGGGCAGTGCCTTTCCCTACACCCGGCATGCCCAGAGGGGCTCTAACGGGCTACGGGTCTGGACGTTGCTTAGCTGAACCTTGTGCGCCTGGGGGTACTCAAGTGTTCCTCCCGAGAACAGGGTGCCCAGGCTAGCCTCCTAGGTGTCCAGAAAACTGTGCTGCCGTTCTAGGAACGCAGAGCAGAGGCCACCGCCTCAGGGAAACTGCTGCACGCCTCTGCTTCTGCACGGCAACTCAGGGCCTTACTTCCAGGCATGTGTTCACGCTGGGTGTGCCCGGAGCGACATAGCATGGTAAGATGCTGACTTTCTCCTCGAGCAGAGTGACTTCAGGTACGAAGGCCTCGAAGTATTCCAAGCACACTGTTCTCTCATGGCAGCTCATACAAGGGCTATTGCAAAATTTTCCTGGGCACTTCGCACTCACCAGCAATGTTGTACTGGGGCCGTTCGAGGACTGGAAATGTAGCTCTCCTCAAGGAACGTTCAGTGTGTTGGCCATTACTCGGCCCGCACACAGTGCCTCCAAAGCATCCGCCAATGGGCCACAAAGCTGCTCAGCCAGCTCACAGGGGTCTGGAGGTACTCAGTGAACTTGGAGGGGAAATGTTGAATACCCGAGAGGCCCAGGTGTCCTCAGACGTGTACTTCCTATAAAATAAAGCATCTAAGCGACTACGAACTCATGGACACAGCTGCACACCTCCCTTTCTGCAGGCCGACTATGGGCATAACCAGGAGGCAAGTTTTCACGTTGAGATTCCCTTTAGCTCTAGAGCTTGTCAGGCTGACCACCACCTCGGCCATGCAAGCCCCTGGTTTAGACAGAGCGAACTCATTTTCTCCCCAGAAACATTCTTACAGGGATTACAGGCCTGTCAAGAGCAGGGAATGGCAGGCAGCTTCAACGCAGCGAGAACGCTGCCTTCAAAATGGGAAATCTAGGCTAGTTCCAGCAGGCCTCCTTTTCCATGGGCACACTCAGCATACACCCCTGTGGTTTCTAACAAGTCCAAAGAGACACAGGTTACCCTGTGTTTCCTTCCCTGACTCAACTTCTCGAAGTAGGGTGTTCTGCATCATGCGAACTGCCTCAACCAAGGAACGCCGAAAGCTGCTCCTCTGGGCCTGAGGACATTCAAAAGCCTGCAGTGCCACAGGACGTACAGGACTTAAACTGCAGTAAGAAGGCAAGCCGACTTCCTCTAGGAGGCACGGTGACTTCAGGCAGGACGTGTTCGATGGAATGCGAAGACGAGGGTTACGCTGAGTGCAGCTGAAACTAGGGCAACACGTAAGACTTCTCCGCCGTGTGGGACGTACCAGAGCGGTGTTCGTGAACGTGTGCGAGGGCTGAGGAAATTAAGCTGCTCCAAAAGAGAGGGCAGTGCCTTTCCCTACACCCGGCATGCCCAGAGGGGCTCTAACGGGCTACGGGTTTGGACGTTGCTTAGCTGAACCTTGTGCGCCTGGGGGTACTCTAGTGTTCCTCCCGAGAACAGGGTGCCCAGGCTAGCCTCCTAGGTGTCCAGAAAACTGTGCTGCCGTTCTAGGAACGCAGAGCAGAGGCCACCGCCTCATGGAAACTGCTGCACGCCTCTGCTTCTGCACGGCAACTCAGGGCTTTACTTCCATTCATGTGTTCACGCTGGGTGTGCCCGGAGCGACATAGCATGGTAAGATGCTGACTTTCTCCTCGAGCAGAGTGACTTCAGGTACGAAGGCCTCGAAGTATTCCAAGCACACTGTTCTCTCATGGCAGCTCACACAAGGGCTATTGCAAAATTTTCCTGGGCACTTCGCACTCACCAGCAATGTTGTACTGAGGCCGTTCGAGGACTGGAAATGTAGCTCTCCTCAAGGAACGTTCAGTGTGTTGCCCATTACTCGGCCCGCACACAGTGCACCCAAAGCATCCGCCAATTGGCCAAAAAGCTGCTCAGCCAGCCCACAGGGGACTGGAGGTACTCAGTGAACTTGGAGGGGAAATGTTGAATACACGAGAGGCCCAGGTGTCCTCAGACGTGTACTTCCTATAAAATAAAGCATCTAAGCTATTACGAACTCATGGACACAGCTGCACACCTCCCTTTCAGCAGGCCGACTATGGGCATAACCAGGAGGCAAGTTTTAACGTTGAGATTCCCTTTAGCTCTAGAGCTTGTCAGGCTGACCACCACCTCGGCCATGCAAGCCCCTGGTTTAGACAGAGTGAACTCATTTTCTCCCCAGAAGCATTCTTACAGGGTTTACAGTCCTGTCAAGAGCAGGGAATGGTTGGCAGCTTCAACGCAGCGAGAACGCTGCCTTTAAAATGGGAAATCAAGGCTAGTTCCAGCAGGCCTCCTTTTCCATGGGCACACTCAGCATACACCCCTGTGGTTTCTAACAAGTCCAAAGAGACACAGGTTACCCTGTGTTTCCTTCCCTGACTCAACTTCTCGAAGTAGGGTGTTCTGCATCATGCGAACTGCCTCAACCAAGGAACGCCGAAAGCTGCTCCTCTGGGCCTGAGGACATTCAAAAGCCTGCAGTGCCACAGGACGTACAGGACTTAAACTGCAGTAAGAATGCAAGCCGACTTCCTCTAGGAGGCACGGTGACTTCAGGCAGGACGTGTTAGATGGAATGCGAAGACGAGGGTTACGCTGAGTGCAGCTCAAACTACGGCTGCACGTAAGATTTCTCCACCGTGTGGGACGTACCAGAACGGTGTTCGTGAACGTGTGCGAGGGCTGAGGAAATTAAGCTGCTCCAAAAGAGAGGGCAGTGCCTTTCCCTACACCCGGCATGCCCAGAGGGGCTCTAACGGGCTACGGGTCTGGACGTTGCTTAGCTGAACCTTGTGCGCCTGGGGGTACTCAAGTATTCCTGCCGGGAACAGGGTGCCCAGGCTAGCCTCCTAGGTGTCCAGAAAACTGTGGTGCCGTTCTAGGAACGCAGAGCAGAGGCCACCGCCTCATGGAAACTGCTGCACGCCTCTGCTTCTGCATGGCAACTCAGGGCCTTACTTCCAGGCATGTGTTCACGCTGGGTGTGCCTGGAGCGACATAGCATGGTAAGATGCTGACTTTCTCCTCGAGCAGAGTGACTTCAGGTACGAAGGCCTCGAAGTATTCCAAGCACACTGTTCTCTCATGGCAGCTCACACAAGGGCTATTGCAAAATTTTCCTGGGCACTTCGAACTCCTCAGCAATGTTGTCCTGAGGCCGTTCGAGGACTGGAAATGTAGCTCTCCTCAAGGAACCTTCAGTGTGTTGCCCATTACTCGGCCCGCACACAGTGCCTCCAAAGCATCCGCCAAGGGGCCACAAAGCTGCTCAGTCAGCCCACAGGAGAATGGTGGTACTCAGTGAACTTGGAGGGGAAATGTTGAATACCCGAGAGGCCCAGGTGTCCTCAGACGTGTACTTCCTATAAAATAAAGCATCTAAGTTATTACGAACTTACGGACACAGCTGCACACCTCCCTTTCTGCAGGCCGACTATGCGCATAACAAGGAGGCAAGTTTTCACGTTGAGATTCCCTTTAGCTCCAGAGCTTGTCAGGCAGACCACCACCTCGGCCATGCAAGCCCCTGGTTTAGACAGAGCGAACTCATTTTCTCCCCAGAAGCATTCTTACAGGGTTTACAGGCCTGTCAAGAGCAGGGAATGGCAGGCACCTTCAACGCAGCGAGAACGCTGCCTTCAAAATGGGAAGTCAAGGCTACTTCCAGCAGGCCTCCTTTTCCATGGGCACACTCAGCATACACCCCTGTGGTTTCTAACAAGTCTAAAGAGACACAGGTTACCCTGTGTTTCCTTCCCTGACTCAACTTCTCGAAGTAGGGTGTTCTGCATCATGCGAACTGCCTCAACCAAGGAACGCCGAAAGCTGCTCCTCTGGGCCTGAGAACATTCAAAAGCCTGCAGTGCCACAGGACGAACAGGACTTAAACTGCAGTAAGAAGGCAAGCCGACTTCCTGTAGGAGGCACGCTGACTTCAGGCAGGACGTGTTAGATGGAGTGCGAAGACGAGGGTTACGCTGAGTGCAGCTCAAACTAGGGCTACACGTAAGATTTATCCGCCGTGTGGGTCGTACCAGAACGGTGTTCGTGTACGTGTGCGAGGGCTGAGGAAATTAAGCTGCTCCAAAAGAGAGGGCAGTGCCTTTCGCTACACCCGGTATGCACAGAGGGGCTCTAAAGGGCTACGGGTCTGGACGTTGCTTAGCTGAACCTTGTGCGCCTGGGGGTACTCAAGTGTTCCTGCCGGGAACAGGGTGCCCAGGCTAGCCTCCTAGGTGTCCAGAAAACTGTGCTGCCGTTCTAGGAACGCAGAGCAGAAGCCACCGCATCATGGAAACTGCTGCACGCCTCTGCTTCTGAAAGGAAACTCAGGGCCTTACTGCCAGGCATGTGTTCACGCTGGGTGTGCCCAGAGCGACATAGCATGGTAAGATGCTGACTTTCTCCTCGAGCAGAGTGACTTCAGGTACGAAGGCCTCGAAGTATTCCAAGCACACTGTTCTCTCATGGCAGCTCACACAAGGGCTATTGCAAAATTTTCCTGGGCACTTCGCACTCACCAGCAATGTTGTACTGAGGCCGTTCGAGGACTGGAAATGTAGCTCTCCTCAAGGAACGTTCCGTGTTGCCCATTGCTCGGCCCACACAGAGTGCCTCCAAAGCATCCGCCAATGGGCCACAAAACTGCTCAGCCAGCCCACAGGGGTCTGGAGGTACTCAGTGAACTTGGAGGGGAAATGTTGAATACCCGAGAGGCCCAGGTGTCCTCAGACGTGTACTTCCTATAAAATAAAGCATCTAAGCGCCTACGAACTCATGGACACAGCTGCACACCTCCCTTTCTGCAGGCCGACTATGGGCATAACCAGGAGGCAAGTTTTCACGTTGAGATTCCCTTTAGCTCTAGAGCTTGTCAGGCTGACCACCACCTCGGCCATGCAAGCCCCTGGTTTAGACAGAGCGAACTCATTTTCTCCCCAGAAGCATTCTTACAGGGTTTACAGGCCTGTCAAGAGCAGGGAATGGCAGGCAGCTTCAACGCAGCCAGAACGCTGCCTTCAAAATGAGAAATCAAGGCTAGTTCCAGCAGGCCTCCTTTGCCATGGGCACACTCAGCATACACCCCTGTGGTTTATAACAAATCCAAAGAGACACAGGTTACCCTGTGTTTCCTTCCCTGACTCAACTTCTCGAAGTAGGGTGTTCTGCATCATGCAAACTGCCTCAACCAAGGAACGCCGAAAGCTGCTCTTCTGGGCCTGAGGACATTCAAAAGCCTGCAGTGCCACAGGACGAACAGGACTTAAACTGCAGTAAGAAGGCAAGCCGACTTCCTCTAGGTGGCACGGTGACTTCAGGCAGGACGTGTTAGATGGAATGCGAAGACGAGGGTTACGCTGAGTGCAGCTCAAAGTAGGGGTACACGTAAGATTTCTCCACCGTGTGGGACGTACCAGAACGGTGTTCGTGAACGTGTGCGAGGGCTGAGGAAATTAAGCTGCTCCAAAAGAGAGGGCAGTGCCTTTCCCTACACCCGGCATGCACAGAGGGGCTCTAACGGGCTACGGGTCTGGACGTTGCTTAGCTGAACCTTGTGCGCCTGGGGGTACTCAAGTGTTCCTGCCGGGAACAGGGTGCCCAGGCTAGCCTCCTAGGTGTCCAGAAAACTGTGCTGCCGTTCTAGGAACGCAGAGCAGAGGCCACCGCCTCATGGAAACTGCTGCACGCCTCTGCTTCTGCACGGCAACTCAGGGCCTTACTTCCAGGCATGTGATAGCTGGGTGTGCCCGGAGCGACATAGCATGGTAAGATGCTGACTTTCTCCTCGAGCAAAGTGACTTCAGGTACGAAGGCCTCGAAGTATTCCAAGCACACTGTTCTCTCATTGCAGCTCACACAAGGGCTATTGCAAAATTTTCCTGGGCACTTCGAACTCACCAGCAATGTTGTCCTGAGGCCGTTCGAGGACTGGAAATGTAGCTCTCCTCAAAGAATCTTCAGTGTGTTGCCCATTACTCGGCCCGCACAGAGTGCCCCCAAAGCATCCGACAATGGGCCACAAAGCTGCTCAACCAGCCCACAGAGGACTGAAGGTACTCAGTGAACTTGGAGGGGAAATGTTGAATACCCGAGAGGCCCAGGTGTCCTCAGACGTGTACTTCCTATAAAATAAAGCATCTAAGCTATTACGAACTCATGGACACAGCTGCACACCTCCCTTTCTGCAGGCCGACTATGGGCATAACCAGGAGGCAAGTTTTCACGTTGAGATTCCCTTCAGCTCTAGAGCTTGTCAGGCTGACAACCACCTCGGCCATGCAAGCCCCTGGTTTAGACAGAGCGAACTCATTTTCTGCCGAGAAGCATTCTTACATACTTTACAGGGCTGTCAAGAGCAGGGAATTGCTGGCAGCTTCAACGCAGCGAGAACGCTGCCTTCAAAATGGGAAATCAAGGCTAGTTCCAGCAGGCCTCCTTTTCCATGGGCACACTCAGCATACACCCCTGTGGTTTCTAACAAGTCCAAAGAGACACAGGTTACCCTGTGTTTCCTTACCTGACTCAACTTCTCGAAGTAGGGTGTTCTGCATCATGCGAACTGCCTCAACCAAGGAACGCCGAAAGCTGCTCCTCTGGGCCTGAGGACATTCAAAAGCCTGCAGTGCCACAGGACGTACAGGACTTAAACTGCAGTAAGAATGCAAGCCGACTTCCTCTAGGAGGCACGGTGACTTCAGGCAGGACGTGTTAGATGGAATGCGAAGACGAGGGTTACGCTGAGTGCAGCTCAAACTACGGCTGCACGTAAGATTTCTCCACCGTGTGGGACGTACCAGAACGGTGTTCGTGAACGTGTGCGAGGGCTGAGGAAATTAAGCGGCTCCAAAAGAGAGGGCAGTGCCTTTCCCTACACCCGGCATGCCCAGAGGGGCTCTAACGGGCTATGGGTCTGGACGTTGCTTAGCTGAACCTTGTGCGCCTGGGGGTACTCAAGTATTCCTGCCGGGAACAGGGTGCCCAGGCTAGCCTCCTAGGTGTCCAGAAAACTGTGCTGCCGTTCTAGGAACGCAGAGCAGAGGCCACCGCTTCATGGAAACTGCTGCACGCCTCTGCTTCTGCACGGCAACTCAGGGCCTTACTTCCAGGCATGTGTTCACGCTGGGTGTGCCCGGAGCGACATAGCATGGTAAGATGCTGACTTTCTCCTCGAGCAGAGTGACTTCAGGTACGAAGGCCTCGAAGTATTCCAAGCACACTGTTCTCTCATGGCAGCTCATACAAGGGCTATTGAAAATTTTCCTGGGCACTTCGCACTCACCAGCAATGTTGTACTGAGGCCGTTCGAGGACTGGAAATGTAGCTCTCCTCAAGGAACGTTCAGTGTGTTGCCCATTACTCGGCCCGCACACAGTGCCCCCAAAGCATCCGCCAATGGGCCACAAAGCTGCTCAGCCAGCCCACAGGGGACTGGAGGTACTCAGTGAACTTGGAGGGGAAATGTTGAATACCCGAGAGGCCCAGGTGTCCTCAGACGTGTACTTCCTATAAAATAAAGCATCTAAGCTATTACGAACTCATGGACACAGCTGCACACCTCCCTTTCTGCAGGCCGACTATGGGCATAACCAGGAGGCAAGTTTTCACGTTGAGATTCCCTTTAGCTCTAGAGCTTGTCAGGCTGACCACCACCTCGGCCATGCAAGCCCCTGGTTTAGACAGAGTGAACTCATTTTCTCCCCAGAAGCATTCTTACAGGGTTTACAGTCCTGTCAAGAGCAGGGAATGGCTGGCAGCTTCAACGCAGCGAGAATGCTGCCTTCAAAATGGGAAATCAAGGCTAGTTCCAGCAGGCCTCCTTTTCCATGGGCACACTCAGCATACACCCCTGTGGTTTCTAACAAGTCCAAAGAGACACAGGTTACCCTGTGTTTCCTTCCCTGACTCAACTTCTCGAAGTAGGGTGTTCTGCATCATGCGAACTGCCTCAACCAAGGAACGCCGAAAGCTGCTCCTCTGGGCCTGAGGACATTCAAAAGCCTGCAGTGCCACAGGATGTACAGGACTTAAACTGCAGTAAGAAGGCAAGCCGACTTCCTCTAGGAGGCACGGTGACTTCAGGCAGGACGTCTTAGATGGAATGCAAAGACGAGGGTTACGCTGAGTGCAGCTCAAACTAGGGCTACACATAAGATTTCTCCACCGTGTGGGACGTACCAGAACGGTGTTCGTGAACGTGTGCGAGGGCTAAGGAAATTAAGCTGCTCCAAAAGAGAGGGCAGTGCCTTTCCCTACACCCGGCATGCCCAGAGGGGCTCTAACGGGCTACGGGTCTGGACGTTGCTTAGCTGAACCTTGTGCGCCTGGGGGTACTCAAGTGTTCCTCCCGAGAACAGGGTGCCCAGGCTAGCCTCCTAGGTGTCCAGAAAACTGTGCTGCCGTTCTAGGAACGCAGAGCAGAGGCCACCGCCTCAGGGAAACTGCTGCACGCCTCTGCTTCTGCACGGCAACTCAGGGCCTTACTTCCAGGCATGTGTTCACGCTGGGTGTGCCCGGAGCGACATAGCATGGTAAGATGCTGACTTTCTCCTCGAGCAGAGTGACTTCAGGTACGAAGGCCTCGAAGTATTCCAAGCACACTGTTCTCTCATGGCAGCTCATACAAGGGCTATTGCAAAATTTTCCTGGGCACTTCGCACTCACCAGCAATGTTGTACTGGGGCCGTTCGAGGACTGGAAATGTAGCTCTCCTCAAGGAACGTTCAGTGTGTTGGCCATTACTCGGCCCGCACACAGTGCCTCCAAAGCATCCGCCAATGGGCCACAAAGCTGCTCAGCCAGCTCACAGGGGTCTGGAGGTACTCAGTGAACTTGGAGGGGAAATGTTGAATACCCGAGAGGCCCAGGTGTCCTCAGACGTGTACTTCCTATAAAATAAAGCATCTAAGCGACTACGAACTCATGGACACAGCTGCACACCTCCCTTTCTGCAGGCCGACTATGGGCATAACCAGGAGGCAAGTTTTCACGTTGAGATTCCCTTTAGCTCTAGAGCTTGTCAGGCTGACCACCACCTCGGCCATGCAAGCCCCTGGTTTAGACAGAGCGAACTCATTTTCTCCCCAGAAACATTCTTACAGGGATTACAGGCCTGTCAAGAACAGGGAATGGCAGGCAGCTTCAACGCAGCGAGAACGCTGCCTTCAAAATGGGAAATCTAGGCTAGTTCCAGCAGGCCTCCTTTTCCATGGGCACACTCAGCATACACCCCTGTGGTTTCTAACAAGTCCAAAGAGACACAGGTTACCCTGTGTTTCCTTCCCTGACTCAACTTCTCGAAGTAGGGTGTTCTGCATCAACCGAACTGCCTCAACCAAGGAACGCCGAAAGCTGCTCCTCTGGGCCTGAGGACATTCAAAAGCCTGCAGTGCCACAGGACGTACAGGACTTAAACTGCAGTAAGAAGGCAAGCCGACTTCCTCTAGGAGGCACGGTGACTTCAGGCAGGACGTGTTCGATGGAATGCGAAGACGAGGGTTACGCTGAGTGCAGCTGAAACTAGGGCAACACGTAAGACTTCTCCGCCGTGTGGGACGTACCAGAGCGGTGTTCGTGAACGTGTGCGAGGGCTGAGGAAATTAAGCTGCTCCAAAAGAGAGGGCAGTGCCTTTCCCTACACCCGGCATGCCCAGAGGGGCTCTAACGGGCTACGGGTTTGGACGTTGCTTAGCTGAACCTTGTGCGCCTGGGGGTACTCTAGTGTTCCTCCCGAGAACAGGGTGCCCAGGCTAGCCTCCTAGGTGTCCAGAAAACTGTGCTGCCGTTCTAGGAACGCAGAGCAGAGGCCACCGCCTCATGGAAACTGCTGCACGCCTCTGCTTCTGCACGGCAACTCAGGGCTTTACTTCCATTCATGTGTTCACGCTGGGTGTGCCCGGAGCGACATAGCATGGTAAGATGCTGACTTGCTCCTCGAGCAGAGTGACTTCAGGTACGAAGGCCTCGAAGTATTCCAAGCACACTGTTCTCTCATGGCAGCTCACACAAGGGCTATTGCAAAATTTTCCTGGGCACTTCGCACTCACCAGCAATGTTGTACTGAGGCCGTTCGAGGACTGGAAATGTAGCTCTCTTCAAGGAACGTTCAGTGTGTTGCCCATTACTCGGCCCGCACACAGTGCACCCAAAGCATCCGCCAATTGGCCAAAAAGCTGCTCAGCCAGCCCACAGGGGACTGGAGGTACTCAGTGAACTTGGAGGGGAAATGTTGAATACACGAGAGGCCCAGGTGTCCTCAGACGTGTACTTCCTATAAAATAAAGCATCTAAGCTATTACGAACTCATGGACACAGCTGCACACCTCCCTTTCTGCAGGCCGACTATGGGCATAACCAGGAGGCAAGTTTTAACGTTGAGATTCCCTTTAGCTCCAGAGCTTGTCAGGCTGACCACCACCTCGGCCATGCAAGCCCCTGGTTTAGACAGAGTGAACTCATTTTCTCCCCAGAAGCATTCTTACAGGGTTTACAGTCCTGTCAAGAGCAGGGAATGGTTGGCAGCTTCAACGCAGCGAGAACGCTGCCTTTAAAATGGGAAATCAAGGCTAGTTCCAGCAGGCCTCCTTTTCCATGGGCACACTCAGCATACACCCCTGTGGTTTCTAACAAGTCCAAAGAGACACAGGTTACCCTGTGTTTCCTTCCCTGACTCAACTTCTCGAAGTAGGGTGTTCTGCATCATGCGAACTGCCTCAACCAAGGAACGCCGAAAGCTGCTCCTCTGGGCCTGAGGACATTCAAAAGCCTGCAGTGCCACAGGACGTACAGGACTTAAACTGCAGTAAGAAGGCAAGCCGACTTCCTCTAGGAGGCACGGTGACTTCAGGCAGGACGTGTTAGATGGAATGCGAAGACGAGGGTTACGCTGAGTGCAGCTCAAACTACGGCTGCACGTAAGATTTCTCCACCGTGTGGGACGTACCAGAACGGTGTTCGTGAACGTGTGCGAGGGCTGAGGAAATTAAGCTGCTCCAAAAGAGAGGGCAGTGCCTTTCCCTACACCCGGCATGCCCAGAGGGGCTCTAACGGGCTACGGGTCTGGACGTTGCTTAGCTGAACCTTGTGGGCCTGGGGGTACTCAAGTATTCCTGCCGGGAACAGGGTGCCCAGGCTAGCCTCCTAGGTGTCCAGAAAACTGTGCTGCCGTTCTAGGAACGCAGAGCAGAGGCCACCGCTTCATGGAAACTGCTGCACGCCTCTGCTTCTGCACGGCAACTCAGGGCCTTACTTCCAGGCATGTGTTCACGCTGGGTGTGCCCGGAGCGACATAGCATGGTAAGATGCTGACTTTCTCCTCGAGCAGAGTGACTTCAGGTACGAAGGCCTCGAAGTATTCCAAGCACACTGTTCTCTCATGGCAGCTCATACAAGGGCTATTGCAAAATTTTCCTGGGCACTTCGCACTCACCAGCAATGTTGTACTGAGGCCGTTCGAGGACTGGAAATGTAGCTCTCCTCAAGGAACGTTCAGTGTGTTGCCCATTACTCGGCCCGCACACAGTGCCCCCAAAGCATCCGCCAATGGGCCACAAAGCTGCTCAGCCAGCCCACAGGGGACTGGAGGTACTCAGTGAACTTGGAGGGGAAATGTTGAATACCCGAGAGGCCCAGGTGTCCTCAGACGTGTACTTCCTATAAAATAAAGCATCTAAGCTATTACGAACTCATGGACACAGCTGCACACCTCCCTTTCTGCAGGCCGACTATGGGCATAACCAGGAGGCAAGTTTTAACGTTGAGATTCCCTTTAGCTCTAGAGCTTGTCAGGCTGACCACCACCTCGGCCATGCAAGCCCCTGGTTTAGACAGAGTGAACTCATTTTCTCCCCAGAAGCATTCTTACAGGGTTTACAGTCCTGTCAAGAGCAGGGAATGGCTGGCAGCTTCAACGCAGCGAGAACGCTGCCTTCAAAATGGGAAATCAAGGCTAGTTCCAGCAGGCCTCCTTTTCCATGGGAACACTCAGCATACACCCCTGTGGTTTCTAACAAGTCCAAAGAGACACAGGTTACCCTGTGTTTCCTTCCCTGACTCAACTTCTCGAAGTAGGGTGTTCTGCATCATGCGAACTGCCTCAACCAAGGAACGCCGAAAGCTGCTCCTCTGGGCCTGAGGACATTCAAAAGCCTGCAGTGCCACAGGACGTACAGGACTTAAACTGCAGTAAGAAGGCAAGCCGACTTCCTCTAGGAGGCACGGTGACTTCAGGCAGGACGTGTTCGATGGAATGCGAAGACGAGGGTTACGCTGAGTGCAGCTGAAACTAGGGCAACACGTAAGACTTCTCCGCCGTGTGGGACGTACCAGAGCGGTGTTCGTGAACGTGTGCGAGGGCTGAGGAAATTAAGCTGCTCCAAAAGAGAGGGCAGTGCCTTTCCCTACACCCGGCATGCCCAGAGGGGCTCTAACGGGCTACGGGTTTGGACGTTGCTTAGCTGAACCTTGTGCGCCTGGGGGTACTCTAGTGTTCCTCCCGAGAACAGGGTGCCCAGGCTAGCCTCCTAGGTGTCCAGAAAACTGTGCTGCCGTTCTAGGAACGCAGAGCAGAGGCCACCGCCTCATGGAAACTGCTGCACGCCTCTGCTTCTGCACGGCAACTCAGGGCCTTACTTCCATTCATGTGTTCACGCTGGGTGTGCCCGGAGCGACATAGCATGGTAAGATGCTGACTTTCTCCTCGAGCAGAGTGACTTCAGGTACGAAGGCCTCGAAGTATTCCAAGCACACTGTTCTCTCATGGCAGCTCACACAAGGGCTATTGCAAAATTTTCCTGGGCACTTCGCACTCACCAGCAATGTTGTACTGAGGCCGTTCGAGGACTGGAAATGTAGCTCTCCTCAAGGAACGTTCAGTGTGTTGCCTATTACTCGGCCCGCACACAGTGCACCCAAAGCATCCGCCAATTGGCCAAAAAGCTGCTCAGCCAGCCCACAGGGGACTGGAGGTACTCAGTGAACTTGGAGGGGAAATGTTGAATACACGAGAGGCCCAGGTGTCCTCAGACGTGTACTTCCTATAAAATAAAGCATCTAAGCTATTACGAACTCATGGACACAGCTGCACACCTCCCTTTCTGCAGGCCGACTATGGGCATAACCAGGAGGCAAGTTTTAACGTTGAGATTCCCTTTAGCTCTAGAGCTTGTCAGGCTGACCACCACCTCGGCCATGCAAGCCCCTGGTTTAGACAGAGTGAACTCATTTTCTCCCCAGAAGCATTCTTACAGGGTTTACAGTCCTGTCAAGAGCAGGGAATGGTTGGCAGCTTCAACGCAGCGAGAACGCTGCCTTTAAAATGGGAAATCAAGGCTAGTTCCAGCAGGCCTCCTTTTCCATGGGCACACTCAGCATACACCCCTGTGGTTTCTAACAAGTCCAAAGAGACACAGGTTACCCTGTGTTTCCTTCCCTGACTCAACTTCTCGAAGTAGGGTGTTCTGCATCATGCGAACTGCCTCAACCAAGGAACGCCGTAAGCTGCTCCTCTGGGCCTGAGGACATTCAAAAGCCTGCAGTGCCACAGGACGTACAGGACTTAAACTGCAGTAAGAATGCAAGCCGACTTCCTCTAGGAGGCACGGTGACTTCAGGCAGGACGTGTTAGATGGAATGCGAAGACGAGGGTTACGCTGAGTGCAGCTCAAACTACGGCTGCACGTAAGATTTCTCCACCGTGTGGGACGTACCAGAACGGTGTTCGTGAACGTGTGCGAGGGCTGAGGAAATTAAGCTGCTCCAAAAGAGAGGGCAGTGCCTTTCCCTACACCCGGCATGCCCAGAGGGGCTCTAACGGGCTACGGGTCTGGACGTTGCTTAGCTGAACCTTGTGCGCCTGGGGGTACTCAAGTATTCCTGCCGGGAACAGGGTGCCCAGGCTAGCCTCCTAGGTGTCCAGAAAACTGTGCTGCCGTTCTAGGAACGCAGAGCAGAGGCCACCGCTTCATGGAAACTGCTGCACGCCTCTGCTTCTGCACGGCAACTCAGGGCCTTACTTCCAGGCATGTGTTCACGCTGGGTGTGCCCGGAGCGACATAGCATGGTAAGATGCTGACTTTCTCCTCGAGCAGAGTGACTTCAGGTACGAAGGCCTCGAAGTATTCCAAGCACACTGTTCTCTCATGGCAGCTCATACAAGGGCTATTGCAAAATTTTCCTGGGCACTTCGCACTCACCAGCAATGTTGTACTGAGGCCGTTCGAGGACTGGAAATGTAGCTCTCCTCAAGGAACGTTCAGTGTGTTGCCCATTACTCGGCCCGCACACAGTGCCCCCAAAGCATCCGCCAATGGGCCACAAAGCTGCTCAGCCAGCCCACAGGGGACTGGAGGTACTCAGTGAACTTGGAGGGGAAATGTTGAATACCCGAGAGGCCCAGGTGTCCTCAGACGTGTACTTCCTATAAAATAAAGCATCTAAGCTATTACGAACTCATGGACACAGCTGCACACCTCCCTTTCTGCAGGCCGACTATGGGCATAACCAGGAGGCAAGTTTTAACGTTGAGATTCCCTTTAGCTCTAGAGCTTGTCAGGCTGACCACCACCTCGGCCATGCAAGCCCCTGGTTTAGACAGAGTGAACTCATTTTCTCCACAGAAGCATTCTTACAGGGTTTACAGTCCTGTCAAGAGCAGGGAATGGCTGGCAGCTTCAACGCAGCGAGAACGCTTCCTTCAAAATGGGAAATCAAGGCTAGTTCCAGCAGGCCTCCTTTTCCATGGGCACACTCAGCATACACCCCTGTGGTTTCTAACAAGTCCAAAGAGACACAGGTTACCCTGTGTTTCCTTCCCTGACTCAACTTCTCGAAGTAGGGTGTTCTGCATCATGCGAACTGCCTCAACCAAGGAACGCCGAAAGATGCTCCTCTGGGCCTGAGGACATTCAAAAGCCTGCAGTGCCACAGGACGTACAGGACTTAAACTGCAGTAAGAAGGCAAGCCGACTTCCTCTAGGAGGCACGGTGACTTCAGGCAGGACGTGTTAGATGGAATGCGAAGACGAGGGTTACGCTGAGTGCAGCTCAAACTAGGGCAACACGTAAGACTTCTCCGCCGTTTGGGACGTACCAGAACGGTGTTCGTGAACGTGTGCGAGGGCTGAGGAAATTAAGCTGCTCCAAAAGAGAGGGCAGTGCCTTTCCCTACACTCGGCATGCACAGAGGGGCTCTAACGGGCTACGGGTCTGGACGTTGCTTAGCTGAACCTTGTGCGCCTGGGGGTACTCAAGTGTTCCTGCCGGGAACAGGGTGCCCAGGCTAGCCTCCTAGGTGTCCAGAAAACTGTGCTGCCGTTCTAGGAACGCAGAGCAGAGGCCACCGCCTCATGGAAACTGCTGCACGCCTCTGCTTCTGCACGGCAACTCAGGGCCTTACTTCCAGGCATGTGTTCACGCTGGGTGTGCCCGGAGCGACATAGCATGGTAAGATGCTGACTTTCTCCTCGAGCAGAGTGACTTCAGGTACGAAGGCCTCGAAGTATTCCAAGCACACTGTTCTCTCATGGTAGCTCACACAAGGGCTATTGCAAAATTTTCCTGGGCACTTCGCACTCACCAGTAATGTTGTACTGAGGCCGTTCGAGGACTGGAAATGTAGCTCTCCTCAAGGAACGTTCAGTGTGTTGCCCATTACTCGGCCCGCACACAGTGCCTCCAAAGCATCCGCCAATGGGCCGCAAAGCTGCTCAGGCAGCCCACAGGGGTCTGGAGGTACTCAGTGAACTTGGAGGGGAAATGTTGAATGCCCGAGAAGCTCAGGTGTCCTCACACGTGTACTTCCTATAAAATAAAGCATCTAAGCGACTACGAACTCATGGACACAGCTGCACACCTCCCTTTCTGCAGGCCGACTATGGGCATAACAAGGAGGCAACTTTTCACGTTGAGATTCCCTTTAGCTCTAGAGCTTGCCAGGCAGACCACCAACTCGGCCCTGCAAGCCCCTGGTTTAGACAGAGCGAACTCATTTTCTCCACAGAAGCATTCTTACAGGGTTCATAGGCCTGTCAAGAGCAGGAATGGCTGGCAGCTTCAACGCAGCGAGAACGCTGCCTTCAAAACGGGAAATAAAGGCTAGTTCCAGCAGGCCTCCTTTTCCATGGGCACACTCAGCATACACCCCTGTGGTTTCTAACAAGTCCAAAGAGACACAGGTTACCCTGTGTTTCCTTCCCTGACTCAACTTCTCGAAGTAGGGTGTTCTGCATCATGCGAACTGCCTCAACCAAGGAACGCCGAAAGCTGCTCCTCTGGGACTGAGGACATTTAAAAGCCTGCAGTGCCACAGGACGTACAGGACTTAAACTGCAGTAAGAAGGCAAGCCGACTTCCTCTAGGAGGCACGGTGACTTCAGGCAGGACGTGTTAGATGGAATGCGAAGACGAGGGTTACGCTGAGTGCAGCTCAAACTAGGGCTACACGTAAGATTTCTCCACCGTGTGGGACGTACCAGAACGGTGTTCGTGAACGTGTGCGAGGGCTGAGGAAATTAAGCTGCTCCAAAAGAGAGGGCAGTGCCTTTCCCTACACCCGGCATGCCCAGAGGGGTCTAACGGGCTACGGGTCTGGACGTTGCTTAGCTGAACCTTGTGCGCCTGGGGGTACTCAAGTGTTCCTCCCGAGAACAGGGTGCCCAGGCTAGCCTCCTAGGTGTCCAGAAAACTGTGATGCCATTCTAGGAACGCAGAGCAGAGGCCACCGCCTCATGGAAACTGCTGCACGCCTCTGCTTCTGCACGGCACCTCAGGGCCTTACTTCCAGGCATGTGTTCACGCTGGGTGTGCCCGGAGCGACATAGCATGGTAAGATGCTGACTTTCTCCTCGAGCAGAGTGACTTCAGGTACGAAGGCCTCGAAGTATTCCAAGCACACTATTCTCTCATGGCAGCTAACACAAGGGCTATTGCAAAATTTTCCTGGGCACTTCGAACTCACAAGCAATGTTGTACTGAGGCCGTTCGAGGACTGGAAATGTAGCTCTCCTCAAAGAACTTTCAGTGTGCTGCCCATTACTCGGCCCGCACAGAGTGCCCCCAAAGCATCCGCCAATGGGCCACAAAGCTGCTCATCCAGCCCACAGGGGACTGGAGTTACTCAGTGAACTTGGAGGGGAAATGTTGAATACCCGAGAGGCCCAGGTGTCCTCAGACGTGTACTTCCTATAAAATAAAGCATCTAAGCTATTACGAACTCATGGACACAGCTGCACACCTCCCTTTCTGCAGGCCGACTATGGGCATAACCAGGAGGCAAGTTTTCACGTTGAGATTCCCTTTAGCTCTAGAGCTTGTCAGGCTGACCACCACCTCGGCCATGCAAGCCCCTGGTTTAGACAGAGCGAACTCATTTTCTCCCCAGAAGCATTCTTACAGGGTTTACAGTCCTGTCAAGAGCAGGGAATGGCTGGCAGCTTCAACGCAGCGAGAACGCTGCCTTCAAAATGGGAAATCAAGGCTAGTTCCAGCAGGCCTCCTTTTCCATGGGCACACTCAGCATACACCCCTGTGGTTTCTAACAAGTCCAAAGAGACACAGGTTACCCTGTGTTTCCTTCCCTGACTCAACTTCTCGAAGTAGGGTGTTCTGCATCATGCGAACTGCCTCAACCAAGGAACGCCGAAAGCTGCTCCTCTGGTCCTGAGGACATTCAAAAGCCTGCAGTGCCACAGGACGTACAGGACTTAAACTACAGTAAGAAGTCAGGCAGACTTCCTTTAGGAGGCACGGTGACTTCAGGCAGGACGTGTTAGATGGAATGCGAAGACGAGGGTTACGCTGAGTGCAGCTCAAACTAGGGCAACACGTAAGACTTCTCCGCCGTGTGGGACGTACCAGAGCGGTGTTTGTGAACGTGTGCGAGGGCTGAGGAAATTAAGCTGCTCCAAAAGAGAGGGCAGTGCCTTTCCCTACACCCGGCATGCACAGAGGGGCTCTAACGGGCTACGGGTCTGGACGTTGCTTAGCTGAACCTTGTGCGCCTGGGGTTCCTCAAGTGTTCCTGCCGGGAACAGGGTGCCCAGGCTAGCCTCCTAGGTGTCCAGAAAACTGTGCTGCCGTTCTAGGAACGCAGAGCAGAGGCCACCGGCTCATGGAAACTGCTGCACGCCTCTGCTTCTGCACGGCAACTCAGGGCCTTACTTCCAGGCATGTGTTCACGCTGGGTGTGCCCGGAGCGACATAGCATGGTAAGATGCTGAGTTTCTCCTCGAGCAGAGTGATTTCAGGTACAAAGGCCTCGAAGTATTCCAAGCACACTGTTCTCTCATGGCAGCTCACACAAGGGCTATTGCAAAATTTTCCTGGGCACTTCGCACTCACCAGAAATGTTGCACTGAGGCCGTTTGTGGACTGGAAATGTAGCTCTCCTCAAGGAACGTTCAGTGTGTTGCCCATTACTCGGCCCGCACACGGTGCCTCCAAAGCATCCGCCAATGGGCCACAATGCTGCTCAGGCAGCCCACAGGGGTCTGGAGGTACTAAGTGAACTTGGAGGGGAAATGTTGAATACCCGAGAGGCCCAGGTGTCCTCAGACGTGTACTTCCTATAAAATAAAGCATCTAAGCGACTACGAACTCATGGACACAGCTGCACACCTCCCTCTCTGCAGGCCGACTATGGGCATAACAAGGAGGCAAGTTTTCTCGTTGAGATTCCCTTTAGCTCTAGAGCTTGTCAGGCAGACCAGCATCTCGGCCATGCAAGCCCCTGGTTTAGACAGAGCGAACTCATTTTCTCCCCAGAAACATTCTTACAGGGTTTACAGGCCTGTCAAGAGCAGGGAATGGCAGGCAGTTTCAACGCAGCGAGAACGCTGCCTTCAAAATGGGAAATCAAGGCTAGTTCCAGCAGGCCTCCTTTTCCATGGGCACACTCAGCATACACCCCTGTGGTTTCTAACAAGTCCAAAGAGACACAGGTTACCCTGTGTTTCCTTCCCTGACTCAACTTCTCGAAGTAGTGTGTTCTGCATCATGCGAACGGCCTCAACCAAGGAACGCCCAAAGCTGCTCCTCTGGGCCTGAGGACATTGAAAAGCCTGCAGTGCCACAGGACGAACAGGACTTAAACTCCAGTAAGAAGGCAAGCCGACTTCCTGTAGGAGGCACGGTGACCTCCGGCAGGACGTGTTAGATGGAATGCGAAGACGAGGGTTACGCTGAGTGCAGCTCAAACTAGGGCTACACGTAAGATTTCTCCACCGTGTGGGACGTACCAGAACGGTGTTCGTGAACGTGTGCGAGGGCTGAGGAAATTAAGCTGCTCCAAAAGAGAGGGCAGTGCCTTTCCCTACACCCGGCATGCACAGAGGGGCTCTAACGGGCTACGGGTCTGGACGTTGCTTAGCTGAACCTTGTGCGCCTGGGGGTACTCAAGTGTTCCTGCCGGGAACAGGGTGCCCAGGCTAGCCTCCTAGGTGTCCAGAAAACTGTGCTGCCGTTCTAGGAACTCAGAGCAGAGGCCACCGCCTCATGGAAACTGCTGCACGCCTCTGCTTCTGCACGGCAACTCAGGGCCTTACTTCCAGGCATGTGTTCACGCTGGGTGTGCCCGGAGAGACATAGCATGGTAAGATGCTGACTTTCTCCTCGAGCAGAGTGATTTCAGATACGAAGGCCTCGAAGTATTCCAAGCACACTGTTCTCTCATGGCAGCTCACACAAGGGCTATTGCAAAATTTTCCTGGGCACTTCGCACTGAACAGAAATGTTGTACTGAGGCCGTTCGAGGACTGGAAATGTAGCTCTCCTGAAGGAACTTTCAGTGTGTTGCCCAATACTCGGCCCGCACACAGTGCCTCCAAAGCATCCGCAAACGGGCCACAAAGCTGCTGAGCCAGCCCACAGGGGACTGGAGTTACTCAGTGAACTTGGAGGGGAAATGTTGAATACCCGAGAGGCCCAGGTGTCCTCAGACGTGTACTTCCTATAAAATAAAGCATCTAAGCGACTACGAACTCATGGACACAGCTGCACACCTCCCTTTCTGCAGGCCGACTATGGGCATAACCAGGAGGCAAGTTTTCACGTTGAGATTCCCTTTAGCTCTAGAGCTTGTCAGGCTGACCACCACCTCGGCCATGCAAGCCCCTGGTTTAGATAGAGCGAACTCACTTTCTCCCCAGAAGCATTCTTACAGGGTTTACAGGCCTGTCAAGAGCAGGGAATGGCAGGCAGCTTCAACGCAGCGAGAACGCTGCCTTCAAAATGGGAAATCAAGGCTAGTTCCAGCAGGCCTCCTTTGCCATGGACACACTCAGCATACACCCCTGTGGTTTCTAACAAGTCCAAAGAGACACAGGTTACCCTGTGTTTCCTTCCCTGACTCAACTTCTCGAAGTAGGGTGTTCTGCATCATGCGAACTGCCTCAACCAAGGAACGCCGAAAGCTGCTCCTCTGGTCCTGAGGACATTCAAAAGCCTGCAGTGCCACAAGACGAACAGGACTTAAACTGCAGTAAGAAGGCAAGCCGACTTCCTGTAGGAGGCACGGTGACTTCAGGCAGGACGTGTTAGATGGAATGCGAAGACGAGGGTTACGCTGAGTGCAGCTCAAACTAGGGCAACACGTACGACTTCTCCGCCGTGTGGGACGTACCAGAACGGTGTTCGTGAACGTGTGCGAGGGCTGAGGAAATTAAGCGGCTCCAAAAGAGAGGGCAGTGCCTTTCCCTACTCCCGGCATGCACAGAGGGGCTCTAACGGGCTATAGGTCTGGACGTTGCTTCGCTGAACCTTGTGCGCCTGGGGCTCCTCAAGTGTTCCTCCCGAGAACAGGGTGCCCAGGCTAGCCTCCTAGGTGTTCAGATAACTGTGCTGCCGTTCTAGGAACGCAGAGCAGAGGCCACCGCCTCATGGAAACTGCTGCACGCCTCTGCTTCTGCACGGCAACTCAGGGCCTTACTTCCAGGCATGTGTTCACGCTGGGTGTGCCCGGAGCGACATAGCATGGTAAGATGCTGACTTTCTCCTCGAGCAGAGTGACTTCAGGTACGAAGGCCTCGAAGTATTCCAAGCACACTGTTCTCTCATGGCAGCTCACACAAGGGCTATTGCAAAATTTTCCTGGGCACTTCGCACTCACCAGCAATGTTGTCCTGAGGCCGTTCGAGGACTGCAAATGTAGCTCTCCTCAAGGAACGTTCAGTGTGTTGCCCATTACTCGGCCCGCACAGAGTGCCTCCAAAGCATCCGCCAATGGGCCACAAAGCTGCTGAGCCAGCCCACAGGGGACTGGAGTTACTCAGTGAACTTGGAGGGGAAATGTTGAATACCCGAGAGGCCCAGGTGTCCTCAGACGTGTACTTCCTATAAAATAAAGCATCTAAGCGACTACGAACTCATGGACTCAGCTGCACACCTCCCTTTCTGCAGGCCGACTATGGGCATAACCAGGAGGCAAGTTTTCACGTTGAGATTCCCTTTAGCTCTAGAGCTTGTCAAGCTGACCACCACCTCGGCCATGCAAGCCCCTGGTTTAGACAGAGCGAACTCATTTTCTCCCCAGAAGCATTCTTACAGGGTTTACAGGCCTGTCAAGAGCAGGGAATGGCAGGCAGCTTCAAGGCAGCGAGAACGCTGCCTTCAAAATGGGAAAACAAGGCTAGTTCCAGCAGGCCACCTTTTCCATGGGCACACTCAGCATACACCCCTGTGGTTTCTAACAAGGCCAAAGAGACACAGGTTACCCTGTGTTTCCTTCCCTGACTCAACTTCTCGAAGTAGGGTGTTCTGCATCATGCTAACTTCCTCAACCAAGGAACACCGAAAGCTGCTCCTCTGGTCCTGAGGACATTCAAAAGCCTACAGTGCCACAGGACGAACAGGACTTAAACTGCAGTAAGGAGGCAAGCCGACTTCCTCTAGGAGGCACGGTGACTTCAGGCAGGACGTGTTAGATGGAATGCAAAGACGAGGGTTACGCTGAGTGCAGCTCAAACTAGGGCAACACGTAAGACTTCTCCGCCGTGTGGGACGTACCAGAACGGTGTTCGTGAACGTGTGCGAGGGCTGAGGAATTTAAGCTGCTCCAAAAGAGAGGGCAGTGCCTTTCCCTACACCCGGCATGCACAGAGGGGCTCTAACGGGCTACGGGTCTGGACGTTGCTTAGCTGAACCTTGGGCGCCTGGGGTTCCTCAAGTGTTCCTGCCGGGAACAGGGTGCCCAGGCTAGCCTCCTAGGTGTCCAGAAAACTGTGCTGCCGTTCTAGGAACGCAGAGCAGAGGCCACCGCCTCATGGAAACTGCTGCACGCCTCTGCTTCTGCACAGCAACTCAGGGCCTTACTTCCATGCATGTGTTCACGCTGGGTGTGCCCGGAGCGACATAGCATGGTAAGATGCTGACTTTCTCCTCGAGCAGAGTGACTTCAGGTACGAAGGCCTAGAAGTATTCCAAGCACACTGTTCTCTCATGGCAGCTCACACAAGGGCTATTGCAAAACTTTCCTGGGCACTTCGAACTCACCAGCAATGTTGTCCTGAGGCCGTTCGAGGACTGGAAATGTAGCTCTCCTCAAGGAACCTTCAGTGTGTTGCCGATTACTCGGCCCGCACAGGGTGACCCCAAAGCATCCGCCAATGGGCCACAATGCTGCTCAGCCAGCCCACAGGGGACTGGAGGTACTCAGTGAACTTGGAGGGGAAATGTTGAATACCCGAGAGGCCCAGGTGTCCTCAGACGTGTACTTCCTATAAAATAAAGCATCTAAGCGACTACGAACTCATGGACACAGCTGCACACCTCCCTTTCTGCAGGCCGACTATGGGCATAACCAGGAGGCAAGTTTTCACGTTGAGATTCCCTTTAGCTCTAGAGCTTGTCAGGCTGACCACCACCTCGGCCATGCAAGCCCCTGGTTTAGACAGAGCGAACTCATTTTCTCCCCAGAAGCATTCTTACAGGGTTTACAGGCCTGTCAAGAGCAGGGAATGGCAGGCAGCTTCAACGCAGCGAGAACGCTGCCTTCAAAATGGGAAATCAAGGCTAGTTCCAGCAGGCCTCCTTTTCCATGGGCACACTCAGCATACACCCCTGTGGTTTCTAACAAGTCCAAAGAGACACAGGTTACCCTGTGTTTCCTTCCCTGACTCAACTTCTCGAAGTAGGGTGTTCTGCATCATGCGAACTGCCTCAACCAAGGAACGCCGAAAGCTGCTCCTCTGGGACTGAGGACATTTAAAAGCTTGCAGTGCCACAGGACGTACAGGACATAAACTGCTGTAAGAAGGCAAGCCGACTTCCTCTAGGAGGCACGGTGATTTCAGGCAGGACGTGTTAGATGGAATGCGAAGACGAGGGTTACGCTGAGTGCAGCTCAAACTAGGGCTACACGTAAGATTTCTCCACCGTGTGGGACGTACAAGGACGGTGTTCGTGAACGTGTGCGAGGGCTGAGGAAATTAAGCTGCTCCAAAAGAGAGGGCAGTGCCTTTCCCTACACCCGGCATGCACAGAGGGGCTCTAACGGGCTACGGGTCTGGACGTTGCTTAGCTGAACCTTGTGCGCCTGGGGGTACTCAAGTGTTCGTGCCGGGAACAGGGTGCCCAGGCTAGCCTCCTAGGTGTCCAGAAAACTGTGCTGCCATTCTAGGAACGCAGAGCAGAGGCCACCGCCTCATGGAAACTGCTGCACGCCTCTGCTTCTGCACGGCACCTCAGGGCCTTACTTCCAGGCATGTGTTCACGCTGGGTGTGTCCGGAGCGACATAGCATGGAAAGATGCTGACTTTCTCCTCGAGCAGAGTGACTTCAGATACGAAGGCCTCGAAGTATTCCAAGCACACTGTTCTCTCATGGCAGCTCACACAAGGGCTATTGCAAAACTTTCCTGGGCACTTCGAACTCACCAGCAATGTTGTCCTGAAGCCCTTCGAGGACTGGAAATGCAGCTCTCCTCAAGGAACCTTCAGTGTGTTGCCCATTACTCGGCCCGCACAGAGTGACCCCAAAGCATCCGCCAATGGGCCACAAAGCTGCTCAGCCAGCCCACAGGGGACTGGAGGTACTCAGTGAACTTGGAGGGGAAATGTTGATTACCCGAGAGGCCCAGGTGTCCTCAGACGTGTACTTCCTATAAAATAAAGCATCTAAGCTATTACGAACTCACAGACACAGCTGCACACCTCCCTTTCTGCAGGCCGACTATGGGCATAACAAGGAGGCAAGTTTTCACTTTGAGATTCCCTTTAGCTCTAGAGCTTGTCAGGCTGACCACCACCTCGGCCATGTAAGCCCCTGGTGTAGACAGAGCGAACTCATTTTCTCCCCAGAAGCATTCTTACAGGGTTTACAGTCCTGTCAAGAGCAGGGAATGGCTGGCAGCTTCACCGCAGCGAGAAAGCTGCCTTCAAAATGGGAAATCAAGGCTAGTTCCAGCAGGCCTCCTTTTCCATGGGCACACTCTGCATACACCCCTGTGGTTTCTAACAAGTCCAAAGAGACACAGGTTACCCTGTGTTTCCTTCCCTGACTCAACTTCTCGAAGTAGGGTGTTCTGCATCATGCGAACTGCCTCAACCAAGGAACACCGAAAGCTGCTCCTCTGGGACTGAGGACATTTAAAAGCTTGCAGTGCCACAGGACGTACAGGACATAAACTGCTGTAAGAAGGCAAGCCGACTTCCTCTAGGAGGCACGGTGACTTCAGGCAGGACGTGTTAGATGGAATGCGAAGACGAGGGTTACGCTGAGTGCAGCTCAAACTAGGGCTACACGTAAGATTTCTCCACCGTGTGGGACGTACCAGGACGGTGTTCGTGAACGTGTGCGAGGGCTGAGGAAATTAAGCTGCTCCAAAAGAGAGGGCAGTGCCTTTCCCTACACCCGGCATGCACAGAGGGGCTCTAACGGGCTACGGGTCTGGACGTTGCTTAGCTGAACCTTGTGCGCCTGGGGGTACTCAAGTGTTCGTGCCGGGAACAGGGTGCCCAGGCTAGCCTCCTAGGTGTCCAGAAAACTGTGCTGCCGTTCTAGGAACGCAGAGCAGAGGCCACCGCCTCATGGAAACTGCTGCACGCCTCTGCTTCTGCACGGCACCTCAGGGCCTTACTTCCAGGCATGTGTTCACGCTGGGTGTGTCCGGAGCGACATAGCATGGAAAGATGCTGACTTTCTCCTCGAGCAGAGTGACTTCAGATACGAAGGCCTCGAAGTATTCCAAGCACACTGTTCTCTCATGGCAGCTCACACAAGGGCTATTGCAAAACTTTCCTGGGCACTTCGAACTCACCAGCAATGTTGTCCTGAAGCCCTTCGAGGAATGGAAATGCAGCTCTCCTCAAGGAACCTTCAGTGTGTTGCCCATTACTCGGCCCGCACAGAGTGACCCCAAAGCATCCGCCAATGGGCCACAAAGCTGCTCAGCCAGCCCACAGGGGACTGGAGGTACTCAGTGAACTTGGAGGGGAAATGTTGAATACCCGAGAGGCCCAGGTGTCCTCAGACGTGTACTTCCTATAAAATAAAGCATCTAAGCTATTACGAACTCACAGACACAGCTGCACACCTCCCTTTCTGCAGGCCGACTATGGGCATAACAAGGAGGCAAGTTTTCACGTTGAGCTTCCCTTTAGCTCTAGAGCTTGTCAGGCTGACCACCACCTCGGCCATGTAAGCCCCTGGTTTAGACAGAGCGAACTCATTTTCTCCCCAGAAGCATTCTTACAGGGTTTACAGTCCTGTCAAGAGCAGGGAATGGCTGGCAGCTTCACCGCAGCGAGAAAGCTGCCTTCAAAATGGGAAATCAAGGCTAGTTCCAGCAGGCCTCCTTTTCCATGGGCACACTCTGCATACACCCCTGTGGTTTCTAACAAGTCCAAAGAGACACAGGTTACCCTGTGTTTCCTTCCCTGACTCAACTTCTCGAAGTAGGGTGTTCTGCATCATGCGAACTGCCTCAACCAAGGAACGCCGAAAGCTGCTCCTCTGGGACTGAGGACATTTAAAAGCCTGCAGTGCCACAGGACGAACAGGACTTAAACTGCAGTAAGAAGGCAAGCCGACTTCCTCTAGGAGGCACGGTGACTTCAGCCAGGAAGTGTTAGATGGAATGCGAAGACGAGAGTTACGCTGAGTGCAGCTCAAACTAAGGCTACACGTAAGACTTCTCCGCCGTGTGGGACGTACCAGAACGGTGTTCGTGAACGTGTGCGAAGGCTGAGGAATTTAAGCTGCTCCAAAAGAGAGGGCAGTGCCTTTCGCTACACCCGGCATGCACAGAGGGGCTCTAACGGGCTACGGGTCTGGACGTTGCTTAGCTGAACCTTGTGCGCCTGGGGGTACTCAAGTGTTCCTGCCGGGAACAGGGTGCCCAGGCTAGCCTCCTAGGTGTCCAGAAAACTGTGCTGCCGTTCTAGGAACGCAGAGCAGAGGCCACCGCCTCATGGAAACTGCTGCACGGCTCTGCTTCTGCACGGAAACTCAGGGCCTTACTTCCATTCATGTGTTCACGCTGGGTGTGCCCGGAACGACATAGCATGGTAAGATGCTGACTTTCTCCTCGAGCAGAGTGACTTCAGGTACGAAGGCCTCGAAGTATTCCAAGCACACTGTTCTCTCATGGCAGCTCACACAAGGGCTATTGCAAAACTTTCCTGGGCACTTCGAACTCACCAGCAATGTTGTCCTGAGGCCGTTCGAGGACTGGAAATGTAGCTCTCCTCAAGGAACGTTCAGTGTGTTGCCCATTACTCGGCCCGCACACAGTGCCTCCAAACATCCGCCAATGGGCCACAATGCTGCTCAGGCAGCCCACAGGGGTCTGGAGGTACTAAGTGAACTTGGAGGGGAAATGTTGAATACCCGAGAGGCCCAGGTGTCCTCAGACGTGTACTTCCTATAAAATAAAGCATCTAAGCGACTACGAACTCATGGACACAGCTGCACACCTCCCTTTCTGCAGGCCGACTATGGGCATAACAAGGAGGCAAGTTTTCTCGTTGAGATTCCCTTTAGCTCTAGAGCTTGTCAGGCAGACCAGCATCTCGGCCATGCAAGCCCCTGGTTTAGACAGAGCGAACTCATTTTCTCCCCAGAAACATTCTTACAGGGTTTACAGTCCTGTCAAGAGCAGGGAATGGCAGGCAGTTTCAACGCAGCGAGAACGCTGCCTTGAAAATGGGAAATCAAGGCTAGTTCCAGCAGGCCTCCTTTTCCATGGGCACACTCAGCATACACCCCTGTGGTTTCTAACAAGTCCAAAGAGACACAGGTTACCCTGTGTTTCCTTCCCTGACTCAACTTCTCGAAGTAGTGTGTTCTGCATCATGCGAACTGCCTCAACCAAGGAACGCCGAAAGCTGCTCCTCTGGGCCTGAGGATATTCAAAAGCCTGCAGTGCCACAGGACGAACAGGACTTAAACTGCAGTAAGAAGGCAAGCCGACTTCCTGTAGGAGGCACGGTGACCTCCGGCAGGATGTGTTAGATGGAATGCGAAGACGAGGGTTACGCTGAGTGCAGCTCAAACTAGGGCAACACGTAAGACTTCTCCGCCGTGTGAGACGTACCAGAGCGGTGTTCGTGAACGTGTGCGAGGGCTGAGGAAATTAAGCTGCTCCAAAAGAGAGGGCAGTGCCTTTCCCTACCCCTGGCATGCACAGAGGGTCCCTAACGGGCTACGGGTCTGGACGTTGCTTCGCTGAACCTTGTGCGCCTGGGGCTCCTCAAGTGTTCCTCCCGAGAACAGGGTGCCCAGGCTAGCCTCCTAGGTGTTCAGAAAACTGTGCTGCCGTTCTAGGAACGCAGAACAGAGGCCAACGCCTCATGGAAACTGCTGCACGCCTCTGCTTCTGCACGGCAACTCAGGGCCTTACTTCCAGGCATGTGTTCACGCTGGGTGTGCCCGGAGCGACATAGCATGGTAAGATGCTGACTTTCTCCTCGAGCAGAGTGACTTCAGGTACGAAGGCCTCGAAGTATTCCAAGCACACTGTTCTCTCATGGCAGCTCACACAAGGGCTATTGCAAAACTTTCCTGGGCACTTCGCACTCACCAGCAATGTTGTACTGAGGCCGTTCGAGGACTGGAAATGTAGCTCTCCTCAAGGAACGTTCAGTGTGTTGCCCATTACTCGGCCCGCACAGAGTGCCTCCAAAGCATCCGCCAATGGGCCACAAAGCTGCTGAGCCAGCCCACAGGTTTCTGGAGGTACTCAGTGAACTTGGAGGGGAAATGTTGAATACCCGAGAGGCCCAGGTGTCCTCAGACGTGTACTTCCTATAAAATAAAGCATCTAAGCGACTACGAACTCATGGACACAGCTGCACACCTCCCTTTCTGCAGGCCGACTATTGGCATAACCAGGAGGCAAGTTTTCACGTTGAGATTCCCTTTAGCTCTAGAGCTTGTCAGGCTGACCACCACCTCGGCCATGCAAGCCCCTGGTTTAGACAGAGCGAACTCATTTTCTCCCCAGAAGCATTCTTACAGGGTTTACAGGCCTGTCAAGAGCAGGGAATGGCAGGCAGCTTCAACGCAGCGAGAACGCTGCCTTCAAAATGGGAAATCAAGGCTAGTTCCAGCAGGCCTCCTTTTCCATGGGCACACTCAGCATACACCCCTGTGGTTTAAAACAAGGCCAAAGAGACACAGGTTACCCTGTGTTTCCTTCCCTGACTCAACTTCTCGAAGTAGGGTGTTCTGCATCATGCGAACTTCCTCAACCAAGGAACACCGAAAGCTGCTCCTCTGGTCCTGAGGTCATTCAAAAGCCTCCAGTGCCACAGGACGAACAGGACTTAAACTGCAGTAAGAAGGCAAGCCGACTTCCTCTAGGAGGCACGGTGACTTCAGGCAGGACGTGTTAGATGGAATGCAAAGACGAGGGTTACGCTGAGTGCAGCTCAAACTAGGGCAACACGTAAGACTTCTCCGCCGTGTGGGACGTACCAGAACGGTGTTCGTGAACGTGTGCGAGGGCTGAGGAATTTTAGCTGCTCCAAAAGAGAGGGCAGTGCCTTTCCCTACACCCGGCATGCACAGAGGGGCTCTAACGGGCTACGGGTCTGGACGTTGCTTAGCTGAACCTTGTGCGCCTGGGGGTACTCAAGTGTTCCTGCCGGGAACAGGGTGCCCAGGCTAGCCTCCTAGGTGTCCAGAAAACTGTGCTGCCGTTCTAGGAACGCAGAGCAGAGGCCACCGGCTCATGGAAACTGCTGCACGCCTCTGCTTCTGCACGGCAACTCAGGGCCTTACTTCCAGGCATGTGTTCACGCTGGGTGTGCCCGGAGCGACATAGCATGGTAAGATGCTGAGTTTCTCCTCGAGCAGAGTGATTTCAGGTACAAAGGCCTCGAAGTATTCCAAGCACACTGTTCTCTCATGGCAGCTCACACAAGGGCTATTGCAAAATTTTCCTGGGCACTTCGCACTCACCAGAAATGTTGCACTGAGGCCGTTTGTGGACTGGAAATGTAGCTCTCCTCAAGGAACGTTCAGTGTGTTGCCCATTACTCGGCCCGCACACGGTGCCTCCAAAGCATCCGCCAATGGGCCACAATGCTGCTCAGGCAGCCCACAGGGGTCTGGAGGTACTAAGTGAACTTGGAGGGGAAATGTTGAATACCCGAGAGGCCCAGGTGTCCTCAGACGTGTACTTCCTATAAAATAAAGCATCTAAGCGACTACGAACTCATGGACACAGCTGCACACCTCCCTCTCTGCAGGCCGACTATGGGCATAACAAGGAGGCAAGTTTTCTCGTTGAGATTCCCTTTAGCTCTAGAGCTTGTCAGGCAGACCAGCATCTCGGCCATGCAAGCCCCTGGTTTAGACAGAGCGAACTCATTTTCTCCCCAGAAACATTCTTACAGGGTTTACAGGCCTGTCAAGAGCAGGGAATGGCAGGCAGTTTCAACGCAGCGAGAACGCTGCCTTCAAAATGGGAAATCAAGGCTAGTTCCAGCAGGCCTCCTTTTCCATGGGCACACTCAGCATACACCCCTGTGGTTTCTAACAAGTCCAAAGAGACACAGGTTACCCTGTGTTTCCTTCCCTGACTCAACTTCTCGAAGTAGTGTGTTCTGCATCATGCGAACGGCCTCAACCAAGGAACGCCCAAAGCTGCTCCTCTGGGCCTGAGGACATTGAAAAGCCTGCAGTGCCACAGGACGAACAGGACTTAAACTCCAGTAAGAAGGCAAGCCGACTTCCTGTAGGAGGCACGGTGACCTCCGGCAGGACGTGTTAGATGGAATGCGAAGACGAGGGTTACGCTGAGTGCAGCTCAAACTAGGGCTACACGTAAGATTTCTCCACCGTGTGGGACGTACCAGAACGGTGTTCGTGAACGTGTGCGAGGGCTGAGGAAATTAAGCTGCTCCAAAAGAGAGGGCAGTGCCTTTCCCTACACCCGGCATGCACAGAGGGGCTCTAACGGGCTACGGGTCTGGACGTTGCTTAGCTGAACCTTGTGCGCCTGGGGGTACTCAAGTGTTCCTGCCGGGAACAGGGTGCCCAGGCTAGCCTCCTAGGTGTCCAGAAAACTGTGCTGCCGTTCTAGGAACTCAGAGCAGAGGCCACCGCCTCATGGAAACTGCTGCACGCCTCTGCTTCTGCACGGCAACTCAGGGCCTTACTTCCAGGCATGTGTTCACGCTGGGTGTGCCCGGAGAGACATAGCATGGTAAGATGCTGACTTTCTCCTCGAGCAGAGTGATTTCAGATACGAAGGCCTCGAAGTATTCCAAGCACACTGTTCTCTCATGGCAGCTCACACAAGGGCTATTGCAAAATTTTCCTGGGCACTTCGCACTGAACAGAAATGTTGTACTGAGGCCGTTCGAGGACTGGAAATGTAGCTCTCCTGAAGGAACTTTCAGTGTGTTGCCCAATACTCGGCCCGCACACAGTGCCTCCAAAGCATCCGCAAACGGGCCACAAAGCTGCTGAGCCAGCCCACAGGGGACTGGAGTTACTCAGTGAACTTGGAGGGGAAATGTTGAATACCCGAGAGGCCCAGGTGTCCTCAGACGTGTACTTCCTATAAAATAAAGCATCTAAGCGACTACGAACTCATGGACACAGCTGCACACCTCCCTTTCTGCAGGCCGACTATGGGCATAACCAGGAGGCAAGTTTTCACGTTGAGATTCCCTTTAGCTCTAGAGCTTGTCAGGCTGACCACCACCTCGGCCATGCAAGCCCCTGGTTTAGATAGAGCGAACTCACTTTCTCCCCAGAAGCATTCTTACAGGGTTTACAGGCCTGTCAAGAGCAGGGAATGGCAGGCAGCTTCAACGCAGCGAGAACGCTGCCTTCAAAATGGGAAATCAAGGCTAGTTCCAGCAGGCCTCCTTTGCCATGGACACACTCAGCATACACCCCTGTGGTTTCTAACAAGTCCAAAGAGACACAGGTTACCCTGTGTTTCCTTCCCTGACTCAACTTCTCGAAGTAGGGTGTTCTGCATCATGCGAACTGCCTCAACCAAGGAACGCCGAAAGCTGCTCCTCTGGTCCTGAGGACATTCAAAAGCCTGCAGTGCCACAAGACGAACAGGACTTAAACTGCAGTAAGAAGGCAAGCCGACTTCCTGTAGGAGGCACGGTGACTTCAGGCAGGACGTGTTAGATGGAATGCGAAGACGAGGGTTACGCTGAGTGCAGCTCAAACTAGGGCAACACGTACGACTTCTCCGCCGTGTGGGACGTACCAGAACGGTGTTCGTGAACGTGTGCGTGGGCTGAGGAAATTAAGCGGCTCCAAAAGAGAGGGCAGTGCCTTTCCCTACTCCCGGCATGCACAGAGGGGCTCTAACGGGCTATAGGTCTGGACGTTGCTTCGCTGAACCTTGTGCGCCTGGGGCTCCTCAAGTGTTCCTCCCGAGAACAGGGTGCCCAGGCTAGCCTCCTAGGTGTTCAGATAACTGTGCTGCCGTTCTAGGAACGCAGAGCAGAGGCCACCGCCTCATGGAAACTGCTGCACGCCTCTGCTTCTGCACGGCAACTCAGGGCCTTACTTCCAGGCATGTGTTCACGCTGGGTGTGCCCGGAGCGACATAGCATGGTAAGATGCTGACTTTCTCCTCGAGCAGAGTGACTTCAGGTACGAAGGCCTCGAAGTATTCCAAGCACACTGTTCTCTCATGGCAGCTCACACAAGGGCTATTGCAAAATTTTCCTGGGCACTTCGCACTCACCAGCAATGTTGTCCTGAGGCCGTTCGAGGACTGCAAATGTAGCTCTCCTCAAGGAACGTTCAGTGTGTTGCCCATTACTCGGCCCGCACAGAGTGCCTCCAAAGCATCCGCCAATGGGCCACAAAGCTGCTGAGCCAGCCCACAGGGGACTGGAGTTACTCAGTGAACTTGGAGGGGAAATGTTGAATACCCGAGAGGCCCAGGTGTCCTCAGACGTGTACTTCCTATAAAATAAAGCATCTAAGCGACTACGAACTCATGGACTCAGCTGCACACCTCCCTTTCTGCAGGCCGACTATGGGCATAACCAGGAGGCAAGTTTTCACGTTGAGATTCCCTTTAGCTCTAGAGCTTGTCAAGCTGACCACCACCTCGGCCATGCAAGCCCCTGGTTTAGACAGAGCGAACTCATTTTCTCCCCAGAAGCATTCTTACAGGGTTTACAGGCCTGTCAAGAGCAGGGAATGGCAGGCAGCTTCAAGGCAGCGAGAACGCTGCCTTCAAAATGGGAAAACAAGGCTAGTTCCAGCAGGCCACCTTTTCCATGGGCACACTCAGCATACACCCCTGTGGTTTCTAACAAGGCCAAAGAGACACAGGTTACCCTGTGTTTCCTTCCCTGACTCAACTTCTCGAAGTAGGGTGTTCTGCATCATGCTAACTTCCTCAACCAAGGAACACCGAAAGCTGCTCCTCTGGTCCTGAGGACATTCAAAAGCCTACAGTGCCACAGGACGAACAGGACTTAAACTGCAGTAAGGAGGCAAGCCGACTTCCTCTAGGAGGCACGGTGACTTCAGGCAGGACGTGTTAGATGGAATGCAAAGACGAGGGTTACGCTGAGTGCAGCTCAAACTAGGGCAACACGTAAGACTTCTCCGCCGTGTGGGACGTACCAGAACGGTGTTCGTGAACGTGTGCGAGGGCTGAGGAATTTAAGCTGCTCCAAAAGAGAGGGCAGTGCCTTTCCCTACACCCGGCATGCACAGAGGGGCTCTAACGGGCTACGGGTCTGGACGTTGCTTAGCTGAACCTTGGGCGCCTGGGGTTCCTCAAGTGTTCCTGCCGGGAACAGGGTGCCCAGGCTAGCCTCCTAGGTGTCCAGAAAACTGTGCTGCCGTTCTAGGAACGCAGAGCAGAGGCCACCGCCTCATGGAAACTGCTGCACGCCTCTGCTTCTGCACAGCAACTCAGGGCCTTACTTCCATGCATGTGTTCACGCTGGGTGTGCCCGGAGCGACATAGCATGGTAAGATGCTGACTTTCTCCTCGAGCAGAGTGACTTCAGGTACGAAGGCCTAGAAGTATTCCAAGCACACTGTTCTCTCATGGCAGCTCACACAAGGGCTATTGCAAAACTTTCCTGGGCACTTCGAACTCACCAGCAATGTTGTCCTGAGGCCGTTCGAGGACTGGAAATGTAGCTCTCCTCAAGGAACCTTCAGTGTGTTGCCGATTACTCGGCCCGCACAGGGTGACCCCAAAGCATCCGCCAATGGGCCACAATGCTGCTCAGCCAGCCCACAGGGGACTGGAGGTACTCAGTGAACTTGGAGGGGAAATGTTGAATACCCGAGAGGCCCAGGTGTCCTCAGACGTGTACTTCCTATAAAATAAAGCATCTAAGCGACTACGAACTCATGGACACAGCTGCACACCTCCCTTTCTGCAGGCCGACTATGGGCATAACCAGGAGGCAAGTTTTCACGTTGAGATTCCCTTTAGCTCTAGAGCTTGTCAGGCTGACCACCACCTCGGCCATGCAAGCCCCTGGTTTAGACAGAGCGAACTCATTTTCTCCCCAGAAGCATTCTTACAGGGTTTACAGGCCTGTCAAGAGCAGGGAATGGCAGGCAGCTTCAACGCAGCGAGAACGCTGCCTTCAAAATGGGAAATCAAGGCTAGTTCCAGCAGGCCTCCTTTTCCATGGGCACACTCAGCATACACCCCTGTGGTTTCTAACAAGTCCAAAGAGACACAGGTTACCCTGTGTTTCCTTCCCTGACTCAACTTCTCGAAGTAGGGTGTTCTGCATCATGCGAACTGCCTCAACCAAGGAACGCCGAAAGCTGCTCCTCTGGGACTGAGGACATTTAAAAGCTTGCAGTGCCACAGGACGTACAGGACATAAACTGCTGTAAGAAGGCAAGCCGACTTCCTCTAGGAGGCACGGTGACTTCAGGCAGGACGTGTTAGATGGAATGCGAAGACGAGGGTTACGCTGAGTGCAGCTCAAACTAGGGCTACACGTAAGATTTCTCCACCGTGTGGGACGTACAAGGACGGTGTTCGTGAACGTGTGCGAGGGCTGAGGAAATTAAGCTGCTCCAAAAGAGAGGGCAGTGCCTTTCCCTACACCCGGCATGCACAGAGGGGCTCTAACGGGCTACGGGTCTGGACGTTGCTTAGCTGAACCTTGTGCGCCTGGGGGTACTCAAGTGTTCGTGCCGGGAACAGGGTGCCCAGGCTAGCCTCCTAGGTGTCCAGAAAACTGTGCTGCCATTCTAGGAACGCAGAGCAGAGGCCACCGCCTCATGGAAACTGCTGCACGCCTCTGCTTCTGCACGGCACCTCAGGGCCTTACTTCCAGGCATGTGTTCACGCTGGGTGTGTCCGGAGCGACATAGCATGGAAAGATGCTGACTTTCTCCTCGAGCAGAGTGACTTCAGATACGAAGGCCTCGAAGTATTCCAAGCACACTGTTCTCTCATGGCAGCTCACACAAGGGCTATTGCAAAACTTTCCTGGGCACTTCGAACTCACCAGCAATGTTGTCCTGAAGCCCTTCGAGGACTGGAAATGCAGCTCTCCTCAAGGAACCTTCAGTGTGTTGCCCATTACTCGGCCCGCACAGAGTGACCCCAAAGCATCCGCCAATGGGCCACAAAGCTGCTCAGCCAGCCCACAGGGGACTGGAGGTACTCAGTGAACTTGGAGGGGAAATGTTGATTACCCGAGAGGCCCAGGTGTCCTCAGACGTGTACTTCCTATAAAATAAAGCATCTAAGCTATTACGAACTCACAGACACAGCTGCACACCTCCCTTTCTGCAGGCCGACTATGGGCATAACAAGGAGGCAAGTTTTCACGTTGAGATTCCCTTTAGCTCTAGAGCTTGTCAGGCTGACCACCACCTCGGCCATGTAAGCCCCTGGTGTAGACAGAGCGAACTCATTTTCTCCCCAGAAGCATTCTTACAGGGTTTACAGTCCTGTCAAGAGCAGGGAATGGCTGGCAGCTTCACCGCAGCGAGAAAGCTGCCTTCAAAATGGGAAATCAAGGCTAGTTCCAGCAGGCCTCCTTTTCCATGGGCACACTCTGCATACACCCCTGTGGTTTCTAACAAGTCCAAAGAGACACAGGTTACCCTGTGTTTCCTTCCCTGACTCAACTTCTCGAAGTAGGGTGTTCTGCATCATGCGAACTGCCTCAACCAAGGAACACCGAAAGCTGCTCCTCTGGGACTGAGGACATTTAAAAGCTTGCAGTGCCACAGGACGTACAGGACATAAACTGCTGTAAGAAGGCAAGCCGACTTCCTCTAGGAGGCACGGTGACTTCAGGCAGGACGTGTTAGATGGAATGCGAAGACGAGGGTTACGCTGAGTGCAGCTCAAACTAGGGCTACACGTAAGATTTCTCCACCGTGTGGGACGTACCAGGACGGTGTTCGTGAACGTGTGCGAGGGCTGAGGAAATTAAGCTGCTCCAAAAGAGAGGGCAGTGCCTTTCCCTACACCCGGCATGCACAGAGGGGCTCTAACGGGCTACGGGTCTGGACGTTGCTTAGCTGAACCTTGTGCGCCTGGGGGTACTCAAGTGTTCGTGCCGGGAACAGGGTGCCCAGGCTAGCCTCCTAGGTGTCCAGAAAACTGTGCTGCCGTTCTAGGAACGCAGAGCAGAGGCCACCGCCTCATGGAAACTGCTGCACGCCTCTGCTTCTGCACGGCACCTCAGGGCCTTACTTCCAGGCATGTGTTCACGCTGGGTGTGTCCGGAGCGACATAGCATGGAAAGATGCTGACTTTCTCCTCGAGCAGAGTGACTTCAGATACGAAGGCCTCGAAGTATTCCAAGCACACTGTTCTCTCATGGCAGCTCACACAAGGGCTATTGCAAAACTTTCCTGGGCACTTCGAACTCACCAGCAATGTTGTCCTGAAGCCCTTCGAGGAATGGAAATGCAGCTCTCCTCAAGGAACCTTCAGTGTGTTGCCCATTACTCGGCCCGCACAGAGTGACCCCAAAGCATCCGCCAATGGGCCACAAAGCTGCTCAGCCAGCCCACAGGGGACTGGAGGTACTCAGTGAACTTGGAGGGGAAATGTTGAATACCCGAGAGGCCCAGGTGTCCTCAGACGTGTACTTCCTATAAAATAAAGCATCTAAGCTATTACGAACTCACAGACACAGCTGCACACCTCCCTTTCTGCAGGCCGACTATGGGCATAACAAGGAGGCAAGTTTTCACGTTGAGCTTCCCTTTAGCTCTAGAGCTTGTCAGGCTGACCACCACCTCGGCCATGTAAGCCCCTGGTTTAGACAGAGCGAACTCATTTTCTCCCCAGAAGCATTCTTACAGGGTTTACAGTCCTGTCAAGAGCAGGGAATGGCTGGCAGCTTCACCGCAGCGAGAAAGCTGCCTTCAAAATGGGAAATCAAGGCTAGTTCCAGCAGGCCTCCTTTTCCATGGGCACACTCTGCATACACCCCTGTGGTTTCTAACAAGTCCAAAGAGACACAGGTTACCCTGTGTTTCCTTCCCTGACTCAACTTCTCGAAGTAGGGTGTTCTGCATCATGCGAACTGCCTCAACCAAGGAACGCCGAAAGCTGCTCCTCTGGGACTGAGGACATTTAAAAGCCTGCAGTGCCACAGGACGAACAGGACTTAAACTGCAGTAAGAAGGCAAGCCGACTTCCTCTAGGAGGCACGGTGACTTCAGCCAGGAAGTGTTAGATGGAATGCGAAGACGAGAGTTACGCTGAGTGCAGCTCAAACTAAGGCTACACGTAAGACTTCTCCGCCGTGTGGGACGTACCAGAACGGTGTTCGTGAACGTGTGCGAAGGCTGAGGAATTTAAGCTGCTCCAAAAGAGAGGGCAGTGCCTTTCGCTACACCCGGCATGCACAGAGGGGCTCTAACGGGCTACGGGTCTGGACGTTGCTTAGCTGAACCTTGTGCGCCTGGGGGTACTCAAGTGTTCCTGCCGGGAACAGGGTGCCCAGGCTAGCCTCCTAGGTGTCCAGAAAACTGTGCTGCCGTTCTAGGAACGCAGAGCAGAGGCCACCGCCTCATGGAAACTGCTGCACGGCTCTGCTTCTGCACGGAAACTCAGGGCCTTACTTCCATTCATGTGTTCACGCTGGGTGTGCCCGGAACGACATAGCATGGTAAGATGCTGACTTTCTCCTCGAGCAGAGTGACTTCAGGTACGAAGGCCTCGAAGTATTCCAAGCACACTGTTCTCTCATGGCAGCTCACACAAGGGCTATTGCAAAACTTTCCTGGGCACTTCGAACTCACCAGCAATGTTGTCCTGAGGCCGTTCGAGGACTGGAAATGTAGCTCTCCTCAAGGAACGTTCAGTGTGTTGCCCATTACTCGGCCCGCACACAGTGCCTCCAAACATCCGCCAATGGGCCACAATGCTGCTCAGGCAGCCCACAGGGGTCTGGAGGTACTAAGTGAACTTGGAGGGGAAATGTTGAATACCCGAGAGGCCCAGGTGTCCTCAGACGTGTACTTCCTATAAAATAAAGCATCTAAGCGACTACGAACTCATGGACACAGCTGCACACCTCCCTTTCTGCAGGCCGACTATGGGCATAACAAGGAGGCAAGTTTTCTCGTTGAGATTCCCTTTAGCTCTAGAGCTTGTCAGGCAGACCAGCATCTCGGCCATGCAAGCCCCTGGTTTAGACAGAGCGAACTCATTTTCTCCCCAGAAACATTCTTACAGGGTTTACAGTCCTGTCAAGAGCAGGGAATGGCAGGCAGTTTCAACGCAGCGAGAACGCTGCCTTGAAAATGGGAAATCAAGGCTAGTTCCAGCAGGCCTCCTTTTCCATGGGCACACTCAGCATACACCCCTGTGGTTTCTAACAAGTCCAAAGAGACACAGGTTACCCTGTGTTTCCTTCCCTGACTCAACTTCTCGAAGTAGTGTGTTCTGCATCATGCGAACTGCCTCAACCAAGGAACGCCGAAAGCTGCTCCTCTGGGCCTGAGGATATTCAAAAGCCTGCAGTGCCACAGGACGAACAGGACTTAAACTGCAGTAAGAAGGCAAGCCGACTTCCTGTAGGAGGCACGGTGACCTCCGGCAGGATGTGTTAGATGGAATGCGAAGACGAGGGTTACGCTGAGTGCAGCTCAAACTAGGGCAACACGTAAGACTTCTCCGCCGTGTGAGACGTACCAGAGCGGTGTTCGTGAACGTGTGCGAGGGCTGAGGAAATTAAGCTGCTCCAAAAGAGAGGGCAGTGCCTTTCCCTACCCCTGGCATGCACAGAGGGTCCCTAACGGGCTACGGGTCTGGACGTTGCTTCGCTGAACCTTGTGCGCCTGGGGCTCCTCAAGTGTTCCTCCCGAGAACAGGGTGCCCAGGCTAGCCTCCTAGGTGTTCAGAAAACTGTGCTGCCGTTCTAGGAACGCAGAACAGAGGCCAACGCCTCATGGAAACTGCTGCACGCCTCTGCTTCTGCACGGCAACTCAGGGCCTTACTTCCAGGCATGTGTTCACGCTGGGTGTGCCCGGAGCGACATAGCATGGTAAGATGCTGACTTTCTCCTCGAGCAGAGTGACTTCAGGTACGAAGGCCTCGAAGTATTCCAAGCACACTGTTCTCTCATGGCAGCTCACACAAGGGCTATTGCAAAACTTTCCTGGGCACTTCGCACTCACCAGCAATGTTGTACTGAGGCCGTTCGAGGACTGGAAATGTAGCTCTCCTCAAGGAACGTTCAGTGTGTTGCCCATTACTCGGCCCGCACAGAGTGCCTCCAAAGCATCCGCCAATGGGCCACAAAGCTGCTGAGCCAGCCCACAGGTTTCTGGAGGTACTCAGTGAACTTGGAGGGGAAATGTTGAATACCCGAGAGGCCCAGGTGTCCTCAGACGTGTACTTCCTATAAAATAAAGCATCTAAGCGACTACGAACTCATGGACACAGCTGCACACCTCCCTTTCTGCAGGCCGACTATTGGCATAACCAGGAGGCAAGTTTTCACGTTGAGATTCCCTTTAGCTCTAGAGCTTGTCAGGCTGACCACCACCTCGGCCATGCAAGCCCCTGGTTTAGACAGAGCGAACTCATTTTCTCCCCAGAAGCATTCTTACAGGGTTTACAGGCCTGTCAAGAGCAGGGAATGGCAGGCAGCTTCAACGCAGCGAGAACGCTGCCTTCAAAATGGGAAATCAAGGCTAGTTCCAGCAGGCCTCCTTTTCCATGGGCACACTCAGCATACACCCCTGTGGTTTAAAACAAGGCCAAAGAGACACAGGTTACCCTGTGTTTCCTTCCCTGACTCAACTTCTCGAAGTAGGGTGTTCTGCATCATGCGAACTTCCTCAACCAAGGAACACCGAAAGCTGCTCCTCTGGTCCTGAGGTCATTCAAAAGCCTCCAGTGCCACAGGACGAACAGGACTTAAACTGCAGTAAGAAGGCAAGCCGACTTCCTCTAGGAGGCACGGTGACTTCAGGCAGGACGTGTTAGATGGAATGCAAAGACGAGGGTTACGCTGAGTGCAGCTCAAACTAGGGCAACACGTAAGACTTCTCCGCCGTGTGGGACGTACCAGAACGGTGTTCGTGAACGTGTGCGAGGGCTGAGGAATTTTAGCTGCTCCAAAAGAGAGGGCAGTGCCTTTCCCTACACCCGGCATGCACAGAGGGGCTCTAACGGGCTACGGGTCTGGACGTTGCTTAGCTGAACCTTGTGCGCCTGGGGGTACTCAAGTGTTCCTGCCGGGAACAGGGTGCCCAGGCTAGCCTCCTAGGTGTCCAGAAAACTGTGCTGCCGTTCTAGGAACGCAGAGCAGAGGCCACCGCCTCATGGAAACTGCTGCACGCCTCTGCTTCTGCACGGCAACTCAGGGCCTTACTTCCAGGCATGTGTTCACGCTGGGTGTGCCCGGAGCGACATAGCATGGTAAGATGCTGACTTTCTCCTCGAGCAGAGTGACTTCAGGTACGAAGGCCTCGAAGTATTCCAAGCACACTGTTCTCTCATGGCAGCTCACACAAGGGCTATTGCAAAACTTTCCTGGGCACTTCGAACTCACCAGCAATGTTGTCCTGAGGCCGTTCGAGGACTGGAAATGTAGCTCTCCTCGAGGAACGTTCAGTGTGTTGCCCATTACTCGGCCCGCACACAGTGCCTCCAAAGCATCTGCCAGTGGGCGACAAAGCTTCTCAGCCAGCCCACAGGGTTCTGGAGGTACTCAGTGAACTTGGAGGGGAAATGTTGAATACCCGAGAGGCCCAGGTGTCCTCAGACGTGTACTTCCTATAAAATAAAGCATCTAAGCGACTACGAACTCATGGACAGAGCTGCACACCTCCCTTTCTGCAGGCCGACTATGGGCATAACCAGGAGGCAAGTTTTCACGTTGAGATTCCCTTTAGCTCTAGAGCTTGTCAAGCTGACCACCACCTCGGCCACGCAAGCCCCTGGTTTAGACAGAGCGAACTCATTTTCTCCCCAGAAGCATTCTTACAGGGTTTACAGGCCTGTCAAGAGCAGGGAATGGCAGGCAGCTTCAACGCAGCGAGAACGCTGCCTTAAAAATGGGAAATCAAGGCTAGTTCCAGCAGGCCTCCTTTTCCATGGGCACACTCAGCATACACCCCTGTGGTTTATAACAAGGGCAAAGATACACAGGTTACCCTGTGTTTCCTTCCTTGACTCAACTTCTCGAAGTAGGGTGTTCTGCATCATGCGAACTTCCTCAACCAAGGAACACCGAAAGCTGCTTCTCTGGTCCTGAGGACATTCAAAAGCCTGCAGTGCCACAGGACGAACAGGACTTAAACTGCAGTAAGAAGGCTAGCCGACTTCCTGTAGGAGGCACGGTGACTTCAGGCAGGACGTGTTAGATGGTATGCGAAGACGAGGGTTACGCTGAGTGCAGCTCAAACTAGGGCTACACGTAAGATTTCTCCACCGTGTGGGACGTACCTGAACGGTGTTCGTGAACGTGTGCGAGGGCTGAGGAAATTAAGCTGCTCCAAAAGAGAGGGCAGTGCCTTTCCCTACACCCGGCATGCACAGAGGGTCTCTAACGGGCTACGGGTCTGGACGTTGCTTAGCTGAACCTTGTGCGCCTGGGGGTACTCAAGTGTTCCTGCCGGGAACAGGGTGCCCAGGCTAGCCTCCTAGGTGTCCAGAAAACTGTGCTGCCGTTCTAGGAACGCAGAGCAGAGGACACCGCCTCATGGAAACTCCTGCACGCCTCTGTTTCTGCACGGCACCTCAGGGCCTTACTTCCAGGCATGTGTTCACGCTGGGTGTGCCCGGAGCGACATAGCATGGTAAGATGCTGACTTTCTCCTCGAGCAGAGTGACTTCAGATACGAAGGCCTCGAAGTATTCCAAGCACACTGTTCTCTCATGGCAGCTCACACAATGGCTATTGCAAAACTTTCCTGGGCACTTCGAACTCACCAGCAATGTTGTCCTGAGGCCGTTCGAGGACTGGAAATGTAGCTCTCCTCAAGGAACATTCAGTGTGTTGCCCATTACTCGGCCCGCACACAGTGCCTCCAAAGCATCTGCCAGTGGGCGACAAAGCTTCTCAGCCAGCCCACAGGGTTCTGGAGGTACTCAGTGAACTTGGAGGGGAAATGTTGAATACCCGAGAGGCCCAGGTGTCCTCAGACGTGTACTTCCTATAAAATAAAGCATCTAAGCTATTACGAACTCATGGACACAGCTGCACACCTCCCTTTCTGCAGGCCGACTATGGGCATAACCAGGAGGCAAGTTTTCACGTTGACATTCCCTTTAGCTCTAGAGCTTGTCAGGCTGACCTCGGCCATGCAAGCCCCTGGTTTAGACAGAGCGAACTCATTTTCTCCCCAGAAGCATTCTTACAGGGTTTACAGTCCTGTCAAGAGCAGGGAATGGCTGGCAGCTTCAACGCAGCGAGAACGCTGCCTTCAAAATGGGAAATCAAGGCTAGTTCCAGCAGGCCTCCTTTTCCATCGGCACACTCAGCATACACCCCTGTGGTTTCTAACAAGTCCAAAGAGACACAGGTTACCCTGTGTTTCCTTCCCGGACTCAACTTCTCGAAGTAGGGTGTTCTGCATCATGCGAACTGCCTCAACCAAGGAACGCCGAAAGCTGCTCCTCTGGGACTGAGGACATTTAAAAGCCTGCAGTGCCACAGGACGTACAGGACTTAAACTGCAGTAAGAAGGCAAGCCGACTTCCTGTAGGAGGCACGGTGACTTCAGGCAGGACGTGTTAGATGGAATGCGAAGACGAGGGTTACGCTGAGTGCAGCTCAAACTAGGGCTGCACGTAAGATTTCTCCACCGTGTGGGACGTACCAGAACGGTGTTCGTGAACGTGTGCGAGGGCTGAGGAAATTAAGCTGCTCCAAAAGAGAGGGCAGTGCCTTTCCCTACACCCGGCATGCCCAGAGAGGCTCTAACGGGCTACGGGTCTGGACGTTGCTTAGCTGAACCTTGTGAGCCTGGGGGTACTCAAGTGTTCCTGCCGGGAACAGGGTGCCCAGGCTAGCCTCCTAGGTGTCCAGAAAACTGTGCTGCCGTTCTAGGAACGCAGAGCAGAGGCCACCGCCTCATGGAAACTGCTGCACGCCTCTGCTTCTGCACGGCAACTCAGGGCCTTACTTCCAGGCATGTGTTCACGTTGGGTGTGCCCGGAGCGACATAGCATGGTAAGATGCTGACTTTCTCCTCGAGCAGAGTGACTTCAGGTACGAAAGCCTCGAAGTATTCCAAGCACACTGTTGTCTCATGGCAGCCCATACAAGGGCTATTGCAAAATTTTCCTGGGCACTTCGCACTCACCAGCAATGTTGTCCTGAGGCCGTTCGAGGACTGGAAATGTAGCTCTCCTCAAAGAACCTTCAGTGTGTTGCCCATTACTCGGCCCGCACAGAGTGCCCCCAAAGCATCCGCCAATGGGCCACAAAGCTGCTCAACCAGCCCACAGGGGACTGGAGGTACTCAGTGAACTTGGAGGGGAAATGTTGAATACCCGAGAGGCCCAGGTGTTCTCAGACGTGTACTTCCTATAAAATAAAGCATCTAAGCTATTACGAACTCATGGACACAGCTGCACACCTCCCTTTCTGCAGGCTGACTATGGGCATAACCAGGAGGCAAGTTTTCACGTTGAGATTCCCTTTAGCTCTAGAGCTTGTCAGGCTGACCACCACCTCGGCCATGCAAGCCCCTGGTTTAGACAGAGCGAACTCATTTTCTCCCCAGAAGCATTCTTACAGGGTTTACAGGCCTGTCAAGAGCAGGGAATGGCTGGCAGCTTCAACGCAGCGAGAACGCTGCCTTCAAAATGGGAAATCAAGGCTAGTTCCAGCAGGCCTCCTTTTCCATGGGCACACTCAGCATACACCCCTGTGGTTTCTAACAAGTCCAAAGAGACACAGGTTACCCTGTGTTTCCTTCCCTGACTCAACTTCTCGAAGTAGGGTGTTTTGCATCATGCGAACTGCCTCAACCAAGGAACGCCGAAAGCTGCTCCTCTGGGACTGAGGACATTCAAAAGCCTGCAGTGCCACAGGACGTACAGGACTTAAACTGCAGTAAGAAGGCAAGCCGACTTCCTCTAGGAGGCACGGTGACTTCAGGCAGGACGTGTTAGATGGAATGCGAAGACGAGGGTTACGCTGAGTGCAGCTCAAACTAGGGCTACACGTAAGATTTCTCCACCGTGTGGGACGTACCAGAACGGTGTTCGTGAACGTGTGCGAGGGCTGAGGAAATTAAGCTGCTCCAAAAGAGAGGGCAGTGCCTTTCCCTACACCCAGCATGCACAGAGGGGCTCTAACAGGCTACGGGTCTGGACGTTGCTTAGCTGAACCTTGTGCGCCTGGGGGTACTCAAGTGTTCCTCGCGAGAACAGGGTGCCCAGGCTAGCCTCCTAGGTGTCCAGAAAACTGTGCTGCCGTTCTAGGAACGCAGAGCAGAGGCCACCGCCTCATGGAGACTGCTGCACGCCTCTGCTTCTGCACGGCAACTCAGGGCCTTACTTCCAGGCATGTGTTCACGCTGGGTGTGCCCGGAGCGACATAGCATGGTAAGATGCTGACTTTCTCCTCGAGCAGAGTGACTTCAGGTACGAAGGCCTCGAAGTATTCCAAGCACACTGTTCTCTCATGGCAGCTCACACAAGGGCTATTGCAAAATTTTCCTGGGCACTTCGCACTCACCAGAAATTTTCTACTGAGGCCGTTCGAGTACTGGAAATGTAGCTCTCCTCAAGGAACGTTCAGTGTGTTGCCAATTACTCGGCCCGCACAGAGTGCCTCCAAAGAATCCGCCAATCGGCCACAAAGCTGCTCAGCCAGCCCACAGGGGACTGGATGTACTCAGTGAAATTGGAGGGGATATGTTGAATACCCGAGAGGCCCAGTTGTCCTCAGACGTGTACTTCCTATAAAATAAAGCATCTAAGCTATTACGAACCCATGGACACAGCTGCACACCTCCCTTTCTGCAGGCTGACTATGGGCATAACCAGGAGGCAACTTTTCCCGTTGAGATTCCCTTTAGCTCTAGAGCTTGTCAGGCTGACCACCACCTCGGCCATGCAAGCCCCTGGTTTAGACAGAGCGAACTCATTTTCTCCCCAGAAGCATTCTTACAGGGTTTACAGGTCTGTTAAGATCAGGGAATGGCTGGCAGCTTCAACGCAGCGAGAACGCTGCCTTCAAAATGGGAAATCAAGGCTAGTTCCAGCAGGCCTCCTTTTCCATGGGCACACTCAGCATACACCCCTGTGGTTTCTAACAAGTCCAAAGAGACACAGGTTACCCTGTGTTTCCTTCCCTGACTCAACTTCTCGAAGTAGGGTGTTTTGCATCATGCGAACTGCCTCAACCAAGGAACGCTGAAAGCTGCTCCTCTGGGACTGAGGACATTCAAAGGCCTGCAGTGCCACAGGACGTACAGGACTTAAACTGCAGTAAGAAGGCAAGCCGACTTCCTCTAGGAGGCACGGTGACTTCAGGCAGGACGTCTTAGATGGAATGCGAAGACGAGGGTTACGCTGAGTGCAGCTCAAACTAGGGCTACACGTAAGATTTCTCCACCGTGTGGGACGTACCAGAACGGTGTTCGTGAACGTGTCCGAGGGCTGAGGAAATTAAGCTGCTCCAAAAGAGAGGGCAGTGCCTTTCCCTACACCCAGCATGCACAGAGTGGCTCTAACAGGCTACGGGTCTGGACGTTGCTTAGCTGAACCTTGTGCGCCTGGGGGTACTCAAGTGTTCCTCCCGAGAACAGGGTGCCCAGGCTAGCCTCCTAGGTGTCCAGAAAACTGTGCTGCCGTTCTAGGAACGCAGAGCAGAGGCCACCGCCTCATGGAAACTGCTGCACGCCTCTGCTTCTGCACTGCAACTCAGGGCCTTACTTCCAGGCATGTGTTCACGCTGGGTGTGCCCGGAGCGACATAGCATGGTAAGATGCTGACTTTCTCCTCGAGCAGAGTGACTTCAGGTACGAAGGCCTCGAAGTATTCCAAGCACACTGTTCTCTCATGGCAGCTCACACAAGGGCTATTGCAAAATTTTCCTGGGCACTTCACACTCACCAGAAATGTTGTACTGAGGCCGTTCGAGGACTGGAAATGTAGCTCTCCTCAAGGAACGTTCAGTGTGTTGCCCATTACTCGGCCCGCACACAGTGCTTCCAAAGCATCCGCCAATGGGCCACAAAGCTGCTCAGGCAGCCAACAGGGGTCTGGAGGTACTCAGTGAACTTGGAGGGGAAATGTTGAATACCCGAGAGGCCCAGGTGTCCTCAGACGTGTACTTCCTATAAAATAAAGCATCTAAGCGACTACGAACTCATGGACACAGCTGCACACCTCCCTTTCTGCAGGCCGACTATGGGCATAACAAGGAGGCAAGTTTTCACGTTGAGATTCCCTTTAGCTCTAGAGCTTGTCAGGTAGACCAGCAACTCGGCCATGCAAGCCCCTGGTTTAGACAGAGCGAACTCATTTTCTCCCCAGAAACATTCTTTTAGGGTTTACAGGCCTGTCAAGAGCAGGGAATGGCCGGCAGCTTCAACGCAGCGAGAACGCTGCCGTCAAAACGGGAAATCAAGGCTAGTTCCAGCAGGCCTCCTTTTCCATGGGCACACTCAGCATACACCCCTGTGGTTTCTAACAAGGCCAAAGAGACACAGGTTACCCTGTGTTTCCTTCCCTGACTCAACTTCTCGAAGTAGGGTGTTCTGCATCATGCGAACTGCCTCAACCAAGGAACGCCGAAAGCTGCTCCTCTGGGACTGAGGACATTCAAAAGCCTGCATTGCCACAGGACGTACAGGACTTAAACTGCAGTAAGAAGTCAGGCCGACTTCCTCTAGGAGGCACGGTGACTTCAGGCAGGACGTGTTAGATGGAATGCGAAGACGAGGGTTACGCTGAGTGCAGCTCAAACTAGGGCAACACGTAAGACTTCTCCGCCGTGTGGGACGTACCAGAGCGGTGTTCGTGAACGTGTGCGAGGGCTGAGGAAATTAAGCTGCTCCAAAAGAGAGGGCAGCGCCTTTCCCTACACCCGGCATGCACAGAGGGGCTCTAACGGGCTACGGTTCTGGACGTTGCTTAGCTGAACCTTGTGTGCCTGGGGGTACTCAAGTGTTCCTGCCGGGAACAGGGTGCCCAGGCTAGCCTCCTAGGTGTCCAGAAAACTGTGCTGCCGTTCTAGGAACGCAGAGCAGAGGCCACCGGCTCATGGAAACTGCTGCACGCCTCTGCTTCTGCACGGCAACTCAGGGCCTTATTTCCAGGCATGTGTTCACGCTGGGTGTGCCCGGAGCGACATAGCATGGTAAGATGCTGACTTTCTCCTCGAGCAGAGTGATTTCAGGTACAAAGGCCTCGAAGTATTCCAAGCACACTGTTCTCTCATGGCAGCTCACACAAGAGCTATTGCAAAATTTTCCTGGGCACTTCGAACTCACCAGAAATGCTCCCCTGAGGCCGTTCGAGGACTGGAAATGTAGCTCTCCTCAAGGAACGTTCAGTGTGTTGCCCATTACTCGGCCCGCACAGAGTGCCTCCAAAGCAGTCGCCAGTGGGCCACAAAGCTGCTCAGCCAGCCCAAAGTGGTCTGGAGGTACTCAGTGAATTTGGAGGGGAAATGTTGAATACCCGAGAGGCCCAGGTGTCCTCAGACGTGTACTTCCTATAAAATAAAGCATCTAAGCGACTACGAACTCATGGACACAGCTGCACACCTCCCTTTCTGCAGGCCGACTATGGGCATAACCAGGAGGCAACTTTTCACGTTGAGATTCCCTTTAGCTGTAGAGCTTGTCAGGCTGACCACCACCTCGGCCATGCAAGCCCCTGGTTTAGACAGAGCGAACTCATTTTCTCCCCAGAAGCATTCTTACAGGGTTTACAGGCCTGTCAAGAGCAGGGAATGGCAGGCAGCTTCAACGCAGCGAGAACGCTGCCTTCAAAATGGGAAATCAAGGCTAGTTCCAGCAGGCCTCCTTTTCCATGGGCACACTCAGCATACACCCCTGTGGTTTCTAACAAGTCCAAAGAGACACAGGTTACCCTGTGTTTCCTTCCCTGACTCAACTTCTCGAAGTAGGGTGTTCTGCATCATGCGAACTGCCTCAACCAAGGAACGCCGAAAGCTGCTCCTCTGGGACTGAGGACATTCAAAAGCCTGCAGTGCCACAGGACGTACAGGACTTAAACTGCAGTAAGAAGGCAAGACGACTTCCTCTAGGAGGCACGGTGACTTCAGGCAGGACGTGTTAGATGGAATGCATAGACGAGGGTTACGCTGAGTGCAGCTCAAACTAGGGCTACACGTAAGATTTCTCCACCGTGTGGGATGTACCAGAACGGTGTTCGTGAACGTGTGCGAGGGCTGAGGAAATTAAGCTGCTCCAAAAGAGAGGGCAGTGCCTTTCCCTACACCCGGCATGCACAGAGGGGCTCTAACGGGCTACGGGTCTGGACGTTGCTTAGCTGAACCTTGTGCGCCTGGGGGTACTCAAGTGTTCCTGCCGGCAACAGGGTGCCCAGGCTAGCCTCCTAGGTGTCCAGAAAACTGTGCTGCCGTTCTAGGAACGCAGAGCAGAGGCCACCGCCTCATGGAAACTGCTGCACGCCTATGCTTCTGCACGGCAACTCAGGGCCTTACTTCCAGGCATGTGTTCACGCTGGGTGTGCCCGGAGCGACATAGCATGTTAAGATGCTTACTTTCTCCTCGAGCAGAGTGACTTCAGGTACGAAGGCCTCGAAGTATTCCAAGCACACTGTTCTCTCATGGCAGCTCACACAAGGGCTATTGCAAAATTTTAGTGGGCACTTCGCACTCACAAGAAATTTTGTACTGAGGCCGTTCGAGGACTGGAAATGTAGCTCTCTTCAAGGAACGTTCAGTGTGTTGCCAATTACTCGGCCCGCACAGAGTGCCTCCAAAGCATCCGCCAATGGGCCACAAAGCTGCTCAGCCAGCCCACAGGGGACTGGAGCTACTCAGTGAAATTGGAGGGGAAATGTTGAATACCCGAGAGGCCCAGGTGTCCTCAGACGTGTACTTCCTATAAAATAAAGCATCTAAGCTATTACGAACTCATGGACACAGCTGCACACCTCCCTTTCTGCAGGCTGACTATGGGCATAACCAGGAGGCAAGTTTTCACGTTGAGATTCCCTTTAGCTCTAGAGCTTGTCAGGCTGACCACCACCTCGGCCATGCAAGCCCCTGGTTTAGACAGAGCGAACTCATTTTCTCCCCAGAAGCATTCTTACAGGGTTTACAGTCCTGTCAAGAGCAGGGAATGGCTGGCAGCTTCAACGCAGCGAGAACGCTGCCTTCAAAATGGGAAATCAAGGCTAGTTCCAGCAGGCCTCCTTTTCCATGGGCACACTCAGCATACACCCCTGTGGTTTCTAACAAGTCCAAAGAGACACAGGTTACCCTGTGTTTCCTTCCCTGACTCAACTTCTCGAAGTAGGGTGTTCTGCATCATGCGAACTGCCTCAACCAAGGAACGCCGAAAGCTGCTCCTCTGGGACTGAGGACATTCAAAAGCCTGCAGTGCCACAGGACGTACAGGACTTAAACTGCAGTAAGAAGTCAAGCCGACTTCCTCTAGGAGGCACGGTGACTTCAGGCAGGACGTGTTAGATGGAATGCGAAGACGAGGGTTACGCTGAGTGCAGCTCAAACTAGGGCAACATGTAAGACTTCTCCGCCGTGTGGGACGTACCAGAGCGGTGTTCGTGAACGTGTGCGAGGGCTGAGGAAATTAAGCTGCTCCAAAAGAGAGGGCAGTGCCTTTCCCTACACCCGGCATGCCCAGAGGGGCTCTAACGGGCTACGGGTCTGGACGTTGCTTAGCTGAACCTTGTGTGCCTCGGGATACTCAAGTGTTACTGCCGGGAACAGGGTGCCCAGGCTAGCCTCCTAGGTGTCCAGAAAACTGTGCTGCCGTTCTAGGAACGCAGAGCAGAGCACACCGCCTCATGGAAACTGCTGCACGCCTCTGCTTCTGCACGGCAACTCAGGGCCTTACTTCCAGGCATGTGTTCACGCTGGGTGTGCCCGGAGCGACATAGCATGGTAAGATGCTGAGTTTCTCCTCGAGCAGAGTGATTTCAGGTACAAAGGCCTCGAAGTATTCCAAGCACACTGTTCTCTCATGGCAGCTCACACAAGAGCTATAGCAAAATTTTCCTGGGCGCTTCGGACTCACCAGAAATGCTCTCCTGAGGCCGTTCGAGGACTTGAAATGTAGCTCTCCTCAAGGAACGTTCAGTGTGTTGCCCATTACTCGGCCCGCACAGAGTGCCTCCAAAGCATTCGCCAGTGGGCCACAAAGCTGCTCAGCCAGCCCACAGGGGACTGGACGTACTCAGTGAACTTGGAGGGGAAATGTTCAATACCCGAGAGGCCCAGGTGTCCTCAGACGTGTACTTCCTATAAAATAAAGCATCTAAGCGACTACGAACTCATGAACACAGCTGCACACCTCCCTTTCTGCAGGCCGACTATGGGCATAACCAGGAGGCAACTTTTCACATTGAGATTCCCTTTAGCTCTAGAGCTTGTCAGGCTGACCACCACCTCGGCCATGCAAGCCCCTGGTTTAGACAGAGCGAACTCATTTTCTCCCCAGAAGCATTCTTACAGGGTTTACAGGCCTGTCAAGAGCAGGGAATGGCAGGCAGCTTCAACGCAGCGAGAACGCTGCCTTCAAAACGGGAAATCAAGGCTAGTTCCAGCAGGCCTCCTTTTCCATGGGCACACTCAGCATACACCCCTGTGGTTTCTAACAAGTCCAAAGAGACACAGGTTACCCTGTGTTTCCTTCCCTGACTCAACTTCTCGAAGTAGGGTGTTCTGCATCATGCGAACTGCCTCAACCAAGGAACGCCGAATGCTGCTCCTCTGGGCCTGAGGACATTCAAAAGCCTGCAGTGCCACAGGACGTACAGGACTTAAACTGCAGTAAGAAGGCAAGCCGACTTCCTCTAGGAGGCACGGTGACTTCAGGCAGGACGTGTTAGATGGAATGCGAAGACGAGGGTTACGCTGAGTGCAGCTCAAACTAGGGCCACACGTAAGACTTCTCCGCCGTGTGGGACGTACCAGAGCGGTGTTCGTGAACGTGTGCGAGGTCTGAGGAAATTAAGCTGCTCCAAAAGAGAGGGCAGTGCCTTTCCCTACCCCTGGCATGCACAGAGGGGCTCTAACGGGCTACGGGTCTGGACGTTGCTTAGCTGAACCTTGTGCGCCTGGGGGTACTCAAGTGTACCTCCCGAGAACAGGGTGCCCAGGCTAGCCTCCTAGGTGTCCAGAAAATTGTGCTGCCGTTCTAGGAACGCAGAGCAGAGGCCACCGCCTCATGGAAACTGCTGCACGCCTCTGCTTCTGCACGGCATCTCAGGGCCTTACTTCCAGGCATGTGTTCACGCTGGGTGTGCCCGGAGCGATATAGCATGGTAAGATGCTGACTTTCTCCTCGAGCAGAATAACTTCGGGTAAGAAGGCCTCGAAGTATTCCAAGCACACTGTTCTCTCATGGCAGCTCACACAAGGGCTATTGCAAAATTTTCCTGGGCACTTCGCACTCACCAGAAATGTTGCAGTGAGGCTATTCGAGGACTGGAAATGTAGCTCTCCTCAAGGAACGTTCAGTGTGTTGCCCATTACTCGGCCCGAACACAGTGCCTCCAAAGCATCCGCCAATGGGCCACAAAGCTGCTCAGGCAGCCACCAGGGGTCTGGAGGTACTCAGTGAACTTGGAGGGCAAATGTTGAATACCCGAGAGGCCCAGGTGTCCTCAGACGTGTACTTCCTATAAAATAAAGCATCTAAGCGCCTACGAACTCATGGACACAGCTGCACACCTCCCTTTCTGCAGGCCGACTATGGGCATAACAAGGAGGCAAGTTTTCACGTTGAGATTCCCTTTAGCTCTAGAGCTTGTCAGGCAGACAACCACCTCGGCCATGCAAGCCCCTGGTTTAGACAGAGCGAACTCATTTTCTCCCCAGAAGCATTCTTACAGGGTTTACAGGCCTGACAAGAGCAGGGAATGGCTGGCAGCTTCAACGCAGCGAGAACGCTGCCTTCAAAATGGGAAATCAAGGCTAGTTCCAGCAGGCCTCCTTTTCCATGGGCACACTCAGCATACACCCCTGTGGTTTCTAACAAGTCCAAAGAGACACAGGTTACCCTGTGTTTCCTTCCCTGACTCAACTTCTCGAAGTAGGGTGTTCTGCATCATGCGAACTGCCTCAACCAAGGAACGCCGAAAGCTGCTCCTCTGGGACTGAGGACATTCAAAAGCCTGCAGTGCCACAGGACGTACAGGACTTAAACTGCAGTAAGAAGTCAAGCCGACTTCCTCTAGGAGGCACGGTGACTTCAGGCAGGACGTGTTAGATGGAATGCGAAGACGAGGGTTACGCTGAGTGCAGCTCAAACTAGGGCAACATGTAAGACTTCTCCGCCGTGTGGGACGTACCAGAGCGGTGTTCGTGAACGTGTGCGAGGGCTGAGGAAATTAAGCTGCTCCAAAAGAGAGGGCAGTGCCTTTCCCTACACCCGGCATGCCCAGAGGGGCTCTAACGGGCTACGGGTCTGGACGTTGCTTAGCTGAACCTTGTGTGCCTCGGGATACTCAAGTGTTACTGCCGGGAACAGGGTGCCCAGGCTAGCCTCCTAGGTGTCCAGAAAACTGTGCTGCCGTTCTAGGAACGCAGAGCAGAGCACACCGCCTCATGGAAACTGCTGCACGCCTCTGCTTCTGCACGGCAACTCAGGGCCTTACTTCCATTCATGTGTTCACGCTGGGTGTGCCCGGAGCGACATAGCATGGTAAGATGCTGAGTTTCTCCTCGAGCAGAGTGATTTCAGGTACAAAGGCCTCGAAGTATTCCAAGCACACTGTTCTCTCATGGCAGCTCACACAAGAGCTATAGCAAAATTTTCCTGGGCGCTTCGGACTCACCAGAAATGCTCTCCTGAGGCCGTTCGAGGACTTGAAATGTAGCTCTCCTCAAGGAACGTTCAGTGTGTTGCCCATTACTCGGCCCGCACAGAGTGCCTCCAAAGCATTCGCCAGTGGGCCACAAAGCTGCTCAGCCAGCCCACAGGGGACTGGACGTACTCAGTGAACTTGGAGGGGAAATGTTCAATACCCGAGAGGCCCAGGTGTCCTCAGACGTGTACTTCCTATAAAATAAAGCATCTAAGCGACTACGAACTCATGAACACAGCTGCACACCTCCCTTTCTGCAGGCCGACTATGGGCATAACCAGGAGGCAACTTTTCACATTGAGATTCCCTTTAGCTCTAGAGCTTGTCAGGCTGACCACCACCTCGGCCATGCAAGCCCCTGGTTTAGACAGAGCGAACTCATTTTCTCCCCAGAAGCATTCTTACAGGGTTTACAGGCCTGTCAAGAGCAGGGAATGGCAGGCAGCTTCAACGCAGCGAGAACGCTGCCTTCAAAACGGGAAATCAAGGCTAGTTCCAGCAGGCCTCCTTTTCCATGGGCACACTCAGCATACACCCCTGTGGTTTCTAACAAGTCCAAAGAGACACAGGTTACCCTGTGTTTCCTTCCCTGACTCAACTTCTCGAAGTAGGGTGTTCTGCATCATGCGAACTGCCTCAACCAAGGAACGCCGAATGCTGCTCCTCTGGGCCTGAGGACATTCAAAAGCCTGCAGTGCCACAGGACGTACAGGACTTAAACTGCAGTAAGAAGGCAAGCCGACTTCCTCTAGGAGGCACGGTGACTTCAGGCAGGACGTGTTAGATGGAATGCGAAGACGAGGGTTACGCTGAGTGCAGCTCAAACTAGGGCCACACGTAAGACTTCTCCGCCGTGTGGGACGTACCAGAGCGGTGTTCGTGAACGTGTGCGAGGTCTGAGGAAATTAAGCTGCTCCAAAAGAGAGGGCAGTGCCTTTCCCTACCCCTGGCATGCACAGAGGGGCTCTAACGGGCTACGGGTCTGGACGTTGCTTAGCTGAACCTTGTGCGCCTGGGGGTACTCAAGTGTACCTCCCGAGAACAGGGTGCCCAGGCTAGCCTCCTAGGTGTCCAGAAAATTGTGCTGCCGTTCTAGGAACGCAGAGCAGAGGCCACCGCCTCATGGAAACTGCTGCACGCCTCTGCTTCTGCACGGCATCTCAGGGCCTTACTTCCAGGCATGTGTTCACGCTGGGTGTGCCCGGAGCGACATAGCATGGTAAGATGCTGACTTTCTCCTCGAGCAGAATAACTTCGGGTAAGAAGGCCTCGAAGTATTCCAAGCACACTGTTCTCTCATGGCAGCTCACACAAGGGCTATTGCAAAATTTTCCTGGGCACTTCGCACTCACCAGAAATGTTGCAGTGAGGCTATTCGAGGACTGGAAATGTAGCTCTCCTCAAGGAACGTTCAGTGTGTTGCCCATTACTCGGCCCGAACACAGTGCCTCCAAAGCATCCGCCAATGGGCCACAAAGCTGCTCAGGCAGCCACCAGGGGTCTGGAGGTACTCAGTGAACTTGGAGGGCAAATGTTGAATACCCGAGAGGCCCAGGTGTCCTCAGACGTGTACTTCCTATAAAATAAAGCATCTAAGCGCCTAGGAACTCATGGACACAGCTGCACACCTCCCTTTCTGCAGGCCGACTATGGGCATAACCAGGAGGCAAGTTTTCACGTTGACATTCCCTTTAGCTCTAGAGCTTGTCAGGCTGACCTCGGCCATGCAAGCCCCTGGTTTAGACAGAGCGAACTCATTTTCTCCCCAGAAGCATTCTTACAGGGTTTACAGTCCTGTCAAGAGCAGGGAATGGCTGGCAGCTTCAACGCAGCGAGAACGCTGCCTTCAAAATGGGAAATCAAGGCTAGTTCCAGCAGGCCTCCTTTTCCATCGGCACACTCAGCATACACCCCTGTGGTTTCTAACAAGTCCAAAGAGACACAGGTTACCCTGTGTTTCCTTCCCGGACTCAACTTCTCGAAGTAGGGTGTTCTGCATCATGCGAACTGCCTCAACCAAGGAACGCCGAAAGCTGCTCCTCTGGGACTGAGGACATTTAAAAGCCTGCAGTGCCACAGGACGTACAGGACTTAAACTGCAGTAAGAAGGCAAGCCGACTTCCTGTAGGAGGCACGGTGACTTCAGGCAGGACGTGTTAGATGGAATGCGAAGACGAGGGTTACGCTGAGTGCAGCTCAAACTAGGGCTGCACGTAAGATTTCTCCACCGTGTGGGACGTACCAGAACGGTGTTCGTGAACGTGTGCGAGGGCTGAGGAAATTAAGCTGCTCCAAAAGAGAGGGCAGTGCCTTTCCCTACACCCGGCATGCCCAGAGAGGCTCTAACGGGCTACGGGTCTGGACGTTGCTTAGCTGAACCTTGTGAGCCTGGGGGTACTCAAGTGTTCCTGCCGGGAACAGGGTGCCCAGGCTAGCCTCCTAGGAGTCCAGAAAACTGTGCTGCCGTTCTAGGAACGCAGAGCAGAGGCCACCGCCTCATGGAAACTGCTGCACGCCTCTGCTTCTGCACGGCAACTCAGGGCCTTACTTCCAGGCATGTGTTCACGTTGGGTGTGCCCGGAGCGACATAGCATGGTAAGATGCTGACTTTCTCCTCGAGCAGAGTGACTTCAGGTACGAAGGCCTCGAAGTATTCCAAGCACACTGTTGTCTCATGGCAGCCCATACAAGGGCTATTGCAAAATTTTCCTGGGCACTTCGCACTCACCAGCAATGTTGTCCTGAGGCCGTTCGAGGACTGGAAATGTAGCTCTCCTCAAAGAACCTTCAGTGTGTTGCCCATTACTCGGCCCGCACAGAGTGCCCCCAAAGCATCCGCCAATGGGCCACAAAGCTGCTCAACCAGCCCACAGGGGACTGGAGGTACTCAGTGAACTTGGAGGGGAAATGTTGAATACCCGAGAGGCCCAGGTGTCCTCAGACGTGTACTTCCTATAAAATAAAGCATCTAAGCTATTACGAACTCATGGACACAGCTGCACACCTCCCTTTCTGCAGGCTGACTATGGGCATAACCAGGAGGCAAGTTTTCACGTTGAGATTCCCTTTAGCTCTAGAGCTTGTCAGGCTGACCACCACCTCGGCCATGCAAGCCCCTGGTTTAGACAGAGCGAACTCATTTTCTCCCCAGAAGCATTCTTACAGGGTTTACAGGCCTGTCAAGAGCAGGGAATGGCTGGCAGCTTCAACGCAGCGAGAACGCTGCCTTCAAAATGGGAAATCAAGGCTAGTTCCAGCAGGCCTCCTTTTCCATGGGCACACTCAGCATACACCCCTGTGGTTTCTAACAAGTCCAAAGAGACACAGGTTACCCTGTGTTTCCTTCCCTGACTCAACTTCTCGAAGTAGGGTGTTTTGCATCATGCGAACTGCCTCAACCAAGGAACGCCGAAAGCTGCTCCTCTGGGACTGAGGACATTCAAAAGCCTGCAGTGCCACAGGACGTACAGGACTTAAACTGCAGTAAGAAGGCAAGCCGACTTCCTCTAGGAGGCACGGTGACTTCAGGCAGGACGTGTTAGATGGAATGCGAAGACGAGGGTTACGCTGAGTGCAGCTCAAACTAGGGCTACACGTAAGATTTCTCCACCGTGTGGGACGTACCAGAACGGTGTTCGTGAACGTGTGCGAGGGCTGAGGAAATTAAGCTGCTCCAAAAGTGAGGGCAGTGCCTTTCCCTACACCCAGCATGCACAGAGGGGCTCTAACAGGCTACGGGTCTGGACGTTGCTTAGCTGAACCTTGTGCGCCTGGGGGTACTCAAGTGTTCCTCGCGAGAACAGGGTGCCCAGGCTAGCCTCCTAGGTGTCCAGAAAACTGTGCTGCCGTTCTAGGAACGCAGAGCAGAGGCCACCGCCTCATGGAAACTGCTGCACGCCTCTGCTTCTGCACGGCAACTCAGGGCCTTACTTCCAGGCATGTGTTCACGCTGGGTGTGCCCGGAGCGACATAGCATGGCAAGATGCTGACTTTCTCCTCGAGCAGAGTGACTTCAGGTACGAAGGCCTCGAAGTATTCCAAGCACACTGTTCTCTCATGGCAGCTCACACAAGGGCTATTGCAAAATTTTCCTGGGCACTTCAACTCACCAGAAATTTTGTACTGAGGCCGTTCGAGGACTGGAAATGTAGCTCTCCTCAAGGAACGTTCAGTGTGTTGCCAATTACTCGGCCCGCACAGAGTGCCTCCAAAGCATCCGCCAATGGGCCACAAAGCTGCTCAGCCAGCCCACAGGGGACAGGAGGTACTCAGTGAAATTGGAGGGGAAATGTTGAATACCCGAGAGGCCCAGGTGTCCTCAGACGTGTACTTCCTATAAAATAAAGCATCTAAGCGACTACGAACTCATGGACACAGCTGTACACCTCCCTTTCTGCAGGCCGACTATGGGCATAACAAGGAGGCAAGTTTTCACGTTGAGATTCCCTTTAGCTCTAGAGCTTGTCAGGCAGACCACCAACTGGGCCATGGAAGCCCCTGGTTTAGATAGAGCGAACTCATTTTCTCCCCAGAAACATTCTTGCAGGGTTTACAGGCCTGTCAAGAGCAGGGAATGGCAGGCAGTTTCAACGCAGCGAGAACGCTGCCTTCAAAACGGGAAATCAAGGCTAGTTCCAGCAGGCCTCCTTTTCCATGGGCACACTCAGCATACACCCCTGTGGTTTCTAACAAGTCCAAAGAGACACAGGTTACCCTGTGTTTCCTTCCCTGACTCAACTTCTCGAAGTAGGGTGTTCTGCATCATGCGAACTGCCTCAACCAAAGAACGCCGAAAGCTGCTCCTCTGGGACTGAGGACATTCAAAAGCCTGCAGTGCCACAGGACGTACAGGACTTAAACTGCAGTAAGAAGGCAAGCCGACTTCCTCTAGGAGGCACGGTGACTTCAGGCAGGACGTGTTAGATGGAATGCGAAGACGAGGGTTACGCTGAGTGCAGCTCAAACTAGGGGTACACGTAAGATTTCTCCACCGTGTGGGACGTACCAGAACGGTGTTCGTGAACGTGTGCGAGGGCTGAGGAAATTAAGCTGCTCCAAAAGAGAGGGCAGTGCCTTTCCCTACACCCGGCATGCACAGAGGGGCTCTAACGGGCTACGGGTCTGGACGTTGCTTAGCTGAACCTTGTGCGCCTGGGGGTACTCAAGTGTTCCTGCCGGCAACAGGGTGCCCAGGCTAGCCTCCTAGGTGTCCAGAAAACTGTGCTGCCGTTCTAGGAACGCAGAGCAGAGGCCACCGCCTCATGGAGACTGCTGCACGCCTCTGCTTCTGCACGGCAACTCAGGGCCTTACTTCCAGGCATGTGTTCACGCTGGGTGTGCCCGGAGCGACATAGCATGGTAAGATGCTGACTTTCTCCTCGAGCAGAGTGACTTCAGGTACGAAGGCCTCGAAGTATTCCAAGCACACTGTTCTCTCATGGCAGCTCACACAAGGGCTATTGCAAAATTTTCCTGGGCACTTCGCACTCACCAGAAATTTTCTACTGAGGCCGTTCGAGTACTGGAAATGTAGCTCTCCTCAAGGAACGTTCAGTGTGTTGCCAATTACTCGGCCCGCACAGAGTGCCTCCAAAGCATCCGCCAATCGGCCACAATGCTGCTCAGCCAGCCCACAGGGGACTGGATGTACTCAGTGAAATTGGAGGGGATATGTTGAATACCCGAGAGGCCCAGTTGTCCTCAGACGTGTACTTCCTATAAAATAAAGCATCTAAGCTATTACGAACCCATGGACACAGCTGCACACCTCCCTTTCTGCAGGCTGACTATGGGCATAACCAGGAGGCAACTTTTCACGTTGAGATTCCCTTTAGCTCTAGAGCTTGTCAGGCTGACCACCACCTCGGCCATGCAAGCCCCTGGTTTAGACAGAGCGAACTCATTTTCTCCCCAGAAGCATTCTTACAGGGTTTACAGGTCTGTTAAGATCAGGGAATGGCTGGCAGCTTCAACGCAGCGAGAACGCTGCCTTCAAAATGGGAAATCAAGGCTAGTTCCAGCAGGCCTCCTTTTCCATGGGCACACTCAGCATACACCCCTGTGGTTTCTAACAAGTCCAAAGAGACACAGGTTACCCTGTGTTTCCTTCCCTGACTCAACTTCTCGAAGTAGGGTGTTTTGCATCATGCGAACTGCCTCAACCAAGGAACGCCGAAAGCTGCTCCTCTGGGACTGAGGACATTCAAAGGCCTGCAGTGCCACAGGACGTACAGGACTTAAACTGCAGTAAGAAGGCAAGCCGACTTCCTCTAGGAGGCACGGTGACTTCAGGCAGGACGTGTTAGATGGAATGCGAAGACGAGGGTTACGCTGAGTGCAGCTCAAACTAGGGCAAACGTAAGATTTCTCCACCGTGTGGGACGTACCAGAACGGTGTTCATGAACGTGTCCGAGGGCTGAGGAAATTAAGCTGCTCCAAAAGAGAGGGCAGTGCCTTTCCCTACACCCAGCATGCACAGAGTGGCTCTAACAGGCTACGGGTCTGGACGTTGCTTAGCTGAACCTTGTGCGCCTGGGGGTACTCAAGTGTTCCTCCCGAGAACAGGGTGCCCAGGCTAGCCTCCTAGGTGTCCAGAAAACTGTGCTGCAGTTCTAGGAACGCAGAGCAGAGGCCACCGCCTCATGGAAACTGCTGCACGCCTCTGCTTCTGCACTGCAACTCAGGGCCTTACTTCCAGGCATGTGTTCACGCTGGGTGTGCCCGGAGCGACATAGCATGGTAAGATGCTGACTTTCTCCTCGAGCAGAGTGACTTCAGGTACGAAGGCCTCGAAGTATTCCAAGCACACTGTTCTCTCATGGCAGCTCACACAAGGGCTATTGCAAAATTTTCCTGGGCACTTCACACTCACCAGAAATGTTGTACTGAGGCCGTTCGAGGACTGGAAATGTAGCTCTCCTCAAGGAACGTTCAGTGTGTTGCCCATTACTCGGCCCGCACACAGTGCTTCCAAAGCATCCGCCAATGGGCCACAAAGCTGCTCAGGCAGCCAACAGGGGTCTGGAGGTACTCAGTGAACTTGGAGGGGAAATGTTGAATACCCGAGAGGCCCAGGTGTCCTCAGACGTGTACTTCCTATAAAATAAAGCATCTAAGCGACTACGAACTCATGGACACAGCTGCACACCTCCCTTTCTGCAGGCCGACTATGGGCATAACAAGGAGGCAAGTTTTCACGTTGAGATTCCCTTTAGCTCTAGAGCTTGTCAGGTAGACCACCACCTCGGCCATGCAAGCCCCTGGTTTAGACAGAGCGAACTCATTTTCTCCCCAGAAACATTCTTTTAGGGTTTACAGGCCTGTCAAGAGCAGGGAATGGCCGGCAGCTTCAACGCAGCGAGAACGCTGACGTCAAAACGGGAAATCAAGGCTAGTTCCAGCAGGCCTCCTTTTCCATGGGCACACTCAGCATACACCCCTGTGGTTTCTAACAAGGCCAAAGAGACACAGGTTACCCTGTGTTTCCTTCCCTGACTCAACTTCTCGAAGTAGGGTGTTCTGCATCATGGAACTGCCTCAACCAAGGAACGCCGAAAGCTGCTCCTCTGGGACTGAGGACATTTAAAAGCCTGCAGTGCCACAGGACGTACAGGACTTAAACTGCAGTAAGAAGTCAGGCCGACTTCCTCTAGGAGGCACGGTGACTTCAGGCAGGACGTGTTAGATGGAATGCGAAGACGAGGGTTACGCTGAGTGCAGCTCAAACTAGGGCAACACGTAAGACTTCTCCGCCGTGTGGGACGTACCAGAGCGGTGTTCGTGAACGTGTGCGAGGGCTGAGGAAATTAAGCTGCTCCAAAAGAGAGGGCAGCGCCTTTCCCTACACCCGGCATGCACAGAGGGGCTCTAACGGGCTACGGTTCTGGACGTTGCTTAGCTGAACCTTGTGTGCCTGGGGGTATTCAAGTGTTCCTGCCGGGAACAGGGTGCCCAGGCTAGCCTCCTAGGTGTCCAGAAAACTGTGCTGCCGTTCTAGGAACGCAGAGCAGAGGCCACCGGCTCATGGAAACTGCTGCACGCCTCTGCTTCTGCACGGCAACTCAGGGCCTTACTTCCAGGCATGTGTTCACGCTGGGTGTGCCCGGAGCGACATAGCATGGTAAGATGCTGACTTTCTCCTCGAGCAGAGTGATTTCAGGTACAAAGGCCTCGAAGTATTCCAAGCACACTGTTCTCTCATGGCAGCTCACACAAGAGCTATTGCAAAATTTTCCTGGGCACTTCGAACTCACCAGAAATGCTCCCCTGAGGCCGTTCGAGGACTGGAAATGTAGCTCTCCTCAAGGAACGTTCAGTGTGTTGCCCATTACTCGGCCCGCACAGAGTGCCTCCAAAGCAGTCGCCAGTGGGCCACAAAGCTGCTCAGCCAGCCCAAAGTGGTCTGGAGGTACTCAGTGAATTTGGAGGGGAAATGTTGAATACCCGAGAGGCCCAGGTGTCCTCAGACGTGTACTTCCTATAAAATAAAGCATCTAAGCGACTACGAACTCATGGACACAGCTCCACACCTCCCTTTCTGCAGGCCGACTATGGGCATAACCAGGAGGCAACTTTTCACGTTGAGATTCCCTTTAGCTCTAGAGCTTGTCAGGCTGACCACCACCTCGGCCATGCAAGCCCCTGGTTTAGACAGAGCGAACTCATTTTCTCCCCAGAAGCATTCTTACAGGGTTTACAGGCCTGTCAAGAGCAGGGAATGGCAGGCAGCTTCAACGCAGCGAGAACGCTGCCTTCAAAATGGGAAATCAAGGCTAGTTCCAGCAGGCCTCCTTTTCCATGGGCACACTCAGCATACACCCCTGTGGTTTCTAACAAGTCCAAAGAGACACAGGTTACCCTGTGTTTCCTTCCCTGACTCAACTTCTCGAAGTAGGGTGTTCTGCATCATGCGAACTGCCTCAACCAAGGAACGCCGAAAGCTGCTCCTCTGGGACTGAGGACATTTAAAAGCCTGCAGTGCCACAGGACGTACAGGACTTAAACTGCAGTAAGAAGGCAAGCGGACTTCCTCTAGGAGGCACGGTGACTTCAGGCAGGACGTGTTAGATGGAATGCGAAGACGAGGGTTACGCTGAGTGCAGCTCAAACTAGGGCAACACGTAAGATTTCTCCACCGTGTGGGACGTACCAGAACGGTGTTCGTGAACGTGTGCGAGGGCTGAGGAAATTAAGCTGCTCCAAAAGAGAGGGCAGTGCCTTTCCCTACACCCGGCATGCACAGAGGGTCTCTAACGGGTTACGGGTCTGGACGTTGCTTAGCTGAACCTTGTGCGCCTGGGGGTACTCAAGTGTTCCTCCCGAGAACAGGGTGCCCAGGCTAGCCTCCTAGGTGTCCAGAAAACTGTGCTGCCGTTCTAGGAACGCAGAGCAGAGGCCACCGCCTCATGGAAACTGCTGCACGCCTCTGCTTCTGCACGGCAACTCAGGGCCTTACTTCCAGGCATGTGTTCATGCTGGGTGTGCCCGGAGCGACATAGCATGGTAAGATGCTGACTTTCTCCTCGAGCAGAGTGACTTCAGGTACGAAGGCCTCGAAGTATTCCAAGCACACTGTTCTCTCATGGCAGCTCACACAAGGGCTATTGCAAAATTTTCCTGGGCACTTCGCACTCACCAGAAATGTTGTACTGAGGCCGTTCGAGGACTGGAAATGTAGCTCTCCTCGAGGAACGTTCAGTGTATTGCCCATTACTCGGCCCGCACACAGTGCTTCCAAAGCATCCGCCAATGGGCCACAAAGCTGCTCAGGCAGCCAACAGGGGTCTGGAGGTACTCAGTGAACTTGGAGGGGAAATGTTGAATACCCGAGAGGCCCAGGTGTCCTCAGATGTGTACTTCCTATAAAATAAAGCATCTAAGCGACTACGAACTCATGGACACAGCTGCACACCTCCCTTTCTGCAGGCCGACTATGGGCATAACAAGGAGGCAAGTTTTCACGTTGAGATTCCCTTTAGCTCTAGAGCTTGTCAGGCAGACCACCAACTGGGCCATGGAAGCCCCTGGTTTAGACAGAGCGAACTCATTTTCTCCCCAGAAACATTCTTACAGGGTTTACAGGCCTGTCAAGAGCAGGGAATGGCAGGCAGTTTCAACGCAGCGAGAACGCTGCCTTCAAAACGGGAAATCAAGGCTAGTTCCAGCAGGCCTCCTTTTCCATGGGCACACTCAGCATACACCCCTGTGGTTTCTAACAAGTCCAAAGAGACACAGGTTACCCTGTGTTTCCTTCCCTGACTCAACTTCTCGAAGTAGGGTGTTCTGCATCATGCGAACTGCCTCAACCAAGGAACGCCGAAAGCTGCTCCTCTGGGACTGAGGACATTCAAAAGCCTACAGTGCCACAGGACGAACAGGACTTAAACTGCAGTAAGGAGGCAAGCCGACTTCCTCTAGGAGGCACGGTGACTTCAGGCAGGACGTGTTAGATGGAATGCATAGACGAGGGTTACGCTGAGTGCAGCTCAAACTAGGGCTACACGTAAGATTTCTCCACCGTGTGGGACGTACCAGAACGGTGTTCGTGAACGTGTGCGAGGGCTGAGGAAATTAAGCTGCTCCAAAAGAGAGGGCAGTGCCTTTCCCTACACCCGGCATGCACAGAGGGGCTCTAACGGGCTACGGGTCTGGACGTTGCTTAGCTGAACCTTGTGCGCCTGGGGGTACTCAAGTGTTCCTGCCGGCAACAGGGTGCCCAGGCTAGCCTCCTAGGTGTCCAGAAAACTGTGCTGCCGTTCTAGGAACGCAGAGCAGAGGCCACCGCCTCATGGAAACTGCTGCACGCCTATGCTTCTGCACGGCAACTCAGGGCCTTACTTCCAGGCATGTGTTCACGCTGGGTGTGCCCGGAGCGACATAGCATGTTAAGATGCTTACTTTCTCCTCGAGCAGAGTGACTTCAGGTACGAAGGCCTCGAAGTATTCCAAGCACACTGTTCTCTCATGGCAGCTCACACAAGGGCTATTGCAAAATTTTAGTGGGCACTTCGCACTCACAAGAAATTTTGTACTGAGGCCGTTCGATGACTGGAAATGTAGCTCTCTTCAAGGAACGTTCAGTGTGTTGCCAATTACTCGGCCCGCACAGAGTGCCTCCAAAGCATCCGCCAATGGGCCACAAAGCTGCTCAGCCAGCCCACAGGGGACTGGAGCTACTCAGTGAAATTGGAGGGGAAATGTTGAATACCCGAGAGGCCCAGGTGTCCTCAGACGTGTACTTCCTATAAAATAAAGCATCTAAGCTATTACGAACTCATGGACACAGCTGCACACCTCCCTTTCTGCAGGCTGACTATGGGCATAACCAGGAGGCAAGTTTTCACGTTGAGATTCCCTTTAGCTCTAGAGCTTGTCAGGCTGACCACCACCTCGGCCATGCAAGCCCCTGGTTTAGACAGAGCGAACTCATTTTCTCCCCAGAAGCATTCTTACAGGGTTTACAGGCCTGACAAGAGCAGGGAATGGCTGGCAGCTTCAACGCAGCGAGAACGCTGCCTTCAAAATGGGAAATCAAGGCTAGTTCCAGCAGGCCTCCTTTTCCATGGGCACACTCAGCATACACCCCTGTGGTTTCTAACAAGTCCAAAGAGACACAGGTTACCCTGTGTTTCCTTCCCTGACTCAACTTCTCGAAGTAGGGTGTTCTGTATCATGCGAACTGCCTCAACCAAGGAACGCCGAAAGTTGCTCCTCTGGGACTGAGGACATTCAAAAGCCTGCAGTGCCACAGGACGTACAGGACTTAAACTGCAGTAAGAAGTCAAGCCGACTTCCTCTAGGAGGCACGGTGACTTCAGGCAGGACGTGTTAGATGGAATGCGAAGACGAGGGTTACGCTGAGTGCAGCTCAAACTAGGGCAACATGTAAGACTTCTCCGCCGTGTGGGACGTACCAGAGCGGTGTTCGTGAACGTGTGCGAGGGCTGAGGAAATTAAGCTGCTCCAAAAGAGAGGGCAGTGCCTTTCCCTACACCCGGCATGCCCAGAGGGGCTCTAACGGGCTACGGGTCTGGACGTTGCTTAGCTGAACCTTGTGTGCCTCGGGATACTCAAGTGTTACTGCCGGGAACAGGGTGCCCAGGCTAGCCTCCTAGGTGTCCAGAAAACTGTGCTGCCGTTCTAGGAACGCAGAGCAGAGCACACCGCCTCATGGAAACTGCTGCACGCCTCTGCTTCTGCACGGCAACTCAGGGCCTTACTTCCAGGCATGTGTTCACGCTGGGTGTGCCCGGAGCGACATAGCATGGTAAGATGCTGAGTTTCTCCTCGAGCAGAGTGATTTCAGGTACAAAGGCCTCGAAGTATTCCAAGCACACTGTTCTCTCATGGCAGCTCACACAAGAGCTATAGCAAAATTTTCCTGGGCGCTTCGGACTCACCAGAAATGCTCTCCTGAGGCCGTTCGAGGACTTGAAATGTAGCTCTCCTCAAGGAACGTTCAGTGTGTTGCCCATTACTCGGCCCGCACAGAGTGCCTCCAAAGCATTCGCCAGTGGGCCACAAAGCTGCTCAGCCAGCGCACAGGGGACTGGACGTACTCAGTGAACTTGGAGGGGAAATGTTCAATACCCGAGAGGCCCAGGTGTCCTCAGACGTGTACTTCCTATAAAATAAAGCATCTAAGCGACTACGAACTCATGAACACAGCTGCACACCTCCCTTTCTGCAGGCCGACTATGGGCATAACCAGGAGGCAACTTTTCACGTTGAGATTCCCTTTAGCTCTAGAGCTTGTCAGGCTGACCACCACCTCGGCCATGCAAGCCCCTGGTTTAGACAGAGCGAACTCATTTTCTCCCCAGAAGCATTCTTACAGGGTTTACAGGCCTGTCAAGAGCAGGGAATGGCAGGCAGCTTCAACGCAGCGAGAACGCTGCCTTCAAAACGGGAAATCAAGGCTAGTTCCAGCAGGCCTCCTTTTCCATGGGCACACTCAGCATACACCCCTGTGGTTTCTAACAAGTCCAAAGAGACACAGGTTACCCTGTGTTTCCTTCCCTGACTCAACTTCTCGAAGTAGGGTGTTCTGCATCATGCGAACTGCCTCAACCAAGGAACGCCGAATGCTGCTCCTCTGGGCCTGAGGACATTCAAAAGCCTGCAGTGCCACAGGACGTACAGGACTTAAACTGCAGTAAGAAGGCAAGCCGACTTCTTCTAGGAGGCACGGTGACTTCAGGCAGGACGTGTTAGATGGAATGCGAAGACGAGGGTTACGCTGAGTGCAGCTCAAACTAGGGCCACACGTAAGACTTCTCCGCCGTGTGGGACGTACCAGAGCGGTGTTCGTGAACGTGTGCGAGGTCTGAGGAAATTAAGCTGCTCCAAAAGAGAGGGCAGTGCCTTTCCCTACCCCTGGCATGCACAGAGGGGCTCTAACGGGCTACGGGTCTGGACGTTGCTTAGCTGAACCTTGTGCGCCTGGGGGTACTCAAGTGTACCTCCCGAGTACAGGGTGCCCAGGCTAGCCTCCTAGGTGTCCACAAAATTGTGCTGCCGTTCTAGGAACGCAGAGCAGAGGCCACCGCCTCATGGAAACTGCTGCACGCCTCTGCTTCTGCACGGCATCTCAGGGCCTTACTTCCAGGCATGTGTTCACGCTGGGTGTGCCCGGAGCGACATAGCATGGTAAGATGCTGACTTTCTCCTCGAGCAGAATAACTTCGGGTAAGAAGGCCTCGAAGTATTCCAAGCACACTGTTCTCTCATGGCAGCTCACACAAGGGCTATTGCAAAATTTTCCTGGGCACTTCGCACTCACCAGAAATGTTGCAGTGAGGCTATTCGAGGACTGGAAATGTAGCTCACCTCAAGGAACGTTCAGTGTGTTGCCCATTACTCGGCCCGAACACAGTGCCTCCAAAGCATCCGCCAATGGGCCACAAAGCTGCTCAGGCAGCCACCAGGGGTCTGGAGGTACTCAGTGAACTTGGAGGGCAAATGTTGAATACCCGAGAGGCCCAGGTGTCCTCAGACGTGTACTTCCTATAAAATAAAGCATCTAAGCGCCTACGAACTCATGGACACAGCTGCACACCTCCCTTTCTGCAGGCCGACTATGGGCATAACAAGGAGGCAAGTTTTCACGTTGAGATTCCCTTTAGCTCTAGAGCTTGTCAGGCAGACAACCACCTCGGCCATGCAAGCCCCTGGTTTAGACAGAGCGAACTCATTTTCTCCCCAGAAGCATTCTTACAGGGTTTACAGGCCTGACAAGAGCAGGGAATGGCTGGCAGCTTCAACGCAGCGAGAACGCTGCCTTCAAAATGGGAAATCAAGGCTAGTTCCAGCAGGCCTCCTTTTCCATGGGCACACTCAGCATACACCCCTGTGGTTTCTAACAAGTCCAAAGAGACACAGGTTACCCTGTGTTTCCTTCCCTGACTCAACTTCTCGAAGTAGGGTGTTCTGCATCATGCGAACTGCCTCAACCAAGGAACGCCGAAAGCTGCTCCTCTGGGACTGAGGACATTCAAAAGCCTGCAGTGCCACAGGACGTACAGGACTTAAACTGCAGTAAGAAGTCAAGCCGACTTCCTCTAGGAGGCACGGTGACTTCAGGCAGGACGTGTTAGATGGAATGCGAAGACGAGGGTTACGCTGAGTGCAGCTCAAACTAGGGCAACATGTAAGACTTCTCCGCCGTGTGGGACGTACCAGAGCGGTGTTCGTGAACGTGTGCGAGGGCTGAGGAAATTAAGCTGCTCCAAAAGAGAGGGCAGTGCCTTTCCCTACACCCGGCATGCCCAGAGGGGCTCTAACGGGCTACGGGTCTGGACGTTGCTTAGCTGAACCTTGTGTACCTCGGGATACTCAAGTGTTACTGCCGGGAACAGGGTGCCCAGGCTAGCCTCCTAGGTGTCCAGAAAACTGTGCTGCCGTTCTAGGAACGCAGAGCAGAGCACACCGCCTCATGGAAACTGTTGCACGCCTCTGCTTCTGCACGGCAACTCAGGGCCTTACTTCCAGGCATGTGTTCACGCTGGGTGTGCCCGGAGCGACATAGCATGGTAAGATGCTGAGTTTCTCCTCGAGCAGAGTGATTTCAGGTACAAAGGCCTCGAAGTATTCCAAGCACACTGTTCTCTCATGGCAGCTCACACAAGAGCTATAGCAAAATTTTCCTGGGCGCTTCGGACTCACCAGAAATGCTCTCCTGAGGCCGTTCGAGGACTTGAAATGTAGCTCTCCTCAAGGAACGTTCAGTGTGTTGCCCATTACTCGGCCCGCACAGAGTGCCTCCAAAGCATTCGCCAGTGGGCCACAAAGCTGCTCAGCCAGCCCACAGGGGACTGGACGTACTCAGTGAACTTGGAGGGGAAATGTTCAATACCCGAGAGGCCCAGGTGTCCTCAGACGTGTACTTCCTATAAAATAAAGCATCTAAGCGACTACGAACTCATGAACACAGCTGCACACCTCCCTTTCTGCAGGCCGACTATGGGCATAACCAGGAGGCAACTTTTCACGTTGAGATTCCCTTTAGCTCTAGAGCTTGTCAGGCTGACCACCACCTCGGCCATGCAAGCCCCTGGTTTAGACAGAGCGAACTCATTTTCTCCCCAGAAGCATTCTTACAGGGTTTACAGGCCTGTCAAGAGCAGGGAATGGCAGGCAGCTTCAACGCAGCGAGAACGCTGCCTTCAAAACGGGAAATCAAGGCTAGTTCCAGCAGGCCTCCTTTTCCATGGGCACACTCAGCATACACCCCTGTGGTTTCTAACAAGTCCAAAGAGACACAGGTTACCCTGTGTTTCCTTCCCTGACTCAACTTCTCGAAGTAGGGTGTTCTGCATCATGCGAACTGCCTCAACCAAGGAACGCCGAATGCTGCTCCTCTGGGCCTGAGGACATTCAAAAGCCTGCAGTGCCACAGGACGTACAGGACTTAAACTGCAGTAAGAAGGCAAGCCGACTTCCTCTAGGAGGCACGGTGACTTCAGGCAGGACGTGTTAGATGGAATGCGAAGACGAGGGTTACGCTGAGTGCAGCTCAAACTAGGGCCACACGTAAGACTTCTCCGCCGTGTGGGACGTACCAGAGCGGTGTTCGTGAACGTGTGCGAGGTCTGAGGAAATTAAGCTGCTCCAAAAGAGAGGGCAGTGCCTTTCCCTACCCCTGGCATGCACAGAGGGGCTCTAACGGGCTACGGGTCTGGACGTTGCTTAGCTGAACCTTGTGCGCCTGGGGGTACTCAAGTGTACCTCCCGAGAACAGGGTGCCCAGGCTAGCCTCCTAGGTGTCCAGAAAATTGTGCTGCCGTTCTAGGAACGCAGAGCAGAGGCCACCGCCTCATGGAAACTGCTGCACGCCTCTGCTTCTGCACGGCATCTCAGGGCCTTACTTCCAGGCATGTGTTCACGCTGGGTGTGCCCGGAGCGACATAGCATGGTAAGATGCTGACTTTCTCCTCGAGCAGAATAACTTCGGGTAAGAAGGCCTCGAAGTATTCCAAGCACACTGTTCTCTCATGGCAGCTCACACAAGGGCTATTGCAAAATTTTCCTGGGCACTTCGCACTCACCAGAAATGTTGCAGTGAGGCTATTCGAGGACTGGAAATGTAGCTCTCCTCAAGGAACGTTCAGTGTGTTGCCCATTACTCGGCCCGAACACAGTGCCTCCAAAGCATCCGCCAATGGGCCACAAAGCTGCTCAGGCAGCCACCAGGGGTCTGGAGGTACTCAGTGAACTTGGAGGGCAAATGTTGAATACCCGAGAGGCCCAGGTGTCCTCAGACGTGTACTTCCTATAAAATAAAGCATGTAAGCGACTACGAACTCATGGACACAGCTGCACACCTCCCTTTCTGCAGGCCGACTATGGGCATAACCAGGAGGCAACTTTTCACGTTGAGATTCTCTTTAGCTCTAGAGCTTGTCAGGCTGACCACCACCTCGGCCATGCAAGCCCCTGGTTTAGACAGAGCGAACTCATTTTCTCCCCAGAAGCATTCTTACAGGGTTTACAGGCCTGTCAAGAGCAGGGAATGGCAGGCAGCTTCAACGCAGCGAGAACGCTGCCTTCAAAATGGGAAATCAAAGCTAGTTCCAGCAGGCCTCCTTTTCCATGGGCACACTCAGCATACACCCCTGTGGTTTGTAACAAGTCCAAAGAGACACAGGTTACCCTGTGTTTCCTTCCCTGACTCAACTTCTCGAAGTAGGGTGTTCTGCATCATGCGAACTGCCTCAACCAAGGAACGCCGAAAGCTGCTCCTCTGGGCCTGAGGACATTCAAAAGCCTGCAGTGCCACAGGACGTACAGGACTTAAACTGCAGTAAGAAGGCAAGCTGACTTCCTCTAGGAGGCACGGTGACTTCAGGCAGGACGTGTTAGATGGAATGCGAAGACGAGGGTTACGCTGAGTGCACCTCAAACTAGGGCAACACGTAAGACTTCTCCGCCGTGTGGGACGTACCAGAGCGGTGTTCGTGAACGTGTGCGAGGGCTGAGGAAATTAAGCTGCTCCAAAAGAGAGGGCAGTGCCTTTCCCTACACTCGGCATGCACAGAGGGTCTCTAACGGGCTACGGGTCTGGACGTTGCTTAGCTGAACCTTGTGCGCCTGGGGGTACTCAAGTGTTCCTGCCGGGAACAGGGTGCCCAGGCTAGCCTCCTAGGTGTCCAGAAAACTGTGCTGCCGTTCTAGGAACGCAGAGCAGAGGCCACCGCCTCATGGAAACTGCTGCACGCCTCTGCTTCTGCACGGCAACTCAGGGCCTTACTTCCAGGCATGTGTTCACGCTGGGTGTGCCCGGGCGACATAGCATGGTAAGATGCTGACTTTCTCCTCGAGCAGAGTGACTTCAGGTACGAAGGCCTCGAAGTATTCCAAGCACACTGTTCTCTCATGGCAGCTCACAAAAGGGCTATTGCAAAATTTTCCTGGGCACTTCGAACTCACCAGCAATGTTGTCCTTAGGCCGTTCGAGGACTGGAAATGTAGCTCTCCTCAAAGAACATTCAGTGTGTTGCCCATTACTCGGCCCGCAAAGAGTGCCCCCAAAGCATCCGCCAATGGGCCACAAAGCTGCTCAGCCAGCCCACAGGGGACTGGACGTACTCAGTGAACTTGGAGGGGAAATGTTGAATACCCGAGAGGCCCAGGTGTCCTCAGACGTGTACTTCCTATAAAATAAAGCATCTAAGCTATTACGAACTCATGGACACAGCTGCACACCTCCCTTTCTGCAGGCCGACTATGGGCATAACCGGGAGGCAAGTTTTCACGTTGAGATTCCCTTTAGCTCTAGAGCTTGTCAGGCTGACCTCGGCCATGCAAGCCCCTGGTTTAGACAGAGCGAACTCATTTTCTCCCCAGAAGCATTCTTACAGGGTTTACAGTCCTGTCAAGAGCAGGGAACGGCTGGCAGCTTCAACGCAGCGAGAACGCTGCCTTCAAAATGGGAAATCAAGGCTAGTTCCAGCAGGCCTCCTTTTCCATGGGCACACTCAGCATACACCCCTGTGGTTTCTAACAAGTCCAAAGAGACACAGGTTACCCTGTGTTTCCTTCCCGGACTCAACTTCTCGAAGTAGGGTGTTCTGCATCATGCGAACTGCCTCAACCAAGGAACGCCGAAAGCTGCTCCTCTGGGACTGAGGACATTCAAAAGCCTGCAGTGCCACAGGACGTACAGGACTTAAACTGCAGTAAGAAGGCAAGACGACTTCCTCTAGGAGGCACGGTGACTTCAGGCAGGACGTGTTAGATGGAATGCATAGACGAGGGTTACGCTGAGTGCAGCTCAAACTAGGGCTACACGTAAGATTTCTCCACCGTGTGGGACGTACCAGAACGGTGTTCGTGAACGTGTGCGAGGGCTGAGGAAATTAAGCTGCTCCAAAAGAGAGGGCAGTGCCTTTCCCTACACCCGGCATGCACAGAGGGGCTCTAACGGGCTACGGGTCTGGACGTTGCTTAGCTGAACCTTGTGCGCCTGGGGGTACTCAAGTGTTCCTGCCGGCAACAGGGTGCCCAGGCTAGCCTCCTAGGTGTCCAGAAAACTGTGCTGCCGTTCTAGGAACGCAGAGCAGAGGCCACCGCCTCATGGAAACTGCTGCACGCCTATGCTTCTGCACGGCAACTCAGGGCCTTACTTCCAGGCATGTGTTCACGCTGGGTGTGCCCGGAGCGACATAGCATGTTAAGATGCTTACTTTCTCCTCGAGCAGAGTGACTTCAGGTACGAAGGCCTCGAAGTATTCCAAGCACACTGTTCTCTCATGGCAGCTCACACAAGGGCTATTGCAAAATTTTAGTGGGCACTTCGCACTCACAAGAAATTTTGTACTGAGGCCGTTCGAGGACTGGAAATGTAGCTCTCTTCAAGGAACGTTCAGTGTGTTGCCAATTACTCGGCCCGCACAGAGTGCCTCCAAAGCATCCGCCAATGGGCCACAAAGCTGCTCAGCCAGCCCACAGGGGACTGGAGCTACTCAGTGAAATTGGAGGGGAAATGTTGAATACCCGAGAGGCCCAGGTGTCCTCAGACGTGTACTTCCTATAAAATAAAGCATCTAAGCTATTACGAACTCATGGACACAGCTGCACACCTCCCTTTCTGCAGGCTGACTATGGGCATAACCAGGAGGCAAGTTTTCACGTTGAGATTCCCTTTAGCTCTAGAGCTTGTCAGGCTGACCACCACCTCGGCCATGCAAGCCCCTGGTTTAGACAGAGCGAACTCATTTTCTCCCCAGAAGCATTCTTACAGGGTTTACAGGCCTGACAAGAGCAGGGAATGGCTGGCAGCTTCAACGCAGCGAGAACGCTGCCTTCAAAATGGGAAATCAAGGCTAGTTCCAGCAGGCCTCCTTTTCCATGGGCACACTCAGCATACACCCCTGTGGTTTCTAACAAGTCCAAAGAGACACAGGTTACCCTGTGTTTCCTTCCCTGACTCAACTTCTCGAAGTAGGGTGTTCTGCATCATGCGAACTGCCTCAACCAAGGAACGCCGAAAGCTGCTCCTCTGGGACTGAGGACATTCAAAAGCCTGCAGTGCCACAGGACGTACAGGACTTAAACTGCAGTAAGAAGTCAAGCCGACTTCCTCTAGGAGGCACGGTGACTTCAGGCAGGACGTGTTAGATGGAATGCGAAGACGAGGGTTACGCTGAGTGCAGCTCAAACTAGGGCAACATGTAAGACTTCTCCGCCGTGTGGGACGTACCAGAGCGGTGTTCGTGAACGTGTGCGAGGGCTGAGGAAATTAAGCTGCTCCAAAAGAGAGGGCAGTGCCTTTCCCTACACCCGGCATGCCCAGAGGGGCTCTAACGGGCTACGGGTCTGGACGTTGCTTAGCTGAACCTTGTGTGCCTCGGGATACTCAAGTGTTACTGCCGGGAACAGGGTGCCCAGGCTAGCCTCCTAGGTGTCCAGAAAACTGTGCTGCCGTTCTAGGAACGCAGAGCAGAGCACACCGCCTCATGGAAACTGCTGCATGCCTCTGCTTCTGCACGGCAACTCAGGGCCTTACTTCCAGGCATGTGTTCACGCTGGGTGTGCCCGGAGCGACATAGCATGGTAAGATGCTGAGTTTCTCCTCGAGCAGAGTGATTTCAGGTACAAAGGCCTCGAAGTATTCCAAGCACACTGTTCTCTCATGGCAGCTCACACAAGAGCTATAGCAAAATTTTCCTGGGCGCTTCGGACTCACCAGAAATGCTCTCCTGAGGCCGTTCGAGGACTTGAAATGTAGCTCTCCTCAAGGAACGTTCAGTGTGTTGCCCATTACTCGGCCCGCACAGAGTGCCTCCAAAGCATTCGCCAGTGGGCCACAAAGCTGCTCAGCCAGCCCACAGGGGACTGGACGTACTCAGTGAACTTGGAGGGGAAATGTTCAATACCCGAGAGGCCCAGGTGTCCTCAGACGTGTACTTCCTATAAAATAAAGCATCTAAGCGACTACGAACTCATGAACACAGCTGCACACCTCCCTTTCTGCAGGCCGACTATGGGCATAACCAGGAGGCAACTTTTCACGTTGAGATTCCCTTTAGCTCTAGAGCTTGTCAGGCTGACCACCACCTCGGCCATGCAAGCCCCTGGTTTAGACAGAGCGAACTCATTTTCTCCCCAGAAGCATTCTTACAGGGTTTACAGGCCTGTCAAGAGCAGGGAATGGCAGGCAGCTTCAACGCAGCGAGAACGCTGCCTTCAAAACGGGAAATCAAGGCTAGTTCCAGCAGGCCTCCTTTTCCATGGGCACACTCAGCATACACCCCTGTGGTTTCTAACAAGTCCAAAGAGACACAGGTTACCCTGTGTTTCCTTCCCTGACTCAACTTCTCGAAGTAGGGTGTTCTGCATCATGCGAACTGCCTCAACCAAGGAACGCCGAATGCTGCTCCTCTGGGCCTGAGGACATTCAAAAGCCTGCAGTGCCACAGGACGTACAGGACTTAAACTGCAGTAAGAAGGCAAGCCGACTTCCTCTAGGAGGCACGGTGACTTCAGGCAGGACGTGTTAGATGGAATGCGAAGACGAGGGTTACGCTGAGTGCAGCTCAAACTAGGGCCACACGTAAGACTTCTCCGCCGTGTGGGACGTACCAGAGCGGTGTTCGTGAACGTGTGCGAGGGCTGAGGAAATTAAGCTGCTCCAAAAGAGAGGGCAGTGCCTTTCCCTACCCCTGGCATGCACAGAGGGGCTCTAACGGGCTACGGGTCTGGACGTTGCTTAGCTGAACCTTGTGCGCCTGGGGGTACTCAAGTGTACCTCCCGAGAACAGGGTGCCCAGGCTAGCCTCCTAGGTGTCCAGAAAATTGTGCTGCCGTTCTAGGAACGCAGAGCAGAGGCCACCGCCTCATGGAAACTGCTGCACGCCTCTGCTTCTGCACGGCATCTCAGGGCCTTACTTCCAGGCATGTGTTCACGCTGGGTGTGCCCGGAGCGACATAGCATGGTAAGATGCTGACTTTCTCCTCGAGCAGAATAACTTCGGGTAAGAAGGCCTCGAAGTATTCCAAGCACACTGTTCTCTCATGGCAGCTCACACAAGGGCTATTGCAAAATTTTCCTGGGCACTTCGCACTCACCAGAAATGTTGCAGTGAGGCTATTCGAGGACTGGAAATGTAGCTCTCCTCAAGGAACGTTCAGTGTGTTGCCCATTACTCGGCCCGAACACAGTGCCTCCAAAGCATCCGCCAATGGGCCACAAAGCTGCTCAGGCAGCCACCAGGGGTCTGGAGGTACTCAGTGAACTTGGAGGGCAAATGTTGAATACCCGAGAGGCCCAGGTGTCCTCAGACGTGTACTTCCTATAAAATAAAGCATCTAAGCGCCTACGAACTCATGGACACAGCTGCACACCTCCCTTTCTGCAGGCCGACTATGGGCATAACAAGGAGGCAAGTTTTCACGTTGAGATTCCCTTTAGCTCTAGAGCTTGTCAGGCAGACAACCACCTCGGCCATGCAAGCCCCTGGTTTAGACAGAGCGAACTCATTTTCTCCCCAGAAGCATTCTTACAGGGTTTACAGGCCTGACAAGAGCAGGGAATGGCTGGCAGCTTCAACGCAGCGAGAACGCTGCCTTCAAAATGGGAAATCAAGGCTAGTTCCAGCAGGCCTCCTTTTCCATGGGCACACTCAGCATACACCCCTGTGGTTTCTAACAAGTCCAAAGAGACACAGGTTACCCTGTGTTTCCTTCCCTGACTCAACTTCTCGAAGCAGGGTGTTCTGCATCATGCGAACTGCCTCAACCAAGGAACGCCGAAAGCTGCTCCTCTGGGACTGAGGACATTCAAAAGCCTGCAGTGCCACAGGACGTACAGGACTTAAACTGCAGTAAGAAGTCAAGCCGACTTCCTCTAGGAGGCACGGTGACTTCAGGCAGGACGTGTTAGATGGAATGCGAAGACGAGGGTTACGCTGAGTGCAGCTCAAACTAGGGCAACATGTAAGACTTCTCCGCCGTGTGGGACGTACCAGAGCGGTGTTCGTGAACGTGTGCGAGGGCTGAGGAAATTAAGCTGCTCCAAAAGAGAGGGCAGTGCCTTTCCCTACACCCGGCATGCCCAGAGGGGCTCTAACGGGCTACGGGTCTGGACGTTGCTTAGCTGAACCTTGTGTGCCTCGGGATACTCAAGTGTTACTGCCGGGAACAGGGTGCCCAGGCTAGCCTCCTAGGTGTCCAGAAAACTGTGCTGCCGTTCTAGGAACGCAGAGCAGAGCACACCGCCTCATGGAAACTGCTGCACGCCTCTGCTTCTGCACGGCAACTCAGGGCCTTACTTCCAGGCATGTGTTCACGCTGGGTGTGCCCGGAGCGACATAGCATGGTAAGATGCTGAGTTTCTCCTCGAGCAGAGTGATTTCAGGTACAAAGGCCTCGAAGTATTCCAAGCACACTGTTCTCTCATGGCAGCTCACACAAGAGCTATAGCAAAATTTTCCTGGGCGCTTCGGACTCACCAGAAATGCTCTCCTGAGGCCGTTCGAGGACTTGAAATGTAGCTCTCCTCAAGGAACGTTCAGTGTGTTGCCCATTACTCGGCCCGCACAGAGTGCCTCCAAAGCATTCGCCAGTGGGCCACAAAGCTGCTCAGCCAGCCCACAGGGGACTGGACGTACTCAGTGAACTTGGAGGGGAAATGTTCAATACCCGAGAGGCCCAGGTGTCCTCAGACGTGTACTTCCTATAAAATAAAGCATCTAAGCGACTACGAACTCATGAACACAGCTGCACACCTCCCTTTCTGCAGGCCGACTATGGGCATAACCAGGAGGCAACTTTTCACGTTGAGATTCCCTTTAGCTCTAGAGCTTGTCAGGCTGACCACCACCTCGGCCATGCAAGCCCCTGGTTTAGACAGAGCGAACTCATTTTCTCCCCAGAAGCATTCTTACAGGGTTTACAGGCCTGTCAAGAGCAGGGAATGGCAGGCAGCTTCAACGCAGCGAGAACGCTGCCTTCAAAACGGGAAATCAAGGCTAGTTCCAGCAGGCCTCCTTTTCCATGGGCACACTCAGCATACACCCCTGTGGTTTCTAACAAGTCCAAAGAGACACAGGTTACCCTGTGTTTCCTTCCCTGACTCAACTTCTCGAAGTAGGGTGTTCTGCATCATGCGAACTGCCTCAACCAAGGAACGCCGATTGCTGCTCCTCTGGTCCTGAGGACATTCAAAAGCCTGCAGTGCCACAGGACGTACAGGACTTAAACTGCAGTAAGAAGGCAAGCCGACTTCCTCTAGGAGGCACGGTGACTTCAGGCAGGACGTGTTAGATGGAATGCGAAGACGAGGGTTACGCTGAGTGCAGCTCAAACTAGGGCCACACGTAAGACTTCTCCGCCGTGTGGGACGTACCAGAGCGGTGTTCGTGAACGTGTGCGAGGTCTGAGGAAATTAAGCTGCTCCAAAAGAGAGGGCAGTGCCTTTCCCTACCCCTGGCATGCACAGAGGGGCTCTAACGGGCTACGGGTCTGGACGTTGCTTAGCTGAACCTTGTGCGCCTGGGGGTACTCAAGTGTACCTCCCGAGAACAGGGTGCCCAGGCTAGCCTCCTAGGTGTCCAGAAAATTGTGCTGCCGTTCTAGGAACGCAGAGCAGAGGCCACCGCCTCATGGAAACTGCTGCACGCCTCTGCTTCTGCACGGCATCTCAGGGCCTTACTTCCAGGCATGTGTTCACGCTGGGTGTGCCCGGAGCGACATAGCATGGTAAGATGCTGACTTTCTCCTCGAGCAGAATAACTTCGGGTAAGAAGGCCTCGAAGTATTCCAAGCACACTGTTCTCTCATGGCAGCTCACACAAGGGCTATTGCAAAATTTTCCTGGGCACTTCGCACTCACCAGAAATGTTGCAGTGAGGCTATTCGAGGACTGGAAATGTAGCTCTCCTCAAGGAACGTTCAGTGTGTTGCCCATTACTCGGCCCGAACACAGTGCCTCCAAAGCATCCGCCAATGGGCCACAAAGCTGCTCAGGCAGCCACCAGGGGTCTGGAGGTACTCAGTGAACTTGGAGGGCAAATGTTGAATACCCGAGAGGCCCAGGTGTCCTCAGACGTGTACTTCCTATAAAATAAAGCATCTAAGCGCCTACGAACTCATGGACACAGCTGCACACCTCCCTTTCTGCAGGCCGACTATGGGCATAACAAGGAGGCAAGTTTTCACGTTGAGATTCCCTTTAGCTCTAGAGCTTGTCAGGCAGACAACCAACTGGGCCATGGAAGCCCCTGGTTTAGACAGAGCGAACTCATTTTCTCCCCAGAAACATTCTTATAGGGTTTACAGGCCTGTCAAGAGCAGGGAATGGCAGGCAGTTTCAACGCAGCGAGAACGCTGCCTTCAAAACGGGAAATCAAGGCTAGTTCCAGCAGGCCTCCTTTTCCATGGGCACACTCAGCATACACCCCTGTGGTTTCTAACAAGTCCAAAGAGACACAGGTTACCCTGTGTTTCCTTCCCGGACTCAACTTCTCGAAGTAGGGTGTTCTGCATCATGCGAACTGCCTCAACCAAGGAACGCCGAAAGCTGCTCCTCTGGGACTGAGGACATTCAAAAGCCTGCAGTGCCACAGGACGTACAGGACTTAAACTGCAGTAAGAAGGCAAGCCGACTTCCTCTAGGAGGCACGGTGACTTCAGGCAGGACGTGTTAGATGGAATGCGAAGACGAGGGTTACGCTGAGTGCAGCTCAAACTAGGGGTACACGTAAGATTTCTCCACCGTGTGGGACGTACCAGAACGGTGTTCGTGAACGTGTGCGAGGGCTGAGGAAATTAAGCTGCTCCAAAAGAGAGGGCAGTGCCTTTCCCTACACCCGGCATGCACAGAGGGGCTCTAACGGGCTACGGGTCTGGACGTTGCTTAGCTGAACCTTGTGCGCCTGGGGGTACTCAAGTGTTCCTGCCGGCAACAGGGTGCCCAGGCTAGCCTCCTAGGTGTCCAGAAAACTGTGCTGCCGTTCTAGGAACGCAGAGCAGAGGCCACCGCCTCATGGAAACTGCTGCACGCCTCTGCTTCTGCACGGCAACTCAGGGCCTTACTTCCAGGCATGTGTTCACGCTGGGTGTGCCCGGAGCGACATAGCATGGTAAGATGCTGACTTTCTCCTCGAGCAGAGTGACTTCAGGTACGAAGGCCTCGAAGTATTCCAAGCACACTGTTCTCTCATGGCAGCTCACACAAGGGCTATTGCAAAATTTTCCTAGGCACTTCGCACTCACCAGAAATGTTGTACTGAGGCCGTTCGAGGACTGGAAATGTAGCTCTCCTCAAGGAACGTTCAGTGTGTTGCCAATTACTCGGCCCGCACAGAGTGCCTCCAAAGCATCCGCCAATGGGCCACAAAGCTGCTCAGCCAGCCCACAGGGGACTGGAGGTACTCAGTGAACTTGGAGGGGAAATGTTGAATACCCGAGAGGCCCAGGTGTCCTCAGACGTGTACTTCCTATAAAATAAAGCATCTAAGCTATTACGAACTCATGGACACAGCTGCACACCTCCCTTTCTGCAAGCCGACTATGGGCATAACCAGGAGGCAAGTTTTCACGTTGAGATTCCCTTTAGCTCTAGAGCTTGTCAGGCTGACCACCACCTCGGCCATGCAAGCCCCTGGTTTAGACAGAGGGAACTCATTTTCTCCCCAGAAGCATTCTTACAGGGTTTACAAGCCTGTCAAGAACAGGGAATGGCTGGCAGCTTCAACGCAGCGAGAACGCTGCCTTCAAAATGGGAAATCAAGGCTAGTTCCAGCAGGCCTCGTTTTCCATGGGCACACTCAGCATACACCCCTGTGGTTTCTAACAAGTCCAAAGAGACACAGGTTACCCTGTGTTTCCTTCCCTGACTCAACTTCTCGAAGTAGGGTGTTCTGCATCATGCGAACTGCCTCAACCAAGGAACGCCGAAAGCTGCTCCTCTGGGCCTGAGGACATTCAAAAGCCTGCAGTGCCACAGGACGTACAGGACTTAAACTGCAGTAAGAAGGCAAGCCGACTTCCTCTAGGAGGCACGGTGACTTCAGGCAGGACGTGTTAGATGGAATGCGAAGACGAGGGTTACGCTGAGTGCAGCTCAAATTAGGGCTACACGTAAGATTTCTCCACCGTGTGGGACGTACCAGAACGGTGTTCGTGAACGTGTGCGAGGGCTGAGGAAATTAAGCTGCTCCAAAAGAGAGGGCAGTGCCTTTCCCTACACCCGGCATGCACAGAGGGGCTCTAACGGGCTACGGGTCTGGACGTTGCTTAGCTGAACCTTGTGTGCCTCGGGGTACTCAAGTGTTCCTCCCGAGAACAGGGTGCCCAGGCTAGCCTCCTAGGTGTCCAGAAAACTGTGCTGCCGTTCTAGGAACGCAGAGCAGAGGCCACCGCCTCATGGAAACTGCTGCACGCCTCTGTTTCTGCACGGCAACTCAGGGCCTTACTTCCAGGCATGTGTTCACGCTGGGTGTGCCCGGAGCGACATAGCATGGTAAGATGCTGACTTTCTCCTCGAGCAGAGTGACTTCAGGTACGAAGGCCTCGAAGTATTCCAAGCACACTGTTCTCTCATGGCAGCTCACACAAGGGCTATTGCAAAATTTTCCTGGGCACTTCGCACTCACCAGCAATGTTGTACTGAGGCCGTTCGAGGACTGGAAATGTAGCTCTCCTCAAGGAACGTTCAGTGTGTTGCCCATTACTCGGCCCACACAGAGTGCCTCCAAAGCATCCGCCAATGGGCCACAAAGCTGCTCAGCCAGCCCACAGGGGTCTGGAGGTACTCAGTGAACTTGGAGGGGAAATGTTGAATACCCGAGAGGCCCAGGTGTCCTCAGACGTGTACTTCCTATAAAATAAAGCATGTAAGCGACTACGAACTCATGGACACAGCTGCACACCTCCCTTTCTGCAGGCCGACTATGGGCATAACCAGGAGGCAACTTTTCACGTTGAGATTCTCTTTAGCTCTAGAGCTTGTCAGGCTGACCACCACCTCGGCCATGCAAGCCCCTGGTTTAGACAGAGCGAACTCATTTTCTCCCCAGAAGCATTCTTACAGGTTTTACAGGCCTGTCAAGAGCAGGGAATGGCAGGCAGCTTCAACGCAGCGAGAACGCTGCCTTCAAAATGGGAAATCAAAGCTAGTTCCAGCAGGCCTCCTTTTCCATGGGCACACTCAGCATACACCCCTGTGGTTTGTAACAAGTCCAAAGAGACACAGGTTACCCTGTGTTTCCTTCCCTGACTCAACTTCTCGAAGTAGGGTGTTCTGCATCATGCGAACTGCCTCAACCAAGGAACGCCGAAAGCTGCTCCTCTGGGCCTGAGGACATTCAAAAGCCTGCAGTGCCACAGGACGTACAGGACTTAAACTGCAGTAAGAAGGCAAGCTGACTTCCTCTAGGAGGCACGGTGACTTCAGGCAGGACGTGTTAGATGGAATGCGAAGACGAGGGTTACGCTGAGTGCACCTCAAACTAGGGCAACACGTAAGACTTCTCCGCCGTGTGGGACGTACCAGAGCGGTGTTCGTGAACGTGTGCGAGGGCTGAGGAAATTAAGCTGCTCCAAAAGAGAGGGCAGTGCCTTTCCCTACACTCGGCATGCACAGAGGGTCTCTAACGGGCTACGGGTCTGGACGTTGCTTAGCTGAACCTTGTGCGCCTGGGGGTACTCAAGTGTTCCTGCCGGGAACAGGGTGCCCAGGCTAGCCTCCTAGGTGTCCAGAAAACTGTGCTGCCGTTCTAGGAACGCAGAGCAGAGGCCACCGCCTCATGGAAACTGCTGCACGCCTCTGCTTCTGCACGGCAACTCAGGGCCTTACTTCCAGGCATGTGTTCACGCTGGGTGTGCCCGGGCGACATAGCATGGTAAGATGCTGACTTTCTCCTCGAGCAGAGTGACTTCAGGTACGAAGGCCTCGAAGTATTCCAAGCACACTGTTCTCTCATGGCAGCTCACAAAAGGGCTATTGCAAAATTTTCCTGGGCACTTCGAACTCACCAGCAATGTTGTCCTTAGGCCGTTCGAGGACTGGAAATGTAGCTCTCCTCAAAGAACATTCAGTGTGTTGCCCATTACTCGGCCCGCAAAGAGTGCCCCCAAAGCATCCGCCAATGGGCCACAAAGCTGCTCAGCCAGCCCACAGGGGACTGGACGTACTCAGTGAACTTGGAGGGGAAATGTTGAATACCCGAGAGGCCCAGGTGTCCTCAGACGTGTACTTCCTATAAAATAAAGCATCTAAGCTATTACGAACTCATGGACACAGCTGCACACCTCCCTTTCTGCAGGCCGACTATGGGCATAACCGGGAGGCAAGTTTTCACGTTGAGATTCCCTTTAGCTCTAGAGCTTGTCAGGCTGACCTCGGCCATGCAAGCCCCTGGTTTAGACAGAGCGAACTCATTTTCTCCCCAGAAGCATTCTTACAGGGTTTACAGTCCTGTCAAGAGCAGGGAACGGCTGGCAGCTTCAACGCAGCGAGAACGCTGCCTTCAAAATGGGAAATCAAGGCTAGTTCCAGCAGGCCTCCTTTTCCATGGGCACACTCAGCATACACCCCTGTGGTTTCTAACAAGTCCAAAGAGACACAGGTTACCCTGTGTTTCCTTCCCGGACTCAACTTCTCGAAGTAGGGTGTTCTGCATCATGCGAACTGCCTCAACCAAGGAACGCCGAAAGCTGCTCCTCTGGGCCTGAGGACATTTAAAAGCCTGCAGTGCCACAGGACGTACAGGACTTAAACTGCAGTAAGAAGGCAAGCCGACTTCCTGTAGGAGGCACGGTGACTTCAGGCAGGACATGTTATATGGAATGCGAAGACGAGGGTTACGCTGAGTGCAGCTCAAACTAGGGCTGCACGTAAGATTTCTCCACCGTGTGGGACGTACCAGAACGGTGTTCGTGAACGTGTGCGAGGGCTGAGGAAATTAAGCTGCTCCAAAAGAGAGGGCAGTGCCTTTCCCTACACCCGGCATGCCCAGAGGGGCTCTAACGGGCTACGGGTCTGGACGTTGCTTAGGTGAACCTTGTGCGCCTGGGGGTACTCAAGTGTTCCTCCCGAGAACAGGGTGCCCAGGCTAGCCTCCTAGGTGTCCAGAAAACTGTGCTGCCGTTCTAGGAACGCAGAGCAGAGGCCACCGCCTCATGGAAACTGCTGCACGCCTCTGCTTCTGCACGGCACCTCAGGGCCTTACTTCCAGGCATGTGTTCACGCTGGGTGTGCCCGGAGCGACATAGCATGGTAAGATGCTGACTTTCTCCTCGAGCAGAGTGACTTCAGGTACGAAGGCCTCGAAGTATTCCAAGCACACTGTTGTCTCATGGCAGCCCATACAAGGGCTATTGCAAAATTTTCCTGGGCACTTCGCACTCACCAGCAATGTTGCCCTGAGGCCGTTCGAGGACTGGAAATGTAGCTCTCCTCAAAGAACCTTCAGTGTGTTGCCCATTACTCGGCCCGCACAGAGTGCCCCCAAAGCATCCGCCAATGGGCCACAAAGCTGCTCAACCAGCCCACAGGGGACTGGAGGTACTCAGTGAACTTGGAGGGGAAATGTTGAATACCCGAGAGGCCCAGGTGTCCTCAGACGTGTACTTCCTATAAAATAAAGCATCTAAGCTATTACGAACTCATGGACACTGCTGCACACCTCCCTTTCTGCAGGCCGACTATGGGCATAACCAGGAGGCAAGTTTTCACGTTTAGATTCCCTTTAGCTCTAGAGCTTGTCAGGCAGACAAGCAACTCGGCCATGCAAGCCCCTGGTTTAGACAGAGCGAACTCATTTTCTCCCCAGAAACATTCTTACAGGGTTTACAGGCCTGTCAAGAGCAGGGAATGGCAGGCAGTTTCAACGCAGCGAGAACGCTGCCTTCAAAACGGGAAATCAAGGCTAGTTCCAGCAGGCCTCCTTTTCCATGGGCACACTCAGCATACACCCCTGTGGTTTCTAACAAGTCCAAAGAGACACAGGTTACCCTGTGTTTCCTTCCCTGACTCAACTTCTCGAAGTAGGGTGTTCTGCATCATGCGAACTGCCTCAACCAAGGAACGCCGAAAGCTGCTCCTCTGGGACTGAGGACATTCAAAAGCCTGCAATGCCACAGGACGTACAGGACTTAAACTGCAGTAAGAAGTCAAGTCGACTTCCTCTAGGAGGCACGGTGACTTCAGGTAGGACGTGTTAGATGGAATGCGAAGACGAGGGTTACGCTGAGTGCAGCTCAAACTAGGGCAACACGTAAGACTTCTCCGCCGTGTGGGACGTACCAGAGCGGTGTTCGTGAACGTGTGCGAGGGCTGAGGAAATTAGGCTGCTCCAAAAGAGAGGGCAGTGCCTTTCCCTACACCCGGCATGCCCAGAGGGGCTCTAACGGGCTACGTGTCTGGACGTTGCCTAGCTGAACCTTGTGTGCCTCGGGATACTCAAGTGTTACTGCCGGGAACAGGGTGCCCAGGCTAGCCTCCTAGGTGTCCAGAAAACTGTGCTGGCGTTCTAGGAACGCAGAGCAGAGGCCACCGCCTCATGGAAACTGCTGCACGCCTCTGCTTCTGCACGGCAACTCAGGGCCTTACTTCCAGGCATGTGTTCACGCTGGGTGTGCCCGGAGCGACATAGCATGGTAAGATGCTGAGTTTCTCCTCGAGCAGAGTGATTTCAGGTACAAAGGCCTCGAAGTATTCCAAGCACACTGTTCTCTCATGGCAGTTCACACAAGAGCTATAGCAAAATTTTCCTGGGCGCTTCGGACTCACCAGAAATGCTCTCCTGAGGCCGTTCGAGGACTGGAAATGTAGCTCTCCTCAAGGAACGTTCAGTGTGTTGCCCATTACTCGGCCCGCACAGAGTGCCTCCAAAGCATTCGCCAGTGGGCCACAAAGCTGCTCAGCCAGCCCACAGGGGACTGGACGTACTCAGTGAACTTGGAGGGGAAATGTTCAATACCCGAGAGGCCCAGGTGTCCTCAGACGTGTACTTCCTATAAAATAAAGCATCTAAGCTATTACGAACTCATGGACACAGCTGCACACCTCCCTTTATGCAGGCTGACTATGGCCATAACCAGGAGGCAAGTTTTCACGTTGAGATTCCCTTTAGCTCTAGAGCTTGTCAGGCTGACCACCACCTCGGCCATGTAAGCCCCTGGTTTAGACAGAGCGAACTCATTTTCTCCCCAGAAGCATTCTTACAGGGTTTACAGGCCTGTCAAGAGCAGGGAATGGCTGGCAGCTTCAACGCAGCGAGAACGCTGCCTTCAAAATGGGAAATCAAGGCTAGTTCCAGCAGGCCTCCTTTTCCATGGGCACACTCAGCATACACCCCTGTGGTTTCTAACAAGTCCAAAGAGACACAGGTTACCCTGTGTTTCCTTCCCTGACTCAACTTCTCGAAGTAGGGTGTTCTGCATCATGCGAACTGCCTCAACCAAGGAACGCCGAATGCTGCTCCTCTGGGACTGAGGACATTCAAAAGCCTGCAGTGCCACAGTACGTACAGGACTTAAACTGCAGTAAGAAGGCAAGCCGACTTCCTCTAGGAGGCACGGTGACTTCAGGCAGGACGTGTTAGATGGAATGCGAAGACGAGGGTTACGCTGAGTGCAGCTCAATCTAGGGCTACACGTAAGATTTCTCCACCGTGTGGGACGTACCAGAACGGTGTTCGTGAACGTGTGCGAGGGCTGAGGAAATTAAGCTGCTCCAAAAGAGAGGGCAGTGCCTTTCCCTACACCCGGCATGCACAGAGGGGCTCTAACGGGTTACGGGTCTGGACGTTGCTTAGCTGAACCTTGTGCGCCTGGGGGTACTCAAGTGTTCCTCCCGAGAACAGGGTGCACAGGCTAGCCTCCTAGGTGTCCAGAAAACTGTGCTGCCGTTCTAGGAACGCAGAGCAGAGGCCACCGCCTCATGGAAACTGCTGCACGCCTCTGCTTCTGCACGGCAACTCAGGGTCTTACTTCCAGGCATGTGTTCACGCTGGGTGTGCCCGCGCGACATAGCATGGTAAGATGCTTACTTTCTCCTCGAGCAGAGTGACTTCAGGTACGAAGGCCTCGAAGTATTCCAAGCACACTGTTCTCTCATGGCAGCTCACACAAGGGCTATTGCAAAATTTTCCTGGGCACTTCGCACTCACCAGAAATGTTGTACTGAGGCCGTTCGAGGACTGGAAATGTAGCTCTCCTCGAGGAACGTTCAGTGTGTTGCCCATTACTCGGCCCGCACACAGTGCTTCCAAAGCATCCGCCAATGGGCCACAAAGCTGCTCAGGCAGCCAACAGGGGTCTGGAGGTACTCAGTGAACTTGGAGGGGAAATGTTGAATACCCGAGAGGCCCAGGTGTCCTCAGACGTGTACTTCCTATAAAATAAAGCATCTAAGCGACTACGAACTCATGGACACAGCTGCACACCTCCCTTTCTGCAGGCCGACTATGGGCATAACAAGGAGGCAAGTTTTCACGTTGAGATTCCCTTTAGCTCTAGAGCTTGTCAGGGAGACCACCAACTGGGCCATGGAAGCCCCTGGTTTAGACAGAGCAAACTCATTTTCTCCCCAGAAACATTCTTACAGGGTTTACAGGCCTGTCAAGAGCAGGGAATGGCAGGCAGCTTCAACGCAGCGAGAACGCTGCCGTCAAAACGGGAAATCAAGGCTAGTTCCAGCAGGCCTCCTTTTCCATGGGCACACTCAGCATACACCCCTGTGGTTTCTAACAAGTCCAAAGAGACACAGGTTACCCTGTGTTTCCTTCCCTGACTCAACTTCTCGAAGTAGGGTGTTCTGCATCATGCGAACTGCCTCAACCAAGGAACGCCGAAAGCTGCTCCTCTGGGACTGAGGACATTCAAAAGCCTGCAGTGCCACAGGACGTACAGGACTTAAACTGCAGTAAGAAGGCAAGCCGACTTCCTCTAGGAGGCACGGTGACTTCAGGCAGGACGTGTTAGATGGAATGCGAAGACGAGGGTTACGCTGAGTGCAGCTCAAACTAGGGGTACACGTAAGATTTCTCCACCGTGTGGGACGTACCAGAACGGTGTTCGTGAACGTGTGCGAGGGCTGAGGAAATTAAGCTGCTCCAAAAGAGAGGGCAGTGCCTTTCCCTACACCCGGCATGCACAGAGGGGCTCTAACGGGCTACGGGTCTGGACGTTGCTTAGCTGAACCTTGTGCGCCTGGGGGTACTCAAGTGTTCCTGCCGAGAACAGGGTGCCCAGGCTAGCCACCTAGGTGTCCAGAAAACTGTGCTGCCGTTCTAAGAACGCAGAGCAGAGGCCACCGCCTCATGGAAACTGCTGCACGCCTCTGCTTCTGCACGGCAACTCAGGGCCTTACTTCCAGGCATGTGTTCACGCTGGGTGTGCCCGGAGCGACATAGCATGGTAAGATGCTGACTTTCTCCTCGAGCAGAGTGACTTCAGGTACGAAGGCCTCGAAGTATTCCAAGCACACTGTTCTCTCATGGCAGCTCACACAAGGGCTATTGCAAAATTTTCCTAGGCACTTCGCACTCACCAGAAATGTTGTACTGAGGCCGTTCGAGGACTGGAAATGTAGCTCTCCTCAAGGAACGTTCAGTGTGTTGCCAATTACTCGGCCCGCACAGAGTGCCTCCAAAGCATCCGCCAATGGGCCACAAAGCTGCTCAGCCAGCCCACAGGGTACTGGAGGTACTCAGTGAACTTGGAGGGGAAATGTTGAATACCCGAGAGGCCCAGGTGTCCTCAGACGTGTACTTCCTATAAAATAAAGCATCTAAGCTATTACGAACTCATGGACACAGCTGCACACCTCCCTTTCTGCAAGCCGACTAAGGGCATAACCAGGAGGCAAGTTTTCACGTTGAGATTCCCTTTAGCTCTAGAGCTTGTCAGGCTGACCACCACCTCGGCCATGCAAGCCCCTGGTTTAGACAGAGCGAACTCATTTTCTCCCCAGAAGCATTCTTACAGGGTTTACAGGCCTGTCAAGAGCAGGGAATGGCTGGCAGCTTCAACGCAGCGAGAACGCTGCCTTCAAAATGGGAAATCAAGGCTAGTTCCAGCAGGCCTCCTTTTCCATGGGCACACTCAGCATACACCCCTGTGGTTTCTAACAAGTCCAAAGAGACACAGGTTACCCTGTGTTTCCTTCCCTGACTCAACTTCTCGAAGTAGGGTGTTCTGCATCATGCGAACTGCCTCAACCAAGGAACGCCGAAAGCTGCTCCTCTGGGACTGAGGACATTTAAAAGCCTGCAGTGCCACAGGACGTACAGGACTTAAACTGCAGTAAGAAGGCAAGCCGACTTCCTGTAGGAGGCACGGTGACTTCAGGCAGGACGTGTTAGATGGAATGCGAAGACGAGGGTTACGCTGAGTGCAGCTCAAACTAGGGCTACACGTAAGAGTTCTCCACCGTGTGGGACGTACCAGAACGGTGTTCGTGAACGTGTGCGAGGTCTGAGGAAATTAAGCTGCTCCAAAAGAGAGGGCAGTGCCTTTCCCTACACCCGGCATGCACAGAGGGGCTCTAACGGGCTACGGGTCTGGACGTTGCTTAGCTGAACCTTGTGCGCTTGGGGTACTCAAGTGTTCCTCCCGAGAACAGGGTGCCCAGGCTAGCCTCCTAGGTGTCCAGAAAACTGTGCTGCCGTTCTAGGAACGCAGAGCAGAGGCCACCGCCTCATGGAAACTGCTGCACGCCTCTGCTTCTGCACGGCAACTCAGGGCCTTATTTCCAGGCATGTGTTCACGCTGGGTGTGCCCGGAGCGACATAGCATGGTAAGATGCTGACTTTCTCCTCGAGCAGAGTGACTTCAGTACGAAGGCCTCGAAGTATTCCAAGCATACTGTTCTGTCATGGCATCTCACACAAGGGCTATTGCAAAATTTTCCTGGGCACTTCGCACTCACCAGAAATGTTGTACTGAGGCCGTTCGAGGACTGGAAATGTAGCTCTCCTCAAAGAACCTTCAGTGTGTTGCCCATTACTCGGCCCGCACACAGTGCTTCCAAAGCATCCGCCAATGGACCACAAAGCTGCTCAGGCGGCCAACAGGGGTCTGGAGGTACTCAGTGAACTTGGAGGGGAAATGTTGAATACCCGAGAGGCCTAGGTGTCCTCAGACGTGTACTTCCTATAAAATAAAGCATCTAAGCGACTACGAACTCATGGACACAGCTGCACACCTCCCTTTCTGCAGGCCGACTATGGGCATAACAAGGAGGCAAGTGTTCACGTTGAGATTCCCTTTAGCTCTAGAGCTTGTCAGGCAGACCACCAACTCGGCCATGCAAGCCCCTGGTTTAGACAGAGCGAACTCATTTTCTCCCCAGAAACATTCTTACAGGGTTTACAGACCTGTCAAGAGCAGGGAATGGTAGGCAGTTTCAACGCAGCGAGAACGCTGCCTTCAAAACGGGAAATCAAGGCTAGTTCCAGCAGGCCTCCTTTTCCATGCGCACACTCAGCATACACCCCTGTATTTTCTAACAAGTCCAAAGAGACACAGGTTACCCTGTGTTTCCTTCCCTGACTAAACTTCTCGAAGTAGGGTGTTCTGCATCATGCGAACTGCCTCAACCAAGGAACGCCGAAAGCTGCTCCTCTGGGACTGAGGACATTCAAAAGCCTGCAATGCCACAGGATGTACAGGACTTAAACTGCAGTAAGAAGTCAAGCCGACTTCCTCTATGAGGCACGGTGATTTCAGGCAGGACGTGTTAGATGGAATGCGAAGACGAGGGTTACGCTGAGTTCAGCTCAAACTAGGGCAACACGTAAGACTTCTCCGCCGTGTGGGACGTACCAGAGCGGTGTTCGTGAACGTGTGTAAGGGCTGAGGAAATTAAGCTGCTCCAAAAGAGAGGGCAGTGCCTTTCCCTACACCCGGCATGCACAGAGGGGCTCTAACGGGCTACGGGTCTGGACGTTGCTTAGCTGAACCTTGTGCGCCTGGGGGTACTCAAGTGTTCCTCCCGAGAACAGGTTGCCCAGGCTAGCCTCCTAGGTGTCCAGAAAACTGTGCTGCCGTTCTAGGAACGCAGAGCAGAGGCCACCGCCTCATGGAAACTGCTGCACGCCTCTGCTTCTGCACGGCAACTCAGGGCCTTACTTCCAGGCATGTGTTCACGCTGGGTGTGCCCGGAGCGACATAGCATGGTAAGATGCTGACTTTCTCCTCGAGCAGAGTGACTTCAGGTACGAAGGCCTCGAAGTATTCCAAGCACACTGTTCTCTCATGGCAGCTCACACAAGGGCTATTGCAAAATTTTCCTGGGCACTTCGCACTCACCAGAAATGTTGTACTGAGGCCGTTCGAGGACTGGAAATGTAGCTCTCCTCAAGGAACGTTCAGTGTGTTGCCCATTACTCGGCCCGCACACAGTGCCTCCAAAGCATCCGCCAATGGGCCACAAAGCTGCTCAGCCAGCCCACAGGGGTCTGGAGGTACTCAGTGAACTTGGAGGGGAAATGTTGAATACCCGAGAGGCCCAGGTGTCCTCAGACGTGTACTTCCTATAAAATAAAGCATCTAAGCGACTACGAACTCATGGACACAGCTGCACACCTCCCTTTCTGCAGGACGACTATGGGCATAACCAGGAGGCAAGTTTTCACGTTGAGATTCCCTTTAGCTCTAGAGCTTGTCAGGCTGACCACCACCTCGGCCATGCAAGCCCCTGGTTTAGACAGAGCGAACTCATTTTCTCCCCAGAAGCATTCGTACAGGGTTTACAGACCTGTCAAGAGTATGGAATGGCAGGCAGCTTCAACGCAGCGAGAACGCTGCCTTCAAAATGGGAAATCAAGGCTAGTTCCAGCAGGACTCCTTTTCCATGGGCACACTCAGCATACACCCCTGTGGTTTCTAACAAGTCCAAAGAGACACAAGTTACCCTGTGTTTCCTTCCCTGACTCAACTTCTCGAAGTAGGGTGTTCTGCATCATGCGAACTGCCTCAACCAAGGAACGCCGAAAGCTGCTCCTCTGGGCCTGAGGACATTCAAAAGCCTGCAGTGCCACAGGACGAACAGGACTTAAACTGCAGTAAGAAGGCAAGCCGACTTCCTCTAGGAGGCACGGTGACTTCAGGCAGGACGTGTTAGATGGAATGCGAAGACGAGGGTTACGCTGAGTGCAGCTCAAACTAGGGCAACACGTAAGATTTCTCCGCCGTGTGGGACGTACCAGAACGGTGTTCGTGAACGTGTGCGAGGGCTGAGGAAATTAAGCTGCTCCAAAAGAGAGGGCTGTGCCTTTCCCTACACCCGGCATGCACAGAGGGGCTCTAACGGGCTACGGGTCTGGACGTTGCTTAGCTGAACCTTGTGCGCCTGGGGGTACTCAAGTGTTCCTGCCGGGAACAGGGTGCCCAGGCTAGCCTCCTAGGTGTCCAGAAAACTGTGCTGCCGGTCTAGGAACGCAGAGCAGACGCCACCGCCTCATGGACACTGCTGCACGCCTCTGCTTCTACACGGCAACTGAGGGCTTTACTTCCAGGCATGTGTTCACGCTGGGTGTGCCCGGAGCGACATAGCATTGTAAGATGCTGACTTTCTCCCCGAGCAGAGTGACTTCAGGTACGAAGGCCTCGAAGTATTCCAAGCACACTGTTCTCTCATGGCAGCTCACACAAGGGCTATTGCAAAATTTTCCTGCGCACTTCGAACTCACCAGCAATGTTGTCCTGAGGCCGTTCAAGGACTGGAAATGTAGCTCTCCTCAAAGAACCTTCAGTGTGTTACCCATTACTCGGCCCGCACAGAGTGCCCCCAAAGCATCCGCCAATGGGCCACAAAGCTACTCAGCCAGCCCACAGGGGACTGGAGGTACTCAGTGAACTTGGAGGGGAAATGTTGAATACCCGAGAGGCCCAGGTGTCCTCAGACGTGTACTTCCTATAAAATAAAGCATCTAAGCGACTACGAACTCATGGACACAGCTGCACACCTCCCTTTCTGCAGGCCGACTATGGGCATAACCAGGAGGCAAGTTCTCACGTTGAGATTCCCTTTAGCTCTAGAGCTTGTCAGGCTGACCACCACCTCGGCCATGTAAGCCCCTGGTTTAGACAGAGCGAACTCATTTTCTCCCCAGAAGCATTCTTACAGGGTTTACAGGCCTGTCAAGAGCAGGGAATGGCAGGCAGCTTCAACGCAGCGAGAACGCTGCCTTCAAAATGGGAAATCAAGGCTAGTTCCAGCAGGCCTCCTTTTCCATGGGCACACTCAGCATACACCCCTGTGGTTTCTAACAAGTCCAAAGAGACACAGGTTACCCTGTGTTTCCTTCCCTGACTCAACTTCTCGAAGTAGGGTGTTCTGCATCATGCGAACTGCCTCAACCAAGGAACGCCGAAAGCTGCTCCTCTGGGACTGAGGACATTTAAAAGCCTGCAGTGCCACAGGACGTACAGGACTTAAACTGCAGTAAGAAGGCAAGCCGACTTCCTCTAGGAGGCACGGTGACTTCAGGCAGGACGTGTTAGATGGAATGCGAAGACGAGGGTTACGCTGAGTGCAGCTCAAACTAGGGCTACACGTAAGAGTTCTCCACCGTGTGGGACGTACCAGAACGGTGTTCGTGAACGTGTGCGAGGGCTGAGGAAATTAAGCTGCTCCAAAAGAGAGGGCAGTGCCTTTCCCTACACCCGGCATGCACAGAGGGGCTCAAACGGGCTACGGGTCTGGACGTTGCTTAGCTGAACCTTGTGCGCTTGGTGTACTCAAGTGTTCCTCCCGAGAACAGGGTGCCCAGGCTAGCCTCCTAGGTGTCCAGAAAACTGTGCTGCCGTTCTAGGAACGCAGAGCAGAGGCCACCGCCTCATGGAAACTGCTGCACGCCTCTGCTTCTGCACGGCAACTCAGGGCCTTACTTCCAGGCATGTGTTCACGCTGGGTGTGCCCGGAGCGACATAGCATGGTAAGATGCTGACTTTCTCCTCGAGCAGAGTGACTTCAGTACGAAGGCCTCGAAGTATTCCAAGCACACTGTTCTGTCATGGCAGCTCACACAAGGGCTATTGCAAAATTTTCCTGGGCACTTCGCACTCACCAGAAATGTTGTACTGAGGCCGTTCGAGGACTGGAAATGTAGCTCTCCTCAAAGAACCTTCAGTGTGTTGCCCATTACTCGGCCCGCACACAGTGCTTCCAAAGCATCCGCCAATGGGCCACAAAGCTGCTCAGGCGGCCAACAGGTGTCTGGAGGTACTCATTGAACTTGGAGGGGAAATGTTGAATACCCGAGAGGCCTAGGTGTCCTCAGACGTGTACTTCCTATAAAATAAAGCATCTAAGCGACTACGAACTCATGGACACAGCTGCACACCTCCCTTTCTGCAGGCCGACTATGGGCATAACAAGGAGGCAAGTGTTCACGTTGAGATTCCCTTTAGCTCTAGAGCTTGTCAGGCAGACCACCAACTCGGCCATGCAAGCCCCTGGTTTAGACAGAGCGAACTCATTTTCTCCCCAGAAACATTCTTACAGGGTTTACAGGCCTGTCAAGAGCAGGGAATGGTAGGCAGTTTCAACGCAGCGAGAACGCTGCCTTCAAAACGGGAAATCAAGGCTAGTTCCAGCAGGCCTCCTTTTCCATGCGCACACTCAGCATACACCCCTGTATTTTCTAACAAATCCAAAGAGACACAGGTTACCCTGTGTTTCCTTCCCTGACTAAACTTCTCGAAGTAGGGTGTTCTGCATCATGCGAACTGCCTCAACCAAGGAATGCCGAAAGCTGCTCCTCTGGGACTGAGGACATTCAAAAGCCTGCAATGCCACAGGATGTACAGGACTTAAACTGCAGTAAGAAGTCAAGCCGACTTCCTCTATGAGGCACGGTGATTTCAGGCAGGACGTGTTAGATGGAATGCGAAGACGAGGGTTACGCTGAGTTCAGCTCAAACTAGGGCAACACGTAAGACTTCTCCGCCGTGTGGGACGTACCAGAGCGGTGTTCGTGAACGTGTGTAAGGGCTGAGGAAATTAAGCTGCTCCAAAAGAGAGGGCAGTGCCTTTCCCTACACCCGGCATGCACAGAGGGGCTCTAACGGGCTACGGGTCTGGACGTTGCTTAGCTGAACCTTGTGCGCCTGGGGGTACTCAAGTGTTCCTCCCGAGAACAGGGTGCCCAGGCTAGCCTCCTAGGTGTCCAGAAAACTGTGCTGCCGTTCTAGGAACGCAGAGCAGAGGCCACCGCCTCATGGAAACTGCTGCACGCCTCTGCTTCTGCACGGCAACTCAGGGCCTTACTTCTAGGCATGTGTTCACGCTGGGTGTGCCCGGAGCGACATAGCATGGTAAGATGCTGACTTTCTCCTCGAGCAGAGTGACTTCAGGTACGAAGGCCTCGAAGTATTCCAAGCACACTGTTCTCTCATGGCAGCTCACACAAGGGCTATTGCAAAATTTTCCTGGGCACTTCGCACTCACCAGAAATGTTGTACTGAGGCCGTTCGAGGACTGGAAATGTAGCTCTCCTCAAGGAACGTTCAGTGTGTTGCCAATTACTCGGCCCGCTCAGAGTGCCTCCAAAGCATCCGCCAATGGGCCACAAAGTTGCTCAGCCAGCCCACAGGGGACTGGAGGTACTCAGTGAACTTGGAGGGGAAATGTTGAATACCCGAGAGGCCCAGGTGTCCTCAGACGTGTACTTCCTATAAAATAAAGCATCTAAGCTATTACGAACTCATGGACACAGCTGCACACCTCCCTTTCTGCAGGCCGACTATTGGCATAACCAGGAGGCAAGTTTTCACGTTGAGATTCCCTTTAGCTCTAGCGCTTGTCAGGCTGACCACCACCTCGGCCATGCAAGCCCCTGGTTTAGACAGAGCGAACTCATTTTCTCCCCAGAAGCATTCTTACAGGGTTTACAGGCCTGTCAAGAGCAGGGAATGGCAGGCAGCTTCAACGCAGCGAGAACGCTGCCTTCAAAACGGGAAATCAAGGCTAGTTCCACCAGGCCTCCTTTTCCATGCGCACACTCAGCATACACCCCTGTGGTTTCTAACAAGTCCAAAGAGACACAGGTTACCCTGTGTTTCCTTCCCTGACTCAACTTCTCGAAGTAGGGTGTTCTGCATCATGCGAACTGCCTCAACCAAGGAACGCCGAAAGCTGCTCCTCTGGGCCTGAGGACATTCAAAAGCCTGCAGTGCCACAGGACGTCCAGGACTTAAACTGCAGTAAGAAGGCAAGCCGACTTCCTCTAGGAGGCACGGTGACTTCAGGCAGGACGTGTTAGATGGAATGCGAAGACGAGGGTTTCGCTGAGTGCACCTCAAACTAGGGCAACACGTAAGACTTCTCCGCCGTGTGGGACGTACCAGAGCGGTGTTCGTGAACGTGTGCGAAGGCTGAGGAAATTAAGCTGCTCCAAAAGAGAGGGCAGTGCCTTTCCCTACACCCGGCATGCACAGAGGGGCTCTAACGGGCTATGGGTCTGGACGTTGCTTAGCTGAACCTTGTGCGCCTGGGGGTACTCAAGTGTTCCTGCCGGGAACAGGGTGCCCAGGCTAGCCTCCTAGGTGTCCAGAAAACTGTGCTGCCGTTCTAGGAACGCAGAGCAGAGGCCACCGCCTCATGGAAACTGCTGCACGCCTCTGCTTCTGCACGGCAACTCAGGGCCTTACTTCCAGGCATGTGTTCACGCTGGGTGTGCCCGGAGCGACATAGTATTGTAAGATGCTGACTTTCTCCTCGAGCACAGTGACTTCAGGTACGGAGACCTCGAAGTATTCCAAGCACACTGTTCTCTCATGGCAGCTCACACAAGGGCTATTGCAAAATTTTCCTGGGCACTTCGAACTCACCAGCAATGTTGTCCTGAGGCCGTTCGACTACCGGAAATGTAGCTCTCCTCAAAGAACCTTCAGTGTGTTGCCCATTACTCGGCCCGCACAGAGTGCCCCCAAAGCATCCGCCAATGGGCCACAAAGCTGCTCAGCCAGCCCACAGGGGACTGGAGGTACTCAGAGAACTTGGAGGGGAAATGTTGAATACCCGAGAGGCCCAGGTGTCCTCAGACGTGTACTTCCTATAAAATAAAGCATCTAAGCTATTACGAACTCATGGACACAGCTGCACACCTCCCTTTCTGCAAGCCGACTAAGGGCATAACCAGGAGGCAAGTTTTCACGTTGAGATTCCCTTTAGCTCTAGAGCTTGTCAGGCTGACCACCACCTCGGCCATGCAAGCCCCTGGTTTAGACAGAGCGAACACATTTTCTCCCCAGAAGCATTCTTACAGGGTTTACAGGCCTGTCAAGAGCAGGGAATGGCAGGCAGCTTCAACACAGCGAGAACGCTGCCTTCAAATGGGAAATCAAGGCTAGTTCCAGCAGGCCTCCTTTTCCATGGGCACACTCAGCATACACCCCTGTGGTTTCTAACAAGTCCAAAGAGACACAGGTTACCCTGTGTTTCCTTCCCTGACTCAACTTCTCGAAGTAGGGTGTTCTGCATCATGCGAACTGCCTCAACCAAGGAACGCCGAAAGCTGCTCCTCTGGGACTTAGGACATTTAAAAGCCTGCAGTGCCACAGGACGTACAGGACTTAAACTGCAGTAAGAAGGCAAGCCGACTTCCTCTAGGAGGCACGGTGACTTCAGGCAGGACGTGTTAGATGGAATGCGAAGACGAGGGTTACGCTGAGTGCAGCTCAAACTAGGGCTACACGTAAGAGTTCTCCACCGCGTGGGACGTAACAGAACGGTGTTCGTGAACGTGTGCGAGGGCTGAGGAAATTAAGCTGCTCCAAAACAGAGGGCAGTGCCTTTCCCTACACCCGGCATGCACAGAGGGGCTCTAACGGGCTACGGGTCTGGACGTTGCTTAGCTGAACCTTGTGCACTTGGGGTACTCAAGTGTTCCTCCCGAGAACAGGGTGCCCAGGCTAGCCTCCTAGGTGTCCAGAAAACTGTGGTGCCGTTCTAGGAACGCAGAGCAGAGGCCACCGCCTCATGGAAACTGCTGCACGCCTCTGCTTCTGCACGGCAACTCAGGGCCTTACTTCCAGGCATGTGTTCACGCTGGGTGTGCCCGGAGCGACATAGCATGGTAAGATGCTGACTTTCTCCTCGAGCAGAGTGACTTCAGTACGAAGGCCTCGAAGTATTCCAAGCACACTGTTCTGTCATGGCAACTCACACAAGGGCTATTGCAAAATTTTCCTGGGCACTTCGCACTCACCAGAAATGTTGTACTGAGGCCGTTCGAGGACTGGAAATGTAGCTCTCCTCAAAGAACCTTCAGTGTGTTGCCCATTACTCGGCCCGCACACAGTGCTTCCAAAGCATCCGCCAATGGGCCACAAAGCTGCTCAGGCGGCCAACAGGGGTCTGGAGGTATTCATTGAACTTGGAGGGGAAATGTTGAATACCCGAGAGGCCTAGGTGTCCTCAGACGTGTACTTCCAATAAAATAAAGCATCTAAGCGACTACGAACTCATGGACACAGCTGCACACCTCCCTTTCTGCAGGCCGACTATGGGCATAACAAGGAGGCAAGTGTTCACGTTGAGATTCCCTTTAGCTCTAGAGCTTGTCAGGCAGACCACCAACTCGGCCATGCAAGCCCCTGGTTTAGACAGAGCGAACTCATTTTCTCCCCAGAAACATTCTTACAGGGTTTACAGGCCTGTCAAGAGCAGGGAATGGTAGGCAGTTTCAACGCAGCGAGAACGCTGCCTTCAAAATGGGAAATCAAGGCTAGTTCCAGCAGTCCTCCTTTTCCATGGGCACACTCAGCATACACCCCTGTGGTTTCTAACAAGTCCAAAGAGACACAGGTTACCCTGTGTTTCCTTCCCTGGCTCAACTTCTCGAAGTAGGGTGTTCTGCATCATGCGAACTGCCTCAACCAAGGAACGCCGAAAGCTGCTCCTCTGGGACTGAGGACATTCAAAAGCCTGCAGTGCCACAGGTCGTACAGGATTTAAACTGCAGTAAGAAGGCAAGCCGACTTCCTCTAGGAGGCACGGTGACTTCAGGCAGGACGTGTTAGATGGAATGCGAAGACGAGGGTTACGCTGAGTGCAGCTCAAACTAGGGCTACACGTAAGATTTCTCTACCGTGTGGGACGTACCAGAACGGTGTTCGTGAACGTGTGCGAGGGCTGAGGAAATTAAGCTGCTCCAAAAGAGAGGGCAGTGCCTTTCCCTACACCCGGCATGCACAGAGGGGCTCTAACGGGCTACGGGTCTGGACGTTGCTTAGCTGAACCTTGTGCGCCTGGGGGTACTCAAGTGTTCCTGCCGGGAACAGGGTGCCCAGGCTAGCCTCCTAGGTGTCCAGAAAACTGTGCTGCCGTTCTAGGAACGCAGAGCAGAGGCCACCGCCTCATGGAAACTGCTGCACGCCTCTGCTTCTGCACGGCAACTCAGGGCCTTACTTCCAGGCATGTGTTCACGCTGGGTGTGCCCGGGCGACATAGCATGGTAAGATGCTGACTTTCTCCTCGAGCAGAGTGACTTCAGGTACGAAGGCCTCGAAGTATTCCAAGCACACTGTTCTCTCATGGCAGCTCACAAAAGGGCTATTGCAAAATTTTCCTGGGCACTTCGAACTCACCAGCAATGTTGTCCTTAGGCCGTTCGAGGACTGGAAATGTAGCTCTCCTCAAAGAACATTCAGTGTGTTGCCCATTACTCGGCCCGCAAAGAGTGCCCCCAAAGCATCCGCCAATGGGCCACAAAGCTGCTCAGCCAGCCCACAGGGGACTGGACGTACTCAGTGAACTTGGAGGGGAAATGTTGAATACCCGAGAGGCCCAGGTGTCCTCAGACGTGTACTTCCTATAAAATAAAGCATCTAAGCTATTACGAACTCATGGACACAGCTGCACACCTCCCTTTCTGCAGGCCGACTATGGGCATAACCGGGAGGCAAGTTTTCACGTTGAGATTCCCTTTAGCTCTAGAGCTTGTCAGGCTGACCTCGGCCATGCAAGCCCCTGGTTTAGACAGAGCGAACTCATTTTCTCCCCAGAAGCATTCTTACAGGGTTTACAGTCCTGTCAAGAGCAGGGAACGGCTGGCAGCTTCAACGCAGCGAGAACGCTGCCTTCAAAATGGGAAATCAAGGCTAGTTCCAGCAGGCCTCCTTTTCCATGGGCACACTCAGCATACACCCCTGTGGTTTCTAACAAGTCCAAAGAGACACAGGTTACCCTGTGTTTCCTTCCCGGACTCAACTTCTCGAAGTAGGGTGTTCTGCATCATGCGAACTGCCTCAACCAAGGAACGCCGAAAGCTGCTCCTCTGGGCCTGAGGACATTTAAAAGCCTGCAGTGCCACAGGACGTACAGGACTTAAACTGCAGTAAGAAGGCAAGCCGACTTCCTGTAGGAGGCACGGTGACTTCAGGCAGGACATGTTATATGGAATGCGAAGACGAGGGTTACGCTGAGTGCAGCTCAAACTAGGGCTGCACGTAAGATTTCTCCACCGTGTGGGACGTACCAGAACGGTGTTCGTGAACGTGTGCGAGGGCTGAGGAAATTAAGCTGCTCCAAAAGAGAGGGCAGTGCCTTTCCCTACACCCGGCATGCCCAGAGGGGCTCTAACGGGCTACGGGTCTGGACGTTGCTTAGGTGAACCTTGTGCGCCTGGGGGTACTCAAGTGTTCCTCCCGAGAACAGGGTGCCCAGGCTAGCCTCCTAGGTGTCCAGAAAACTGTGCTGCCGTTCTAGGAACGCAGAGCAGAGGCCACCGCCTCATGGAAACTGCTGCACGCCTCTGCTTCTGCACGGCACCTCAGGGCCTTACTTCCAGGCATGTGTTCACGCTGGGTGTGCCCGGAGCGACATAGCATGGTAAGATGCTGACTTTCTCCTCGAGCAGAGTGACTTCAGGTACGAAGGCCTCGAAGTATTCCAAGCACACTGTTGTCTCATGGCAGCCCATACAAGGGCTATTGCAAAATTTTCCTGGGCACTTCGCACTCACCAGCAATGTTGCCCTGAGGCCGTTCGAGGACTGGAAATGTAGCTCTCCTCAAAGAACCTTCAGTGTGTTGCCCATTACTCGGCCCGCACAGAGTGCCCCCAAAGCATCCGCCAATGGGCCACAAAGCTGCTCAACCAGCCCACAGGGGACTGGAGGTACTCAGTGAACTTGGAGGGGAAATGTTGAATACCCGAGAGGCCCAGGTGTCCTCAGACGTGTACTTCCTATAAAATAAAGCATCTAAGCTATTACGAACTCATGGACACTGCTGCACACCTCCCTTTCTGCAGGCCGACTATGGGCATAACCAGGAGGCAAGTTTTCACGTTTAGATTCCCTTTAGCTCTAGAGCTTGTCAGGCAGACAAGCAACTCGGCCATGCAAGCCCCTGGTTTAGACAGAGCGAACTCATTTTCTCCCCAGAAACATTCTTACAGGGTTTACAGGCCTGTCAAGAGCAGGGAATGGCAGGCAGTTTCAACGCAGCGAGAACGCTGCCTTCAAAACGGGAAATCAAGGCTAGTTCCAGCAGGCCTCCTTTTCCATGGGCACACTCAGCATACACCCCTGTGGTTTCTAACAAGTCCAAAGAGACACAGGTTACCCTGTGTTTCCTTCCCTGACTCAACTTCTCGAAGTAGGGTGTTCTGCATCATGCGAACTGCCTCAACCAAGGAACGCCGAAAGCTGCTCCTCTGGGACTGAGGACATTCAAAAGCCTGCAATGCCACAGGACGTACAGGACTTAAACTGCAGTAAGAAGTCAAGTCGACTTCCTCTAGGAGGCACGGTGACTTCAGGTAGGACGTGTTAGATGGAATGCGAAGACGAGGGTTACGCTGAGTGCAGCTCAAACTAGGGCAACACGTAAGACTTCTCCGCCGTGTGGGACGTACCAGAGCGGTGTTCGTGAACGTGTGCGAGGGCTGAGGAAATTAGGCTGCTCCAAAAGAGAGGGCAGTGCCTTTCCCTACACCCGGCATGCCCAGAGGGGCTCTAACGGGCTACGTGTCTGGACGTTGCCTAGCTGAACCTTGTGTGCCTCGGGATACTCAAGTGTTACTGCCGGGAACAGGGTGCCCAGGCTAGCCTCCTAGGTGTCCAGAAAACTGTGCTGGCGTTCTAGGAACGCAGAGCAGAGGCCACCGCCTCATGGAAACTGCTGCACGCCTCTGCTTCTGCACGGCAACTCAGGGCCTTACTTCCAGGCATGTGTTCACGCTGGGTGTGCCCGGAGCGACATAGCATGGTAAGATGCTGAGTTTCTCCTCGAGCAGAGTGATTTCAGGTACAAAGGCCTCGAAGTATTCCAAGCACACTGTTCTCTCATGGCAGTTCACACAAGAGCTATAGCAAAATTTTCCTGGGCGCTTCGGACTCACCAGAAATGCTCTCCTGAGGCCGTTCGAGGACTGGAAATGTAGCTCTCCTCAAGGAACGTTCAGTGTGTTGCCCATTACTCGGCCCGCACAGAGTGCCTCCAAAGCATTCGCCAGTGGGCCACAAAGCTGCTCAGCCAGCCCACAGGGGACTGGACGTACTCAGTGAACTTGGAGGGGAAATGTTGAATACCCGAGAGGCCCAGGTGTCCTCAGACGTGTACTTCCTATAAAATAAAGCATCTAAGCTATTACGAACTCATGGACACAGCTGCACACCTCCCTTTATGCAGGCTGACTATGGCCATAACCAGGAGGCAAGTTTTCACGTTGAGATTCCCTTTAGCTCTAGAGCTTGTCAGGCTGACCACCACCTCGGCCATGTAAGCCCCTGGTTTAGACAGAGCGAACTCATTTTCTCCCCAGAAGCATTCTTACAGGGTTTACAGGCCTGTCAAGAGCAGGGAATGGCTGGCAGCTTCAACGCAGCGAGAACGCTGCCTTCAAAATGGGAAATCAAGGCTAGTTCCAGCAGGCCTCCTTTTCCATGGGCACACTCAGCATACACCCCTGTGGTTTCTAACAAGTCCAAAGAGACACAGGTTACCCTGTGTTTCCTTCCCTGACTCAACTTCTCGAAGTAGGGTGTTCTGCATCATGCGAACTGCCTCAACCAAGGAACGCCGAATGCTGCTCCTCTGGGACTGAGGACATTCAAAAGCCTGCAGTGCCACAGTACGTACAGGACTTAAACTGCAGTAAGAAGGCAAGCCGACTTCCTCTAGGAGGCACGGTGACTTCAGGCAGGACGTGTTAGATGGAATGCGAAGACGAGGGTTACGCTGAGTGCAGCTCAATCTAGGGCTACACGTAAGATTTCTCCACCGTGTGGGACGTACCAGAACGGTGTTCGTGAACGTGTGCGAGGGCTGAGGAAATTAAGCTGCTCCAAAAGAGAGGGCAGTGCCTTTCCCTACACCCGGCATGCACAGAGGGGCTCTAACGGGTTACGGGTCTGGACGTTGCTTAGCTGAACCTTGTGCGCCTGGGGGTACTCAAGTGTTCCTCCCGAGAACAGGGTGCACAGGCTAGCCTCCTAGGTGTCCAGAAAACTGTGCTGCCGTTCTAGGAACGCAGAGCAGAGGCCACCGCCTCATGGAAACTGCTGCACGCCTCTGCTTCTGCACGGCAACTCAGGGTCTTACTTCCAGGCATGTGTTCACGCTGGGTGTGCCCGCGCGACATAGCATGGTAAGATGCTTACTTTCTCCTCGAGCAGAGTGACTTCAGGTACGAAGGCCTCGAAGTATTCCAAGCACACTGTTCTCTCATGGCAGCTCACACAAGGGCTATTGCAAAATTTTCCTGGGCACTTCGCACTCACCAGAAATGTTGTACTGAGGCCGTTCGAGGACTGGAAATGTAGCTCTCCTCGAGGAACGTTCAGTGTGTTGCCCATTACTCGGCCCGCACACAGTGCTTCCAAAGCATCCGCCAATGGGCCACAAAGCTGCTCAGGCAGCCAACAGGGGTCTGGAGGTACTCAGTGAACTTGGAGGGGAAATGTTGAATACCCGAGAGGCCCAGGTGTCCTCAGACGTGTACTTCCTATAAAATAAAGCATCTAAGCGACTACGAACTCATGGACACAGCTGCACACCTCCCTTTCTGCAGGCCGACTATGGGCATAACAAGGAGGCAAGTTTTCACGTTGAGATTCCCTTTAGCTCTAGAGCTTGTCAGGGAGACCACCAACTGGGCCATGGAAGCCCCTGGTTTAGACAGAGCAAACTCATTTTCTCCCCAGAAACATTCTTACAGGGTTTACAGGCCTGTCAAGAGCAGGGAATGGCAGGCAGCTTCAACGCAGCGAGAACGCTGCCGTCAAAACGGGAAATCAAGGCTAGTTCCAGCAGGCCTCCTTTTCCATGGGCACACTCAGCATACACCCCTGTGGTTTCTAACAAGTCCAAAGAGACACAGGTTACCCTGTGTTTCCTTCCCTGACTCAACTTCTCGAAGTAGGGTGTTCTGCATCATGCGAACTGCCTCAACCAAGGAACGCCGAAAGCTGCTCCTCTGGGACTGAGGACATTCAAAAGCCTGCAGTGCCACAGGACGTACAGGACTTAAACTGCAGTAAGAAGGCAAGCCGACTTCCTCTAGGAGGCACGGTGACTTCAGGCAGGACGTGTTAGATGGAATGCGAAGACGAGGGTTACGCTGAGTGCAGCTCAAACTAGGGGTACACGTAAGATTTCTCCACCGTGTGGGACGTACCAGAACGGTGTTCGTGAACGTGTGCGAGGGCTGAGGAAATTAAGCTGCTCCAAAAGAGAGGGCAGTGCCTTTCCCTACACCCGGCATGCACAGAGGGGCTCTAACGGGCTACGGGTCTGGACGTTGCTTAGCTGAACCTTGTGCGCCTGGGGGTACTCAAGTGTTCCTGCCGAGAACAGGGTGCCCAGGCTAGCCACCTAGGTGTCCAGAAAACTGTGCTGCCGTTCTAAGAACGCAGAGCAGAGGCCACCGCCTCATGGAAACTGCTGCACGCCTCTGCTTCTGCACGGCAACTCAGGGCCTTACTTCCAGGCATGTGTTCACGCTGGGTGTGCCCGGAGCGACATAGCATGGTAAGATGCTGACTTTCTCCTCGAGCAGAGTGACTTCAGGTACGAAGGCCTCGAAGTATTCCAAGCACACTGTTCTCTCATGGCAGCTCACACAAGGGCTATTGCAAAATTTTCCTAGGCACTTCGCACTCACCAGAAATGTTGTACTGAGGCCGTTCGAGGACTGGAAATGTAGCTCTCCTCAAGGAACGTTCAGTGTGTTGCCAATTACTCGGCCCGCACAGAGTGCCTCCAAAGCATCCGCCAATGGGCCACAAAGCTGCTCAGCCAGCCCACAGGGTACTGGAGGTACTCAGTGAACTTGGAGGGGAAATGTTGAATACCCGAGAGGCCCAGGTGTCCTCAGACGTGTACTTCCTATAAAATAAAGCATCTAAGCTATTACGAACTCATGGACACAGCTGCACACCTCCCTTTCTGCAAGCCGACTAAGGGCATAACCAGGAGGCAAGTTTTCACGTTGAGATTCCCTTTAGCTCTAGAGCTTGTCAGGCTGACCACCACCTCGGCCATGCAAGCCCCTGGTTTAGACAGAGCGAACTCATTTTCTCCCCAGAAGCATTCTTACAGGGTTTACAGGCCTGTCAAGAGCAGGGAATGGCTGGCAGCTTCAACGCAGCGAGAACGCTGCCTTCAAAATGGGAAATCAAGGCTAGTTCCAGCAGGCCTCCTTTTCCATGGGCACACTCAGCATACACCCCTGTGGTTTCTAACAAGTCCAAAGAGACACAGGTTACCCTGTGTTTCCTTCCCTGACTCAACTTCTCGAAGTAGGGTGTTCTGCATCATGCGAACTGCCTCAACCAAGGAACGCCGAAAGCTGCTCCTCTGGGACTGAGGACATTTAAAAGCCTGCAGTGCCACAGGACGTACAGGACTTAAACTGCAGTAAGAAGGCAAGCCGACTTCCTGTAGGAGGCACGGTGACTTCAGGCAGGACGTGTTAGATGGAATGCGAAGACGAGGGTTACGCTGAGTGCAGCTCAAACTAGGGCTACACGTAAGAGTTCTCCACCGTGTGGGACGTACCAGAACGGTGTTCGTGAACGTGTGCGAGGTCTGAGGAAATTAAGCTGCTCCAAAAGAGAGGGCAGTGCCTTTCCCTACACCCGGCATGCACAGAGGGGCTCTAACGGGCTACGGGTCTGGACGTTGCTTAGCTGAACCTTGTGCGCTTGGGGTACTCAAGTGTTCCTCCCGAGAACAGGGTGCCCAGGCTAGCCTCCTAGGTGTCCAGAAAACTGTGCTGCCGTTCTAGGAACGCAGAGCAGAGGCCACCGCCTCATGGAAACTGCTGCACGCCTCTGTTTCTGCACGGCAACTCAGGGCCTTATTTCCAGGCATGTGTTCACGCTGGGTGTGCCCGGAGCGACATAGCATGGTAAGATGCTGACTTTCTCCTCGAGCAGAGTGACTTCAGTACGAAGGCCTCGAAGTATTCCAAGCATACTGTTCTGTCATGGCAGCTCACACAAGGGCTATTGCAAAATTTTCCTGGGCACTTCGCACTCACCAGAAATGTTGTACTGAGGCCGTTCGAGGACTGGAAATGTAGCTCTCCTCAAAGAACCTTCAGTGTGTTGCCCATTACTCGGCCCGCACACAGTGCTTCCAAAGCATCCGCCAATGGACCACAAAGCTGCTCAGGCGGCCAACAGGGGTCTGGAGGTACTCAGTGAACTTGGAGGGGAAATGTTGAATACCCGAGAGGCCTAGGTGTCCTCAGACGTGTACTTCCTATAAAATAAAGCATCTAAGCGACTACGAACTCATGGACACAGCTGCACACCTCCCTTTCTGCAGGCCGACTATGGGCATAACAAGGAGGCAAGTGTTCACGTTGAGATTCCCTTTAGCTCTAGAGCTTGTCAGGCAGACCACCAACTCGGCCATGCAAGCCCCTGGTTTAGACAGAGCGAACTCATTTTCTCCCCAGAAACATTCTTACAGGGTTTACAGACCTGTCAAGAGCAGGGAATGGTAGGCAGTTTCAACGCAGCGAGAACGCTGCCTTCAAAACGGGAAATCAAGGCTAGTTCCAGCAGGCCTCCTTTTCCATGCGCACACTCAGCATACACCCCTGTATTTTCTAACAAGTCCAAAGAGACACAGGTTACCCTGTGTTTCCTTCCCTGACTAAACTTCTCGAAGTAGGGTGTTCTGCATCATGCGAACTGCCTCAACCAAGGAACGCCGAAAGCTGCTCCTCTGGGACTGAGGACATTCAAAAGCCTGCAATGCCACAGGATGTACAGGACTTAAACTGCAGTAAGAAGTCAAGCCGACTTCCTCTATGAGGCACGGTGATTTCAGGCAGGACGTGTTAGATGGAATGCGAAGACGAGGGTTACGCTGAGTTCAGCTCAAACTAGGGCAACACGTAAGACTTCTCCGCCGTGTGGGACGTACCAGAGCGGTGTTCGTGAACGTGTGTAAGGGCTGAGGAAATTAAGCTGCTCCAAAAGAGAGGGCAGTGCCTTTCCCTACACCCGGCATGCACAGAGGGGCTCTAACGGGCTACGGGTCTGGACGTTGCTTAGCTGAACCTTGTGCGCCTGGGGGTACTCAAGTGTTCCTCCCGAGAACAGGTTGCCCAGGCTAGCCTCCTAGGTGTCCAGAAAACTGTGCTGCCGTTCTAGGAACGCAGAGCAGAGGCCACCGCCTCATGGAAACTGCTGCACGCCTCTGCTTCTGCACGGCAACTCAGGGCCTTACTTCCAGGCATGTGTTCACGCTGGGTGTGCCCGGAGCGACATAGCATGGTAAGATGCTGACTTTCTCCTCGAGCAGAGTGACTTCAGGTACGAAGGCCTCGAAGTATTCCAAGCACACTGTTCTCTCATGGCAGCTCACACAAGGGCTATTGCAAAATTTTCCTGGGCACTTCGCACTCACCAGAAATGTTGTACTGAGGCCGTTCGAGGACTGGAAATGTAGCTCTCCTCAAGGAACGTTCAGTGTGTTGCCCATTACTCGGCCCGCACACAGTGCCTCCAAAGCATCCGCCAATGGGCCACAAAGCTGCTCAGCCAGCCCACAGGGGTCTGGAGGTACTCAGTGAACTTGGAGGGGAAATGTTGAATACCCGAGAGGCCCAGGTGTCCTCAGACGTGTACTTCCTATAAAATAAAGCATCTAAGCGACTACGAACTCATGGACACAGCTGCACACCTCCCTTTCTGCAGGACGACTATGGGCATAACCAGGAGGCAAGTTTTCACGTTGAGATTCCCTTTAGCTCTAGAGCTTGTCAGGCTGACCACCACCTCGGCCATGCAAGCCCCTGGTTTAGACAGAGCGAACTCATTTTCTCCCCAGAAGCATTCGTACAGGGTTTACAGACCTGTCAAGAGTATGGAATGGCAGGCAGCTTCAACGCAGCGAGAACGCTGCCTTCAAAATGGGAAATCAAGGCTAGTTCCAGCAGGACTCCTTTTCCATGGGCACACTCAGCATACACCCCTGTGGTTTCTAACAAGTCCAAAGAGACACAAGTTACCCTGTGTTTCCTTCCCTGACTCAACTTCTCGAAGTAGGGTGTTCTGCATCATGCGAACTGCCTCAACCAAGGAACGCCGAAAGCTGCTCCTCTGGGCCTGAGGACATTCAAAAGCCTGCAGTGCCACAGGACGAACAGGACTTAAACTGCAGTAAGAAGGCAAGCCGACTTCCTCTAGGAGGCACGGTGACTTCAGGCAGGACGTGTTAGATGGAATGCGAAGACGAGGGTTACGCTGAGTGCAGCTCAAACTAGGGCAACACGTAAGATTTCTCCGCCGTGTGGGACGTACCAGAACGGTGTTCGTGAACGTGTGCGAGGGCTGAGGAAATTAAGCTGCTCCAAAAGAGAGGGCTGTGCCTTTCCCTACACCCGGCATGCACAGAGGGGCTCTAACGGGCTACGGGTCTGGACGTTGCTTAGCTGAACCTTGTGCGCCTGGGGGTACTCAAGTGTTCCTGCCGGGAACAGGGTGCCCAGGCTAGCCTCCTAGGTGTCCAGAAAACTGTGCTGCCGGTCTAGGAACGCAGAGCAGACGCCACCGCCTCATGGACACTGCTGCACGCCTCTGCTTCTACACGGCAACTGAGGGCTTTACTTCCAGGCATGTGTTCACGCTGGGTGTGCCCGGAGCGACATAGCATTGTAAGATGCTGACTTTCTCCCCGAGCAGAGTGACTTCAGGTACGAAGGCCTCGAAGTATTCCAAGCACACTGTTCTCTCATGGCAGCTCACACAAGGGCTATTGCAAAATTTTCCTGCGCACTTCGAACTCACCAGCAATGTTGTCCTGAGGCCGTTCAAGGACTGGAAATGTAGCTCTCCTCAAAGAACCTTCAGTGTGTTACCCATTACTCGGCCCGCACAGAGTGCCCCCAAAGCATCCGCCAATGGGCCACAAAGCTACTCAGCCAGCCCACAGGGGACTGGAGGTACTCAGTGAACTTGGAGGGGAAATGTTGAATACCCGAGAGGCCCAGGTGTCCTCAGACGTGTACTTCCTATAAAATAAAGCATCTAAGCGACTACGAACTCATGGACACAGCTGCACACCTCCCTTTCTGCAGGCCGACTATGGGCATAACCAGGAGGCAAGTTCTCACGTTGAGATTCCCTTTAGCTCTAGAGCTTGTCAGGCTGACCACCACCTCGGCCATGTAAGCCCCTGGTTTAGACAGAGCGAACTCATTTTCTCCCCAGAAGCATTCTTACAGGGTTTACAGGCCTGTCAAGAGCAGGGAATGGCAGGCAGCTTCAACGCAGCGAGAACGCTGCCTTCAAAATGGGAAATCAAGGCTAGTTCCAGCAGGCCTCCTTTTCCATGGGCACACTCAGCATACACCCCTGTGGTTTCTAACAAGTCCAAAGAGACACAGGTTACCCTGTGTTTCCTTCCCTGACTCAACTTCTCGAAGTAGGGTGTTCTGCATCATGCGAACTGCCTCAACCAAGGAACGCCGAAAGCTGCTCCTCTGGGACTGAGGACATTTAAAAGCCTGCAGTGCCACAGGACGTACAGGACTTAAACTGCAGTAAGAAGGCAAGCCGACTTCCTCTAGGAGGCACGGTGACTTCAGGCAGGACGTGTTAGATGGAATGCGAAGACGAGGGTTACGCTGAGTGCAGCTCAAACTAGGGCTACACGTAAGAGTTCTCCACCGTGTGGGACGTACCAGAACGGTGTTCGTGAACGTGTGCGAGGGCTGAGGAAATTAAGCTGCTCCAAAAGAGAGGGCAGTGCCTTTCCCTACACCCGGCATGCACAGAGGGGCTCAAACGGGCTACGGGTCTGGACGTTGCTTAGCTGAACCTTGTGCGCTTGGTGTACTCAAGTGTTCCTCCCGAGAACAGGGTGCCCAGGCTAGCCTCCTAGGTGTCCAGAAAACTGTGCTGCCGTTCTAGGAACGCAGAGCAGAGGCCACCGCCTCATGGAAACTGCTGCACGCCTCTGCTTCTGCACGGCAACTCAGGGCCTTACTTCCAGGCATGTGTTCACGCTGGGTGTGCCCGGAGCGACATAGCATGGTAAGATGCTGACTTTCTCCTCGAGCAGAGTGACTTCAGTACGAAGGCCTCGAAGTATTCCAAGCACACTGTTCTGTCATGGCAGCTCACACAAGGGCTATTGCAAAATTTTCCTGGGCACTTCGCACTCACCAGAAATGTTGTACTGAGGCCGTTCGAGGACTGGAAATGTAGCTCTCCTCAAAGAACCTTCAGTGTGTTGCCCATTACTCGGCCCGCACACAGTGCTTCCAAAGCATCCGCCAATGGGCCACAAAGCTGCTCAGGCGGCCAACAGGTGTCTGGAGGTACTCATTGAACTTGGAGGGGAAATGTTGAATACCCGAGAGGCCTAGGTGTCCTCAGACGTGTACTTCCTATAAAATAAAGCATCTAAGCGACTACGAACTCATGGACACAGCTGCACACCTCCCTTTCCGCAGGCCGACTATGGGCATAACAAGGAGGCAAGTGTTCACGTTGAGATTCCCTTTAGCTCTAGAGCTTGTCAGGCAGACCACCAACTCGGCCATGCAAGCCCCTGGTTTAGACAGAGCGAACTCATTTTCTCCCCAGAAACATTCTTACAGGGTTTACAGGCCTGTCAAGAGCAGGGAATGGTAGGCAGTTTCAACGCAGCGAGAACGCTGCCTTCAAAACGGGAAATCAAGGCTAGTTCCAGCAGGCCTCCTTTTCCATGCGCACACTCAGCATACACCCCTGTATTTTCTAACAAATCCAAAGAGACACAGGTTACCCTGTGTTTCCTTCCCTGACTAAACTTCTCGAAGTAGGGTGTTCTGCATCATGCGAACTGCCTCAACCAAGGAACGCCGAAAGCTGCTCCTCTGGGACTGAGGACATTCAAAAGCCTGCAATGCCACAGGATGTACAGGACTTAAACTGCAGTAAGAAGTCAAGCCGACTTCCTCTATGAGGCACGGTGATTTCAGGCAGGACGTGTTAGATGGAATGCGAAGACGAGGGTTACGCTGAGTTCAGCTCAAACTAGGGCAACACGTAAGACTTCTCCGCCGTGTGGGACGTACCAGAGCGGTGTTCGTGAACGTGTGTAAGGGCTGAGGAAATTAAGCTGCTCCAAAAGAGAGGGCAGTGCCTTTCCCTACACCCGGCATGCACAGAGGGGCTCTAACGGGCTACGGGTCTGGACGTTGCTTAGCTGAACCTTGTGCGCCTGGGGGTACTCAAGTGTTCCTCCCGAGAACAGGGTGCCCAGGCTAGCCTCCTAGGTGTCCAGAAAACTGTGCTGCCGTTCTAGGAACGCAGAGCAGAGGCCACCGCCTCATGGAAACTGCTGCACGCCTCTGCTTCTGCACGGCAACTCAGGGCCTTACTTCTAGGCATGTGTTCACGCTGGGTGTGCCCGGAGCGACATAGCATGGTAAGATGCTGACTTTCTCCTCGAGCAGAGTGACTTCAGGTACGAAGGCCTCGAAGTATTCCAAGCACACTGTTCTCTCATGGCAGCTCACACAAGGGCTATTGCAAAATTTTCCTGGGCACTTCGCACTCACCAGAAATGTTGTACTGAGGCCGTTCGAGGACTGGAAATGTAGCTCTCCTCAAGGAACGTTCAGTGTGTTGCCAATTACTCGGCCCGCTCAGAGTGCCTCCAAAGCATCCGCCAATGGGCCACAAAGTTGCTCAGCCAGCCCACAGGGGACTGGAGGTACTCAGTGAACTTGGAGGGGAAATGTTGAATACCCGAGAGGCCCAGGTGTCCTCAGACGTGTACTTCCTATAAAATAAAGCATCTAAGCTATTACGAACTCATGGACACAGCTGCACACCTCCCTTTCTGCAGGCCGACTATTGGCATAACCAGGAGGCAAGTTTTCACGTTGAGATTCCCTTTAGCTCTAGCGCTTGTCAGGCTGACCACCACCTCGGCCATGCAAGCCCCTGGTTTAGACAGAGCGAACTCATTTTCTCCCCAGAAGCATTCTTACAGGGTTTACAGGCCTGTCAAGAGCAGGGAATGGCAGGCAGCTTCAACGCAGCGAGAACGCTGCCTTCAAAACGGGAAATCAAGGCTAGTTCCACCAGGCCTCCTTTTCCATGCGCACACTCAGCATACACCCCTGTGGTTTCTAACAAGTCCAAAGAGACACAGGTTACCCTGTGTTTCCTTCCCTGACTCAACTTCTCGAAGTAGGGTGTTCTGCATCATGCGAACTGCCTCAACCAAGGAACGCCGAAAGCTGCTCCTCTGGGCCTGAGGACATTCAAAAGCCTGCAGTGCCACAGGACGTCCAGGACTTAAACTGCAGTAAGAAGGCAAGCCGACTTCCTCTAGGAGGCACGGTGACTTCAGGCAGGACGTGTTAGATGGAATGCGAAGACGAGGGTTTCGCTGAGTGCACCTCAAACTAGGGCAACACGTAAGACTTCTCCGCCGTGTGGGACGTACCAGAGCGGTGTTCGTGAACGTGTGCGAAGGCTGAGGAAATTAAGCTGCTCCAAAAGAGAGGGCAGTGCCTTTCCCTACACCCGGCATGCACAGAGGGGCTCTAACGGGCTATGGGTCTGGACGTTGCTTAGCTGAACCTTGTGCGCCTGGGGGTACTCAAGTGTTCCTGCCGGGAACAGGGTGCCCAGGCTAGCCTCCTAGGTGTCCAGAAAACTGTGCTGCCGTTCTAGGAACGCAGAGCAGAGGCCACCGCCTCATGGAAACTGCTGCACGCCTCTGCTTCTGCACGGCAACTCAGGGCCTTACTTCCAGGCATGTGTTCACGCTGGGTGTGCCCGGAGCGACATAGTATTGTAAGATGCTTACTTTCTCCTCGAGCACAGTGACTTCAGGTACGGAGACCTCGAAGTATTCCAAGCACACTGTTCTCTCATGGCAGCTCACACAAGGGCTATTGCAAAATTTTCCTGGGCACTTCGAACTCACCAGCAATGTTGTCCTGAGGCCGTTCGACTACCGGAAATGTAGCTCTCCTCAAAGAACCTTCAGTGTGTTGCCCATTACTCGGCCCGCACAGAGTGCCCCCAAAGCATCCGCCAATGGGCCACAAAGCTGCTCAGCCAGCCCACAGGGGACTGGAGGTACTCAGAGAACTTGGAGGGGAAATGTTGAATACCCGAGAGGCCCAGGTGTCCTCAGACGTGTACTTCCTATAAAATAAAGCATCTAAGCTATTACGAACTCATGGACACAGCTGCACACCTCCCTTTCTGCAAGCCGACTAAGGGCATAACCAGGAGGCAAGTTTTCACGTTGAGATTCCCTTTAGCTCTAGAGCTTGTCAGGCTGACCACCACCTCGGCCATGCAAGCCCCTGGTTTAGACAGAGCGAACACATTTTCTCCCCAGAAGCATTCTTACAGGGTTTACAGGCCTGTCAAGAGCAGGGAATGGCAGGCAGCTTCAACACAGCGAGAACGCTGCCTTCAAATGGGAAATCAAGGCTAGTTCCAGCAGGCCTCCTTTTCCATGGGCACACTCAGCATACACCCCTGTGGTTTCTAACAAGTCCAAAGAGACACAGGTTACCCTGTGTTTCCTTCCCTGACTCAACTTCTCGAAGTAGGGTGTTCTGCATCATGCGAACTGCCTCAACCAAGGAACGCCGAAAGCTGCTCCTCTGGGACTTAGGACATTTAAAAGCCTGCAGTGCCACAGGACGTACAGGACTTAAACTGCAGTAAGAAGGCAAGCCGACTTCCTCTAGGAGGCACGGTGACTTCAGGCAGGACGTGTTAGATGGAATGCGAAGACGAGGGTTACGCTGAGTGCAGCTCAAACTAGGGCTACACGTAAGAGTTCTCCACCGCGTGGGACGTAACAGAACGGTGTTCGTGAACGTGTGCGAGGGCTGAGGAAATTAAGCTGCTCCAAAACAGAGGGCAGTGCCTTTCCCTACACCCGGCATGCACAGAGGGGCTCTAACGGGCTACGGGTCTGGACGTTGCTTAGCTGAACCTTGTGCGCTTGGGGTACTCAAGTGTTCCTCCCGAGAACAGGGTGCCCAGGCTAGCCTCCTAGGTGTCCAGAAAACTGTGGTGCCGTTCTAGGAACGCAGAGCAGAGGCCACCGCCTCATGGAAACTGCTGCACGCCTCTGCTTCTGCACGGCAACTCAGGGCCTTACTTCCAGGCATGTGTTCACGCTGGGTGTGCCCGGAGCGACATAGCATGGTAAGATGCTGACTTTCTCCTCGAGCAGAGTGACTTCAGTACGAAGGCCTCGAAGTATTCCAAGCACACTGTTCTGTCATGGCAACTCACACAAGGGCTATTGCAAAATTTTCCTGGGCACTTCGCACTCACCAGAAATGTTGTACTGAGGCCGTTCGAGGACTGGAAATGTAGCTCTCCTCAAAGAACCTTCAGTGTGTTGCCCATTACTCGGCCCGCACACAGTGCTTCCAAAGCATCCGCCAATGGGCCACAAAGCTGCTCAGGCGGCCAACAGGGGTCTGGAGGTATTCATTGAACTTGGAGGGGAAATGTTGAATACCCGAGAGGCCTAGGTGTCCTCAGACGTGTACTTCCAATAAAATAAAGCATCTAAGCGACTACGAACTCATGGACACAGCTGCACACCTCCCTTTCTGCAGGCCGACTATGGGCATAACAAGGAGGCAAGTGTTCACGTTGAGATTCCCTTTAGCTCTAGAGCTTGTCAGGCAGACCACCAACTCGGCCATGCAAGCCCCTGGTTTAGACAGAGCGAACTCATTTTCTCCCCAGAAACATTCTTACAGGGTTTACAGGCCTGTCAAGAGCAGGGAATGGTAGGCAGTTTCAACGCAGCGAGAACGCTGCCTTCAAAATGGGAAATCAAGGCTAGTTCCAGCAGTCCTCCTTTTCCATGGGCACACTCAGCATACACCCCTGTGGTTTCTAACAAGTCCAAAGAGACACAGGTTACCCTGTGTTTCCTTCCCTGGCTCAACTTCTCGAAGTAGGGTGTTCTGCATCATGCGAACTGCCTCAACCAAGGAACGCCGAAAGCTGCTCCTCTGGGACTGAGGACATTCAAAAGCCTGCAGTGCCACAGGTCGTACAGGATTTAAACTGCAGTAAGAAGGCAAGCCGACTTCCTCTAGGAGGCACGGTGACTTCAGGCAGGACGTGTTAGATGGAATGCGAAGACGAGGGTTACGCTGAGTGCAGCTCAAACTAGGGCTACACGTAAGATTTCTCTACCGTGTGGGACGTACCAGAACGGTGTTCGTGAACGTGTGCGAGGGCTGAGGAAATTAAGCTGCTCCAAAAGAGAGGGCAGTGCCTTTCCCTACACCCGGCATGCACAGAGGGGCTCTAACGGGCTACGGGTCTGGACGTTGCTTAGCTGAACCTTGTGCGCCTGGGGGTACTCAAGTGTTCCTGCCGGGAACAACGTGCCCAGGCTAGTCTCCTAGGTGTCCAGAAAACTGTGCTGCCGTTCTAGGAACGCAGAGCAGAGGCCACCGCCTCATGGAAACTGCTGCATGCCTCTGCTTCTGCACGGCAACTCAGGACCTTACTTCCAGGCATGTGTTCACGCTGGGTGTGCCCGGAGCGACATAGCATGGTAAGATGCTGAGTTTCTCCTCGAGCAGAGTGATTTCAGGTACAAAGGCCTCGAAGTATTCCAAGCACACTGTTCTCTCATGGCAGCTCACACAAGAGCTATTGCAAAATTTTCCTGGGCAGTACGAACTCACCAGCAATGCTCTCCTGAGGCCGTTCGAGGACTGGAAATGTAGCTCTCCTCAAGGAACGTTCAGTGTGTTGCCCATTACTCGGCCCGCACACAGTGCCTCCAAAGCATCCGCCAATGGGCCACAAAGCTGCTCAGCCAGCCCACAGGGGTCTGGAGTTACTCAGTGAACTTGGAGGGGAAATGTTGAATACCCGAGAAGCCCAGGTGTCCTCAGACGTGTACTTCCTATAAAATAAAGCATCTAAGCGACTACAAACTCAAGAACACAGCTGCATACCTCCCTTTCTGCAGGCCGACTATGGGAATAAAAAGGAGGCAAGTTTTCACGTTGAGATTCAATTTAGCTCTAGAGCTTGTCAGGCTGACCACCACCTCGGCCATGAAAGCCCCTGGTTTAGACAGAGCGAACTCATTTTCTCCCCAGAAGCATTCGTACAGGGTTTACAGACCTGTCAAGAGTAGGGAATGGCAGGCAGCTTCAACGCAGCGAGAACGCTGCCTTCAAAATGGGAAATCAAAGCTAGTTCCAGCAGTCCTCCTTTTCCATGGGCACACTTAGCATACACCCCTGTGGTTTCTAACAAGTCCAAAGAGACACAGGTTACCCTGTGTTTCCTTCCCTGACTCAACTTCTCGAAGTAGGGTGTTCTGCATCATGCGAAGTGCCTCAACCAAGGAACGCCGAAAGCTGCTCCTCTGGGCCTGAGGACATTCAAAAGCCTGCAGTGCCACAGGACAAACAGGACTTAAACTGCAGTAAGAAGGCAAGCCGACTTCCTCTAGGAGGCACGGTGACTTCAGGCAGGACGTGTTAGATGGAATGCGAAGACGAGGGTTACGCTGAGTGCAGCTCAAACTAGGGCTACACGTAAGACTTCTCCGCCGTGTGGGACGTACCAGAACGGTGTTCGTGAACGTGTGCGAGGGCTGAGGAAATTAAGCTGCTCCAAAACAGAGGGCAGTGCCTTTCCCTACACCCGGCATGCACAGAGGGGCTCTAACGGGCTACGGGTCTGGACGTTGCTTAGCTGAACCTTGTGCGCCTTGGGGTACTCAAGTGTTCCTGCCGGGAACAGGGTGCCCAGGTTAGCCTCCTAGGTGTCCAGAAAACTGTGCTGCCCATCTAGGAACGCAGAGCAGAGGCCACTGCCTCATGGAAACTGCTGCACGCCTCTGCTTCTGCACGGCAACTCAGGGCCTTACTTCCAGGCATGTGTTCACGCTGGGTGTGCCCGGAGCGACATAGCATGGTAAGATGCTGACTTTCTCCTCGAGCAGAGTGACTTCAGGTACGAAGGCCTCGAAGTATTCCAAGCACACTGTTCTCTCATGGCAGCTCACACAAGGGCTATTGCAAAATTTTCCTGGGCACTTCGCACTCACCAGCAATGTTGTACTGAGGCCGTTAGAGGACTGGAAATGTAGCTCTCCTCAAAGAACCTTCAGTGTGTTGCCCAATACTTGGCCCGCACAGAGTGCCCCCAAAGCATCCGCCAATGTGCCACAAAGCTGCTCAGCCAGCCCACAGGGGACTAGAGGTACTCAGTGAACTTGGAGGGGAAATGTTGAATACCCGAGAGGCCCAGGTGTCCTCAGACGTGTACTTCCTATAAAATAAAGCATCTAAGCGACTACAAACTCAAGGACACAGCTGCATACCTCCCTTTCTGCAGGCCGACTATGGGAATAAAAAGGAGGCAAGTTTTCACGTTGAGATTCCCTTTAGCTCTAGAGCTTGTCAGGCTGACCACCACCTCGGTCATGCAAGCCCCTGGTTTAGACAGAGCGAACTCATTTTCTCCCCAGAAGCATTCGTACAGGGTTTACTGACCTGTCAAGAGTAGGGAATGGCAGGCAGCTTCAACGCAGCGAGAACGCTGCCTTCAAAATGGGAAATCAAGGCTAGTTCCAGCAGTCCTCCTTTTCCATGGGCACACTCAGCATACACCCCTGTGGTTTCTAACAAGTCCAAAGAGACACAGGTTACCCTGTGTTTCCTTCCCTGGCTCAACTTCTCGAAGTAGGGTGTTCTGCATCATGCGAACTGCCTCAACCAAGGAACGCCGAAAGCTGCTCCTCTGGGACTGAGGACATTCAAAAGCCTGCAGTGCCACAGGACGTACAGGATTTAAACTGCAGTAAGAAGGCAAGCCGACTTCCTCTAGGAGGCACGGTGACTTCAGGCAGGACGTGTTAGATGGAATGCGAAGACGAGGGTTACGCTGAGTGCAGCTCAAACTAGGGCTACACGTAAGATTTCTCTACCGTGTGGGACGTACCAGAACGGTGTTCGTGAACGTGTGCGAGGGCTGAGGAAATTAAGCTGCTCCAAAAGAGAGGGCAGTGCCTTTCCCTACACCCGGCATGCACAGAGGGGCTCTAACGGGCTACGGGTCTGGACGTTGCTTAGCTGAACCTTGTGCGCCTTGGGGTACTCAAGTGTTCCTGCCGGGAACAGCGTGCCCAGGCTAGCCTCCTAGGTGTCCAGAAAACTGTGCTGCCGGTCTAGGAACGCAGAGCAGAGGCCACTGCCTCATGGAAACTGCTGCACGCCTCTGCTTCTGCACGGCAACTCAGGGCCTTACTTCCAGGCATGTGTTCACGCTGGGTGTGCCCGGAGCGACATAGCATGGTAAGATGCTGACTTTCTCCGCGAGCAGAGTGACTTCAGGTACGAAGGCCTCGAAGTATTCCAAGCACACTGTTCTCTCATGGCAGCTCACACAAGGGCTATTGCAAAATTTTCCTGGGCACTTCGCACTCACCAGCAATGTTGTACTGAGGCCGTTAGAGGACTGGAAATGTAGCTCTCCTCAAAGAACCTTCAGTGTGTTGCCCAATACTTGGCCCGCACAGAGTGCCCCCAAAGCATCCGCCAATGGGCCACAAAGCTGCTCAGCCAGCCCACAGGGGACTGGAGGTACTCAGTGAACTTGGAGGGGAAATGTTGAATACCCGAGAGGCCCAGGTGTCCTCAGACGTGTACTTCCTTTAAAATAAAGCATCTAAGCTATTACGAACTCATGGACACAGCTGAACACCTCCCTTTCTGCAGGCCGACTATGGGCATAACCAGGAGGCAAGTTTTCACGTTGAGATTCCCTTTAGCTCTAGAGCTTGTCAGGCTGACCACCACCTCGGCCATGCAAGCCCCTGGTTTAGACAGAGCAAACTCATTTTCTCCCCAGAAACATTCTTACAGGGTTTACAGTCCTGTCAAGAGCAGGGAATCCTGGCAGCTTCAACGCAGCGAGAACGCTGCCTTCAAAATGGGAAATCAAGGCTAGTTCCAGCAGGCCTCCTTTTCCATGGGCACACTCAGCATACACCCCTGTGGTTTCTAACAAGTCCAAAGAGACACAGGTTACCCTGTGTTTCCTTCCCTGGCTCAACTTCTCGAAGTAGGGTGTTCTGCATCATGCGAACTGCCTCAACCAAGGAACGCCGAAAGCTGCTCCTCTGGGCCTGAGGACATTCAAAAGCCTGCAGTGCCACAGGACGAACAGGACTTAAACTGCAGTAAGAAGGCAAGCCGACTTTCTGTAGGAGGCACGGTGACTTCAGGCAGGACGTGTTAGATGGAATGCGAAGACGAGGGTTACGCTGAGTGTAGCTCAAACTAGGGCTACACGTAAGATTTCTCCACCGTGTGGGACGTACCAGAACGGTGTTCGTGAACGTGTGCGAGGGCTGAGGAAATTAAGCTGCTCCAAAAGAGAGGGCAGTGCCTTTCCCTACACCCGGCATGCACACAGGGGCTCTAACGGGCTACGGGTCTGGACGTTGCTTAGCTGAACCTTGTGCGCCTGGGGGTACTCAAGTGTTCCTCCCGAGAACAGGGTGCCCAGGCTAGCCTCCTAGGTGTCCAGAACACTGTGCTGCCATTCTAGGAACGCAGAGCATAGGCCACCGCCTCATGGAAACTGCTGCACGCCTCTGCTTCTGCACAGCACTCAGGGCCTTACTTCCAGGCATGTGTTCACGGTGGGTGTGCCCGGAGCGACATAGCATGGTAAGATGCTGACTTTCTCCTCGAGCAGAGTGACTTCAGGTACGAAGGCCTCGAAGTATTCCAAGCACACTGTTCTCTCATGGCAGCTCACACAAGGGCTATTGCAAAATTTTCCTGGGCACTTCGCACTCACCAGCAATGTTGTACTGAGGCCGTTCGAGGAGTGGAAATGTAGCTCTCCTCAAGGAACGTTCAGTGTGTTGCCCATTACTCGGCCCGCACTCAGTGCCTACAAAGCAACCGCGAAAGGGCCACAAAGCTGCTCAGCCAGCCCACAGGGCTCTGGAGGTACTCAGTGAACTTGGAGGGGAAATGTTGAATACCCGAGAGGCCCAGGTGTCCTCAGACATGTACTTCCTATAAAATAAAGCATCTAAGCGACTCGGAACTCATGGACACAGCTGCACACCTCCCTTTCTGCAGGCCGACTATGGGCATAACCAGGAGGCAAGTTTTCACGTTGAGATTCCCTTTAGCTCTAGAGCTTGTCAGGCTGACCACCACCTCGGCCATGCAAGCCCCTGGTTTAGACTGAGCGAACTCATTTTCTCCCCAGAAGCATTCTTACAGGGTTTACAGGCCTGTCAAGAGCAGGGAATGGCAGGCAGCTTCAACGCAGCGAGAACGCTGCCTTCAAAATGGGAAATCAAGGCTAGTTCCAGCAGGCCTCCTTTTCCATGGGCACACTCAGCATACACCCCTGTGGTTTCTAACAAGTCCAAAGAGACACAGGTTACCCTGTGTTTCCTTCCCTGACTCAACTTCTCGAAGTAGGGTGTTCTGCATCATGCGAAGTGCCTCAACCAAGGAACGCCGAAAGCTGCTCCTCTGGGCCTGAGGACATTCAAAAGCCTGCAGTGCCACAGGACGAACAGGACTTAAACTCCAGTAAGAAGGCAAGCCGACTTCCTCTAGGAGGCACGGTGACTTCAGGCAGGACGTGTTAGATGGAATGCGAAGACGAGGGTTACGCTGAGTGCAGCTCAAACTAGGGCTACACGTAAGATTTCTCCACCGTGTGGGACGTACCAGAACGGTGTTCGTGAACGTGTGCGAGGGCTGAGGAAATTAAGCTGCTCCAAAAGAGAGGGCAGTGCCTTTCCCTACACCCGGCATGCCCAGAGGGGCTCTAACGGGCTACGGGTCTGGACGTTGCTTAGCTGAACGTTGTGCGCCTGGGGGTACTCAAGTGTTCCTGCCGGAAACAGGGTGCCCAGGCTAGCCTCCTAGGTGTCCAGAAAACTGTGCTGCCGGTCTAGGAACGCAGAGCAGAGGCCACCGCCTCATGGAAACTGCTGCACGCCTCTGCTTCTGCACGGCAACTCAGGGCCTTACTTCCAGGCATGTGTTCACGCTGGGTGTGCCCGGAGCGACATAGCATGGTAAGATGCTGACTTTCTCCTCGAGCAGACTGACTTCAGGTACGAAGGCCTCGAAGTATTCCAAGCACACTGTTCTCTCATGGCAGCTCACACAAGGGCTATTGCAAAAATTTCCTGGGCACTTCGCACTCACCAGCAATGTTGTACTGAGGCCGTTCGAGGACTGGAAATGTAGCTCTCCTCAAGGAACGTTCAGTGTGTTGCCCATTACTCGGCCCGCACACAGTGCCTCCAAAGCATCCGCCAATGGGCCACAAAGCTGCTCAGCCAGCCCACAGGGGTCTGGAGGTACTCAGTGAACTGGGAGGGGAAATGTTGAATACCCGCAAGGCCCAGGTGTCCTCAGACGTGTACTTCCTATAAAATAAAGCATCTAAGCGCCTACGAACTCATGGAAACAGCTGCACACCTCCCTTTCTGCAGGCCGACTATGGGCATAAAAAGGAGGCAAGTTTTCACGTTGAGATTCCCTTTAGCTCTAGAGCTTGTCAGGCTGACCACCACCTCGGCCATGCAAGTCCCTGGTTTAGACAGAGCGAACTCATTTTCTCCCCAGAAGCATTCGTACAGGGTTTACTGACCTGTCAAGAGTAGGGAATGGCAGGCAGCTTCAACGCAGCGAGAACGCTGCCTTCAAAATGGGAAATCAAGGCTAGTTCCAGCAGGCCTCCTTTTCCATGGGCACACTCAGCATACACCCCTGTGGTTTCTAACAAGTCCAAAGAGACACAGGTTACCCTGTGTTTCCTTCCCTGACTCAACTTCTCGAAGTAGGGTGTTCTGCATCATGCGAACTGCCTTAACCAAGGAACGCCGAAAGCTGCTCCTCTGGGACTGAGGACATTTAAAAGCCTGCAGTGCCACAGGACGTAAAGGACTTAAACTGCAGTAAGAAGGCAAGCCGACTTCCTGTAGGAGGCACGGTGACTTCAGGCAGAACGTGTTAGATGGAATGCGAAGACGAGGGTTACGCTGAGTGCAGCTCAAATTAGGGCTACACGTAAGATTTCTCCACCGTGTGGGACGTACCAGAACGGTGTTCGTGAACGTGTGCGAGGGCTGAGGAAATTAAGCTGCTCCAAAAGAGAGGGCAGTGCCTTTCCCTACACCCGGCATGCACAGAGGGGCTCTAACGGGCTACGGGTCTGGACGTTGCTTAGCTGAACCTTGTGCGCCTGGGGGTACTCAAGTGTTCCTGCCGGGAACAGGGTGCCCAGGCTAGCCTCCTAGGTGTCCAGAAAACTGTGCTGCCGTTCTAGGAACGCAGAGCAGAGGCCACCGCCTCATGGAAACTGCTGCACGCCTCTGCTTCTGCACGGCAACTCAGGGCCTTACTTCCAGGCATGTGATAGCTGGGTGTGCCCGGAGCGACATAGCATGGTAAGATGCTGACTTTCTCCTCGAGCAGAGTGACTTCAGGTACGAAGGCCTCGAAGTATTCCAAGCACACTGTTCTCTCATTGCAGCTCACACAAGGGCTATTGCAAAATTTTCCTGGGCACTTCGAACTCACCAGCAATGTTGTCCTGAGGCCGTTCGAGGACTGGAAATGTAGCTCTCCTCAAAGAATCTTCAGTGTGTTGCCCATTACTCGGCCCGCACAGAGTGCCCCCAAAGCATCCGACAATGGGCCACAAAGCTGCTCAACCAGCCCACAGAGGACTGAAGGTACTCAGTGAACTTGGAGGGGAAATGTTGAATACCCGAGAGGCCCAGGTGTCCTCAGACGTGTACTTCCTATAAAATAAAGCATCTAAGCTATTACGAACTCATGGACACAGCTGCACACCTCCCTTTCTGCAGGCCGACTATGGGCATAACCAGGAGGCAAGTTTTCACGTTGAGATTCCCTTCAGCTCTAGAGCTTGTCAGGCTGACAACCACCTCGGCCATGCAAGCCCCTGGTTTAGACAGAGCGAACTCATTTTCTGCCCAGAAGCATTCTTACAGAGTTTACAGGGCTGTCAAGAGCAGGGAATTGCTGGCAGCTTCAACGCAGCGAGAACGCTGCCTTCAAAATGGGAAATCAAGGCTAGTTCCAGCAGGCCTCCTTTTCCATGGGCACACTCAGCATACACCCCTGTGGTTTCTAACAAGTCCAAAGAGACACAGGTTACCCTGTGTTTCCTTACCTGACTCAACTTCTCGAAGTAGGGTGTTCTGCATCATGCGAACTGCCTCAACCAAGGAACGCCGAAAGCTGCTCCTCTGGGCCTGAGGACATTCAAAAGCCTGCAGTGCCACAGGACGTACAGGACTTAAACTGCAGTAAGAATGCAAGCCGACTTCCTCTAGGAGGCACGGTGACTTCAGGCAGGACGTGTTAGATGGAATGCGAAGACGAGGGTTACGCTGAGTGCAGCTCAAACTACGGCTGCACGTAAGATTTCTCCACCGTGTGGGACGTACCAGAACGGTGTTCGTGAACGTGTGCGAGGGCTGAGGAAATTAAGCGGCTCCAAAAGAGAGGGCAGTGCCTTTCCCTACACCCGGCATGCCCAGAGGGGCTCTAACGGGCTACGGGTCTGGACGTTGCTTAGCTGAACCTTGTGCGCCTGGGGGTACTCAAGTATTCCTGCCGGGAACAGGGTGCCCAGGCTAGCCTCCTAGGTGTCCAGAAAACTGTGCTGCCGTTCTAGGAACGCAGAGCAGAGGCCACCGCTTCATGGAAACTGCTGCACGCCTCTGCTTCTGCACGGCAACTCAGGGCCTTACTTCCAGGCATGTGTTCACGCTGGGTGTGCCCGGAGCGACATAGCATGGTAAGATGCTGACTTTCTCCTCGAGCAGAGTGACTTCAGGTACGAAGGCCTCGAAGTATTCCAAGCACACTGTTCTCTCATGGCAGCTCATACAAGGGCTATTGAAAATTTTCCTGGGCACTTCGCACTCACCAGCAATGTTGTACTGAGGCCGTTCGAGGACTGGAAATGTAGCTCTCCTCAAGGAACGTTCAGTGTGTTGCCCATTACTCGGCCCGCACACAGTGCCCCCAAAGCATCCGCCAATGGGCCACAAAGCTGCTCAGCCAGCCCACAGGGGACTGGAGGTACTCAGTGAACTTGGAGGGGAAATGTTGAATACCCGAGAGGCCCAGGTGTCCTCAGACGTGTACTTCCTATAAAATAAAGCATCTAAGCTATTACGAACTCATGGACACAGCTGCACACCTCCCTTTCTGCAGGCCGACTATGGGCATAACCAGGAGGCAAGTTTTCACGTTGAGATTCCCTTTAGCTCTAGAGCTTGTCAGGCTGACCACCACCTCGGCCATGCAAGCCCCTGGTTTAGACAGAGTGAACTCATTTTCTCCCCAGAAGCATTCTTACAGGGTTTACAGTCCTGTCAAGAGCAGGGAATGGCAGGCAGCTTCAACGCAGCGAGAATGCTGCCTTCAAAATGGGAAATCAAGGCTAGTTCCAGCAGGCCTCCTTTTCCATGGGCACACTCAGCATACACCCCTGTGGTTTCTAACAAGTCCAAAGAGACACAGGTTACCCTGTGTTTCCTTCCCTGACTCAACTTCTCGAAGTAGGGTGTTCTGCATCATGCGAACTGCCTCAACCAAGGAACGCCGAAAGCTGCTCCTCTGGGCCTGAGGACATTCAAAAGCCTGCAGTGCCACAGGATGTACAGGACTTAAACTGCAGTAAGAAGGCAAGCCGACTTCCTCTAGGAGGCACGGTGACTTCAGGCAGGACGTCTTAGATGGAATGCAAAGACGAGGGTTACGCTGAGTGCAGCTCAAACTAGGGCTACACGTAAGATTTCTCCACCGTGTGGGACGTACCAGAACGGTGTTCGTGAACGTGTGCGAGGGCTGAGGAAATTAAGCTGCTCCAAAAGAGAGGGCAGTGCCTTTCCCTACACCCGGCATGCCCAGAGGGGCTCTAACGGGCTACGGGTCTGGACGTTGCTTAGCTGAACCTTGTGCGCCTGGGGGTACTCAAGTGTTCCTCCCGAGAACAGGGTGCCCAGGCTAGCCTCCTAGGTGTCCAGAAAACTGTGCTGCCGTTCTAGGAACGCAGAGCAGAGGCCACCGCCTCAGGGAAACTGCTGCACGCCTCTGCTTCTGCACGGCAACTCAGGGCCTTACTTCCAGGCATGTGTTCACGCTGGGTGTGCCCGGAGCGACATAGCATGGTAAGATGCTGACTTTCTCCTCGAGCAGAGTGACTTCAGGTACGAAGGCCTCGAAGTATTCCAAGCACACTGTTCTCTCATGGCAGCTCATACAAGGGCTATTGCAAAATTTTCCTGGGCACTTCGCACTCACCAGCAATGTTGTACTGGGGCCGTTCGAGGACTGGAAATGTAGCTCTCCTCAAGGAACGTTCAGTGTGTTGGCCATTACTCGGCCCGCACACAGTGCCTCCAAAGCATCCGCCAATGGGCCACAAAGCTGCTCAGCCAGCTCACAGGGGTCTGGAGGTACTCAGTGAACTTGGAGGGGAAATGTTGAATACCCGAGAGGCCCAGGTGTCCTCAGACGTGTACTTCCTATAAAATAAAGCATCTAAGCGACTACGAACTCATGGACACAGCTGCACACCTCCCTTTCTGCAGGCCGACTATGGGCATAACCAGGAGGCAAGTTTTCACGTTGAGATTCCCTTTAGCTCTAGAGCTTGTCAGGCTGACCACCACCTCGGCCATGCAAGCCCCTGGTTTAGACAGAGCGAACTCATTTTCTCCCCAGAAACATTCTTACAGGGATTACAGGCCTGTCAAGAGCAGGGAATGGCAGGCAGCTTCAACGCAGCGAGAACGCTGCCTTCAAAATGGGAAATCTAGGCTAGTTCCAGCAGGCCTCCTTTTCCATGGGCACACTCAGCATACACCCCTGTGGTTTCTAACAAGTCCAAAGAGACACAGGTTACCCTGTGTTTCCTTCCCTGACTCAACTTCTCGAAGTAGGGTGTTCTGCATCATGCGAACTGCCTCAACCAAGGAACGCCGAAAGCTGCTCCTCTGGGCCTGAGGACATTCAAAAGCCTGCAGTGCCACAGGACGTACAGGACTTAAACTGCAGTAAGAAGGCAAGCCGACTTCCTCTAGGAGGCACGGTGACTTCAGGCAGGACGTGTTCGATGGAATGCGAAGACGAGGGTTACGCTGAGTGCAGCTGAAACTAGGGCAACACGTAAGACTTCTCCGCCGTGTGGGACGTACCAGAGCGGTGTTCGTGAACGTGTGCGAGGGCTGAGGAAATTAAGCTGCTCCAAAAGAGAGGGCAGTGCCTTTCCCTACACCCGGCATGCCCAGAGGGGCTCTAACGGGCTACGGGTTTGGACGTTGCTTAGCTGAACCTTGTGCGCCTGGGGGTACTCTAGTGTTCCTCCCGAGAACAGGGTGCCCAGGCTAGCCTCCTAGGTGTCCAGAAAACTGTGCTGCCGTTCTAGGAACGCAGAGCAGAGGCCACCGCCTCATGGAAACTGCTGCACGCCTCTGCTTCTGCACGGCAACTCAGGGCTTTACTTCCATTCATGTGTTCACGCTGGGTGTGCCCGGAGCGACATAGCATGGTAAGATGCTGACTTTCTCCTCGAGCAGAGTGACTTCAGGTACGAAGGCCTCGAAGTATTCCAAGCACACTGTTCTCTCATGGCAGCTCACACAAGGGCTATTGCAAAATTTTCCTGGGCACTTCGCACTCACCAGCAATGTTGTACTGAGGCCGTTCGAGGACTGGAAATGTAGCTCTCCTCAAGGAACGTTCAGTGTGTTGCCCATTACTCGGCCCGCACACAGTGCACCCAAAGCATCCGCCAATTGGCCAAAAAGCTGCTCAGCCAGCCCACAGGGGACTGGAGGTACTCAGTGAACTTGGAGGGGAAATGTTGAATACACGAGAGGCCCAGGTGTCCTCAGACGTGTACTTCCTATAAAATAAAGCATCTAAGCTATTACGAACTCATGGACACAGCTGCACACCTCCCTTTCAGCAGGCCGACTATGGGCATAACCAGGAGGCAAGTTTTAACGTTGAGATTCCCTTTAGCTCTAGAGCTTGTCAGGCTGACCACCACCTCGGCCATGCAAGCCCCTGGTTTAGACAGAGTGAACTCATTTTCTCCCCAGAAGCATTCTTACAGGGTTTACAGTCCTGTCAAGAGCAGGGAATGGTTGGCAGCTTCAACGCAGCGAGAACGCTGCCTTTAAAATGGGAAATCAAGGCTAGTTCCAGCAGGCCTCCTTTTCCATGGGCACACTCAGCATACACCCCTGTGGTTTCTAACAAGTCCAAAGAGACACAGGTTACCCTGTGTTTCCTTCCCTGACTCAACTTCTCGAAGTAGGGTGTTCTGCATCATGCGAACTGCCTCAACCAAGGAACGCCGAAAGCTGCTCCTCTGGGCCTGAGGACATTCAAAAGCCTGCAGTGCCACAGGACGTACAGGACTTAAACTGCAGTAAGAATGCAAGCCGACTTCCTCTAGGAGGCACGGTGACTTCAGGCAGGACGTGTTAGATGGAATGCGAAGACGAGGGTTACGCTGAGTGCAGCTCAAACTACGGCTGCACGTAAGATTTCTCCACCGTGTGGGACGTACCAGAACGGTGTTCGTGAACGTGTGCGAGGGCTGAGGAAATTAAGCTGCTCCAAAAGAGAGGGCAGTGCCTTTCCCTACACCCGGCATGCCCAGAGGGGCTCTAACGGGCTACGGGTCTGGACGTTGCTTAGCTGAACCTTGTGCGCCTGGGGGTACTCAAGTATTCCTGCCGGGAACAGGGTGCCCAGGCTAGCCTCCTAGGTGTCCAGAAAACTGTGGTGCCGTTCTAGGAACGCAGAGCAGAGGCCACCGCCTCATGGAAACTGCTGCACGCCTCTGCTTCTGCATGGCAACTCAGGGCCTTACTTCCAGGCATGTGTTCACGCTGGGTGTGCCTGGAGCGACATAGCATGGTAAGATGCTGACTTTCTCCTCGAGCAGAGTGACTTCAGGTACGAAGGCCTCGAAGTATTCCAAGCACACTGTTCTCTCATGGCAGCTCACACAAGGGCTATTGCAAAATTTTCCTGGGCACTTCGAACTCCTCAGCAATGTTGTCCTGAGGCCGTTCGAGGACTGGAAATGTAGCTCTCCTCAAGGAACCTTCAGTGTGTTGCCCATTACTCGGCCCGCACACAGTGCCTCCAAAGCATCCACCAAGGGGCCACAAAGCTGCTCAATCAGCCCACAGGAGAATGGTGGTACTCAGTGAACTTGGAGGGGAAATGTTGAATACCCGAGAGGCCCAGGTGTCCTCAGACGTGTACTTCCTATAAAATAAAGCATCTAAGTTATTACGAACTTACGGACACAGCTGCACACCTCCCTTTCTGCAGGCCGACTATGCGCATAACAAGGAGGCAAGTTTTCACGTTGAGATTCCCTTTAGCTCCAGAGCTTGTCAGGCAGACCACCACCTCGGCCATGCAAGCCCCTGGTTTAGACAGAGCGAACTCATTTTCTCCCCAGAAGCATTCTTACAGGGTTTACAGGCCTGTCAAGAGCAGGGAATGGCAGGCACCTTCAACGCAGCGAGAACGCTGCCTTCAAAATGGGAAGTCAAGGCTACTTCCAGCAGGCCTCCTTTTCCATGGGCACACTCAGCATACACCCCTGTGGTTTCTAACAAGTCTAAAGAGACACAGGTTACCCTGTGTTTCCTTCCCTGACTCAACTTCTCGAAGTAGGGTGTTCTGCATCATGCGAACTGCCTCAACCAAGGAACGCCGAAAGCTGCTCCTCTGGGCCTGAGAACATTCAAAAGCCTGCAGTGCCACAGGACGAACAGGACTTAAACTGCAGTAAGAAGGCAAGCCGACTTCCTGTAGGAGGCACGGTGACTTCAGGCAGGACGTGTTAGATGGAGTGCGAAGACGAGGGTTACGCTGAGTGCAGCTCAAACTAGGGCTACACGTAAGATTTATCCGCCGTGTGGGTCGTACCAGAACGGTGTTCGTGTACGTGTGCGAGGGCTGAGGAAATTAAGCTGCTCCAAAAGAGAGGGCAGTGCCTTTCGCTACACCCGGTATGCACAGAGGGGCTCTAAAGGGCTACGGGTCTGGACGTTGCTTAGCTGAACCTTGTGCGCCTGGGGGTACTCAAGTGTTCCTCCCGAGAACAGGGTGCCCAGGCTAGCCTCCTAGGTGTCCAGAACACTGTGCTGCCATTCTAGGAACGCAGAGCATAGGCCACCGCCTCATGGAAACTGCTGCACGCCTCTGCTTCTGCACAGCACTCAGGGCCTTACTTCCAGGCATGTGTTCACGGTGGGTGTGCCCGGAGCGACATAGCATGGTAAGATGCTGACTTTCTCCTCGAGCAGAGTGACTTCAGGTACGAAGGCCTCGAAGTATTCCAAGCACACTGTTCTCTCATGGCAGCTCACACAAGGGCTATTGCAAAATTTTCCTGGGCACTTCGCACTCACCAGCAATGTTGTACTGAGGCCGTTCGAGGAGTGGAAATGTAGCTCTCCTCAAGGAACGTTCAGTGTGTTGCCCATTACTCGGCCCGCACTCAGTGCCTACAAAGCAACCGCGAAAGGGCCACAAAGCTGCTCAGCCAGCCCACAGGGCTCTGGAGGTACTCAGTGAACTTGGAGGGGAAATGTTGAATACCCGAGAGGCCCAGGTGTCCTCAGACATGTACTTCCTATAAAATAAAGCATCTAAGCGACTCGGAACTCATGGACACAGCTGCACACCTCCCTTTCTGCAGGCCGACTATGGGCATAACCAGGAGGCAAGTTTTCACGTTGAGATTCCCTTTAGCTCTAGAGCTTGTCAGGCTGACCACCACCTCGGCCATGCAAGCCCCTGGTTTAGACTGAGCGAACTCATTTTCTCCCCAGAAGCATTCTTACAGGGTTTACAGGCCTGTCAAGAGCAGGGAATGGCAGGCAGCTTCAACGCAGCGAGAACGCTGCCTTCAAAATGGGAAATCAAGGCTAGTTCCAGCAGGCCTCCTTTTCCATGGGCACACTCAGCATACACCCCTGTGGTTTCTAACAAGTCCAAAGAGACACAGGTTACCCTGTGTTTCCTTCCCTGACTCAACTTCTCGAAGTAGGGTGTTCTGCATCATGCGAAGTGCCTCAACCAAGGAACGCCGAAAGCTGCTCCTCTGGGCCTGAGGACATTCAAAAGCCTGCAGTTCCACAGGACGAACAGGACTTAAACTCCAGTAAGAAGGCAAGCCGACTTCCTCTAGGAGGCACGGTGACTTCAGGCAGGACGTGTTAGATGGAATGCGAAGACGAGGGTTACGCTGAGTGCAGCTCAAACTAGGGCTACACGTAAGATTTCTCCACCGTGTGGGACGTACCAGAACGGTGTTCGTGAACGTGTGCGAGGGCTGAGGAAATTAAGCTGCTCCAAAAGAGAGGGCAGTGCCTTTCCCTACACCCGGCATGCCCAGAGGGGCTCTAACGGGCTACGGGTCTGGACGTTGCTTAGCTGAACGTTGTGCGCCTGGGGGTACTCAAGTGTTCCTGCCGGAAACAGGGTGCCCAGGCTAGCCTCCTAGGTGTCCAGAAAACTGTGCTGCCGTTCTAGGAACGCAGAGCAGAGGCCACCGCCTCATGGAAACTGCTGCACGCCTCTGCTTCTGCACGGCAACTCAGGGCCTTACTTCCAGGCATGTGTTCACGCTGGGTGTGCCCGGAGCGACATAGCATGGTAAGATGCTGACTTTCTCCTCGAGCAGACTGACTTCAGGTACGAAGGCCTCGAAGTATTCCAAGCACACTGTTCTCTCATGGCAGCTCACACAAGGGCTATTGCAAAAATTTCCTGGGCACTTCGCACTCACCAGCAATGTTGTACTGAGGCCGTTCGAGGACTGGAAATGTAGCTCTCCTCAAGGAACGTTCAGTGTGTTGCCCATTACTCGGCCCGCACACAGTGCCTCCAAAGCATCCGCCAATGGGCCACAAAGCTGCTCAGCCAGCCCACAGGGGTCTGGAGGTACTCAGTGAACTGGGAGGGGAAATGTTGAATACCCGCAAGGCCCAGGTGTCCTCAGACGTGTACTTCCTATAAAATAAAGCATCTAAGCGCCTACGAACTCATGGAAACAGCTGCACACCTCCCTTTCTGCAGGCCGACTATGGGCATAAAAAGGAGGCAAGTTTTCACGTTGAGATTCCCTTTAGCTCTAGAGCTTGTCAGGCTGACCACCACCTCGGCCATGCAAGTCCCTGGTTTAGACAGAGCGAACTCATTTTCTCCCCAGAAGCATTCGTACAGGGTTTACTGACCTGTCAAGAGTAGGGAATGGCAGGCAGCTTCAACGCAGCGAGAACGCTGCCTTCAAAATGGGAAATCAAGGCTAGTTCCAGCAGGCCTCCTTTTCCATGGGCACACTCAGCATACACCCCTGTGGTTTCTAACAAGTCCAAAGAGACACAGGTTACCCTGTGTTTCCTTCCCTGACTCAACTTCTCGAAGTAGGGTGTTCTGCATCATGCGAACTGCCTTAACCAAGGAACGCCGAAAGCTGCTCCTCTGGGACTGAGGACATTTAAAAGCCTGCAGTGCCACAGGACGTAAAGGACTTAAACTGCAGTAAGAAGGCAAGCCGACTTCCTGTAGGAGGCACGGTGACTTCAGGCAGAACGTGTTAGATGGAATGCGAAGACGAGGGTTACGCTGAGTGCAGCTCAAATTAGGGCTACACGTAAGATTTCTCCACCGTGTGGGACGTACCAGAACGGTGTTCGTGAACGTGTGCGAGGGCTGAGGAAATTAAGCTGCTCCAAAAGAGAGGGCAGTGCCTTTCCCTACACCCGGCATGCACAGAGGGGCTCTAACGGGCTACGGGTCTGGACGTTGCTTAGCTGAACCTTGTGCGCCTGGGGGTACTCAAGTGTTCCTGCCGGGAACAGGGTGCCCAGGCTAGCCTCCTAGGTGTCCAGAAAACTGTGCTGCCGTTCTAGGAACGCAGAGCAGAGGCCACCGCCTCATGGAAACTGCTGCACGCCTCTGCTTCTGCACGGCAACTCAGGGCCTTACTTCCAGGCATGTGATAGCTGGGTGTGCCCGGAGCGACATAGCATGGTAAGATGCTGACTTTCTCCTCGAGCAGAGTGACTTCAGGTACGAAGGCCTCGAAGTATTCCAAGCACACTGTTCTCTCATTGCAGCTCACACAAGGGCTATTGCAAAATTTTCCTGGGCACTTCGAACTCACCAGCAATGTTGTCCTGAGGCCGTTCGAGGACTGGAAATGTAGCTCTCCTCAAAGAATCTTCAGTGTGTTGCCCATTACTCGGCCCGCACAGAGTGCCCCCAAAGCATCCGACAATGGGCCACAAAGCTGCTCAACCAGCCCACAGAGGACTGAAGGTACTCAGTGAACTTGGAGGGGAAATGTTGAATACCCGAGAGGCCCAGGTGTCCTCAGACGTGTACTTCCTATAAAATAAAGCATCTAAGCTATTACGAACTCATGGACACAGCTGCACACCTCCCTTTCTGCAGGCCGACTATGGGCATAACCAGGAGGCAAGTTTTCACGTTGAGATTCCCTTCAGCTCTAGAGCTTGTCAGGCTGACAACCACCTCGGCCATGCAAGCCCCTGGTTTAGACAGAGCGAACTCATTTTCTGCCCAGAAGCATTCTTACAGAGTTTACAGGGCTGTCAAGAGCAGGGAATTGCTGGCAGCTTCAACGCAGCGAGAACGCTGCCTTCAAAATGGGAAATCAAGGCTAGTTCCAGCAGGCCTCCTTTTCCATGGGCACACTCAGCATACACCCCTGTGGTTTCTAACAAGTCCAAAGAGACACAGGTTACCCTGTGTTTCCTTACCTGACTCAACTTCTCGAAGTAGGGTGTTCTGCATCATGCGAACTGCCTCAACCAAGGAACGCCGAAAGCTGCTCCTCTGGGCCTGAGGACATTCAAAAGCCTGCAGTGCCACAGGACGTACAGGACTTAAACTGCAGTAAGAATGCAAGCCGACTTCCTCTAGGAGGCACGGTGACTTCAGGCAGGACGTGTTAGATGGAATGCGAAGACGAGGGTTACGCTGAGTGCAGCTCAAACTACGGCTGCACGTAAGATTTCTCCACCGTGTGGGACGTACCAGAACGGTGTTCGTGAACGTGTGCGAGGGCTGAGGAAATTAAGCGGCTCCAAAAGAGAGGGCAGTGCCTTTCCCTACACCCGGCATGCCCAGAGGGGCTCTAACGGGCTACGGGTCTGGACGTTGCTTAGCTGAACCTTGTGCGCCTGGGGGTACTCAAGTATTCCTGCCGGGAACAGGGTGCCCAGGCTAGCCTCCTAGGTGTCCAGAAAACTGTGCTGCCGTTCTAGGAACGCAGAGCAGAGGCCACCGCTTCATGGAAACTGCTGCACGCCTCTGCTTCTGCACGGCAACTCAGGGCCTTACTTCCAGGCATGTGTTCACGCTGGGTGTGCCCGGAGCGACATAGCATGGTAAGATGCTGACTTTCTCCTCGAGCAGAGTGACTTCAGGTACGAAGGCCTCGAAGTATTCCAAGCACACTGTTCTCTCATGGCAGCTCATACAAGGGCTATTGAAAATTTTCCTGGGCACTTCGCACTCACCAGCAATGTTGTACTGAGGCCGTTCGAGGACTGGAAATGTAGCTCTCCTCAAGGAACGTTCAGTGTGTTGCCCATTACTCGGCCCGCACACAGTGCCCCCAAAGCATCCGCCAATGGGCCACAAAGCTGCTCAGCCAGCCCACAGGGGACTGGAGGTACTCAGTGAACTTGGAGGGGAAATGTTGAATACCCGAGAGGCCCAGGTGTCCTCAGACGTGTACTTCCTATAAAATAAAGCATCTAAGCTATTACGAACTCATGGACACAGCTGCACACCTCCCTTTCTGCAGGCCGACTATGGGCATAACCAGGAGGCAAGTTTTCACGTTGAGATTCCCTTTAGCTCTAGAGCTTGTCAGGCTGACCACCACCTCGGCCATGCAAGCCCCTGGTTTAGACAGAGTGAACTCATTTTCTCCCCAGAAGCATTCTTACAGGGTTTACAGTCCTGTCAAGAGCAGGGAATGGCAGGCAGCTTCAACGCAGCGAGAATGCTGCCTTCAAAATGGGAAATCAAGGCTAGTTCCAGCAGGCCTCCTTTTCCATGGGCACACTCAGCATACACCCCTGTGGTTTCTAACAAGTCCAAAGAGACACAGGTTACCCTGTGTTTCCTTCCCTGACTCAACTTCTCGAAGTAGGGTGTTCTGCATCATGCGAACTGCCTCAACCAAGGAACGCCGAAAGCTGCTCCTCTGGGCCTGAGGACATTCAAAAGCCTGCAGTGCCACAGGATGTACAGGACTTAAACTGCAGTAAGAAGGCAAGCCGACTTCCTCTAGGAGGCACGGTGACTTCAGGCAGGACGTCTTAGATGGAATGCAAAGACGAGGGTTACGCTGAGTGCAGCTCAAACTAGGGCTACACGTAAGATTTCTCCACCGTGTGGGACGTACCAGAACGGTGTTCGTGAACGTGTGCGAGGGCTGAGGAAATTAAGCTGCTCCAAAAGAGAGGGCAGTGCCTTTCCCTACACCCGGCATGCCCAGAGGGGCTCTAACGGGCTACGGGTCTGGACGTTGCTTAGCTGAACCTTGTGCGCCTGGGGGTACTCAAGTGTTCCTCCCGAGAACAGGGTGCCCAGGCTAGCCTCCTAGGTGTCCAGAAAACTGTGCTGCCGTTCTAGGAACGCAGAGCAGAGGCCACCGCCTCAGGGAAACTGCTGCACGCCTCTGCTTCTGCACGGCAACTCAGGGCCTTACTTCCAGGCATGTGTTCACGCTGGGTGTGCCCGGAGCGACATAGCATGGTAAGATGCTGACTTTCTCCTCGAGCAGAGTGACTTCAGGTACGAAGGCCTCGAAGTATTCCAAGCACACTGTTCTCTCATGGCAGCTCATACAAGGGCTATTGCAAAATTTTCCTGGGCACTTCGCACTCACCAGCAATGTTGTACTGGGGCCGTTCGAGGACTGGAAATGTAGCTCTCCTCAAGGAACGTTCAGTGTGTTGGCCATTACTCGGCCCGCACACAGTGCCTCCAAAGCATCCGCCAATGGGCCACAAAGCTGCTCAGCCAGCTCACAGGGGTCTGGAGGTACTCAGTGAACTTGGAGGGGAAATGTTGAATACCCGAGAGGCCCAGGTGTCCTCAGACGTGTACTTCCTATAAAATAAAGCATCTAAGCGACTACGAACTCATGGACACAGCTGCACACCTCCCTTTCTGCAGGCCGACTATGGGCATAACCAGGAGGCAAGTTTTCACGTTGAGATTCCCTTTAGCTCTAGAGCTTGTCAGGCTGACCACCACCTCGGCCATGCAAGCCCCTGGTTTAGACAGAGCGAACTCATTTTCTCCCCAGAAACATTCTTACAGGGATTACAGGCCTGTCAAGAGCAGGGAATGGCAGGCAGCTTCAACGCAGCGAGAACGCTGCCTTCAAAATGGGAAATCTAGGCTAGTTCCAGCAGGCCTCCTTTTCCATGGGCACACTCAGCATACACCCCTGTGGTTTCTAACAAGTCCAAAGAGACACAGGTTACCCTGTGTTTCCTTCCCTGACTCAACTTCTCGAAGTAGGGTGTTCTGCATCATGCGAACTGCCTCAACCAAGGAACGCCGAAAGCTGCTCCTCTGGGCCTGAGGACATTCAAAAGCCTGCAGTGCCACAGGACGTACAGGACTTAAACTGCAGTAAGAAGGCAAGCCGACTTCCTCTAGGAGGCACGGTGACTTCAGGCAGGACGTGTTCGATGGAATGCGAAGACGAGGGTTACGCTGAGTGCAGCTGAAACTAGGGCAACACGTAAGACTTCTCCGCCGTGTGGGACGTACCAGAGCGGTGTTCGTGAACGTGTGCGAGGGCTGAGGAAATTAAGCTGCTCCAAAAGAGAGGGCAGTGCCTTTCCCTACACCCGGCATGCCCAGAGGGGCTCTAACGGGCTACGGGTTTGGACGTTGCTTAGCTGAACCTTGTGCGCCTGGGGGTACTCTAGTGTTCCTCCCGAGAACAGGGTGCCCAGGCTAGCCTCCTAGGTGTCCAGAAAACTGTGCTGCCGTTCTAGGAACGCAGAGCAGAGGCCACCGCCTCATGGAAACTGCTGCACGCCTCTGCTTCTGCACGGCAACTCAGGGCTTTACTTCCATTCATGTGTTCACGCTGGGTGTGCCCGGAGCGACATAGCATGGTAAGATGCTGACTTTCTCCTCGAGCAGAGTGACTTCAGGTACGAAGGCCTCGAAGTATTCCAAGCACACTGTTCTCTCATGGCAGCTCACACAAGGGCTATTGCAAAATTTTCCTGGGCACTTCGCACTCACCAGCAATGTTGTACTGAGGCCGTTCGAGGACTGGAAATGTAGCTCTCCTCAAGGAACGTTCAGTGTGTTGCCCATTACTCGGCCCGCACACAGTGCACCCAAAGCATCCGCCAATTGGCCAAAAAGCTGCTCAGCCAGCCCACAGGGGACTGGAGGTACTCAGTGAACTTGGAGGGGAAATGTTGAATACACGAGAGGCCCAGGTGTCCTCAGACGTGTACTTCCTATAAAATAAAGCATCTAAGCTATTACGAACTCATGGACACAGCTGCACACCTCCCTTTCAGCAGGCCGACTATGGGCATAACCAGGAGGCAAGTTTTAACGTTGAGATTCCCTTTAGCTCTAGAGCTTGTCAGGCTGACCACCACCTCGGCCATGCAAGCCCCTGGTTTAGACAGAGTGAACTCATTTTCTCCCCAGAAGCATTCTTACAGGGTTTACAGTCCTGTCAAGAGCAGGGAATGGTTGGCAGCTTCAACGCAGCGAGAACGCTGCCTTTAAAATGGGAAATCAAGGCTAGTTCCAGCAGGCCTCCTTTTCCATGGGCACACTCAGCATACACCCCTGTGGTTTCTAACAAGTCCAAAGAGACACAGGTTACCCTGTGTTTCCTTCCCTGACTCAACTTCTCGAAGTAGGGTGTTCTGCATCATGCGAACTGCCTCAACCAAGGAACGCCGAAAGCTGCTCCTCTGGGCCTGAGGACATTCAAAAGCCTGCAGTGCCACAGGACGTACAGGACTTAAACTGCAGTAAGAATGCAAGCCGACTTCCTCTAGGAGGCACGGTGACTTCAGGCAGGACGTGTTAGATGGAATGCGAAGACGAGGGTTACGCTGAGTGCAGCTCAAACTACGGCTGCACGTAAGATTTCTCCACCGTGTGGGACGTACCAGAACGGTGTTCGTGAACGTGTGCGAGGGCTGAGGAAATTAAGCTGCTCCAAAAGAGAGGGCAGTGCCTTTCCCTACACCCGGCATGCCCAGAGGGGCTCTAACGGGCTACGGGTCTGGACGTTGCTTAGCTGAACCTTGTGCGCCTGGGGGTACTCAAGTATTCCTGCCGGGAACAGGGTGCCCAGGCTAGCCTCCTAGGTGTCCAGAAAACTGTGGTGCCGTTCTAGGAACGCAGAGCAGAGGCCACCGCCTCATGGAAACTGCTGCACGCCTCTGCTTCTGCATGGCAACTCAGGGCCTTACTTCCAGGCATGTGTTCACGCTGGGTGTGCCTGGAGCGACATAGCATGGTAAGATGCTGACTTTCTCCTCGAGCAGAGTGACTTCAGGTACGAAGGCCTCGAAGTATTCCAAGCACACTGTTCTCTCATGGCAGCTCACACAAGGGCTATTGCAAAATTTTCCTGGGCACTTCGAACTCCTCAGCAATGTTGTCCTGAGGCCGTTCGAGGACTGGAAATGTAGCTCTCCTCAAGGAACCTTCAGTGTGTTGCCCATTACTCGGCCCGCACACAGTGCCTCCAAAGCATCCGCCAAGGGGCCACAAAGCTGCTCAATCAGCCCACAGGAGAATGGTGGTACTCAGTGAACTTGGAGGGGAAATGTTGAATACCCGAGAGGCCCAGGTGTCCTCAGACGTGTACTTCCTATAAAATAAAGCATCTAAGTTATTACGAACTTACGGACACAGCTGCACACCTCCCTTTCTGCAGGCCGACTATGCGCATAACAAGGAGGCAAGTTTTCACGTTGAGATTCCCTTTAGCTCCAGAGCTTGTCAGGCAGACCACCACCTCGGCCATGCAAGCCCCTGGTTTAGACAGAGCGAACTCATTTTCTCCCCAGAAGCATTCTTACAGGGTTTACAGGCCTGTCAAGAGCAGGGAATGGCAGGCACCTTCAACGCAGCGAGAACGCTGCCTTCAAAATGGGAAGTCAAGGCTACTTCCAGCAGGCCTCCTTTTCCATGGGCACACTCAGCATACACCCCTGTGGTTTCTAACAAGTCTAAAGAGACACAGGTTACCCTGTGTTTCCTTCCCTGACTCAACTTCTCGAAGTAGGGTGTTCTGCATCATGCGAACTGCCTCAACCAAGGAACGCCGAAAGCTGCTCCTCTGGGCCTGAGAACATTCAAAAGCCTGCAGTGCCACAGGACGAACAGGACTTAAACTGCAGTAAGAAGGCAAGCCGACTTCCTGTAGGAGGCACGGTGACTTCAGGCAGGACGTGTTAGATGGAGTGCGAAGACGAGGGTTACGCTGAGTGCAGCTCAAACTAGGGCTACACGTAAGATTTATCCGCCGTGTGGGTCGTACCAGAACGGTGTTCGTGTACGTGTGCGAGGGCTGAGGAAATTAAGCTGCTCCAAAAGAGAGGGCAGTGCCTTTCGCTACACCCGGTATGCACAGAGGGGCTCTAAAGGGCTACGGGTCTGGACGTTGCTTAGCTGAACCTTGTGCGCCTGGGGGTACTCAAGTGTTCCTGCCGGGAACAGGGTGCCCAGGCTAGCCTCCTAGGTGTCCAGAAAACTGTGCTGCCGTTCTAGGAACGCAGAGCAGAAGCCACCGCATCATGGAAACTGCTGCACGCCTCTGCTTCTGAAAGGAAACTCAGGGCCTTACTGCCAGGCATGTGTTCACGCTGGGTGTGCCCAGAGCGACATAGCATGGTAAGATGCTGACTTTCTCCTCGAGCAGAGTGACTTCAGGTACGAAGGCCTCGAAGTATTCCAAGCACACTGTTCTCTCATGGCAGCTCACACAAGGGCTATTGCAAAATTTTCCTGGGCACTTCGCACTCACCAGCAATGTTGTACTGAGGCCGTTCGAGGACTGGAAATGTAGCTCTCCTCAAGGAACGTTCCGTGTTGCCCATTGCTCGGCCCACACAGAGTGCCTCCAAAGCATCCGCCAATGGGCCACAAAACTGCTCAGCCAGCCCACAGGGGTCTGGAGGTACTCAGTGAACTTGGAGGGGAAATGTTGAATACCCGAGAGGCCCAGGTGTCCTCAGACGTGTACTTCCTATAAAATAAAGCATCTAAGCGCCTACGAACTCATGGACACAGCTGCACACCTCCCTTTCTGCAGGCCGACTATGGGCATAACCAGGAGGCAAGTTTTCACGTTGAGATTCCCTTTAGCTCTAGAGCTTGTCAGGCTGACCACCACCTCGGCCATGCAAGCCCCTGGTTTAGACAGAGCGAACTCATTTTCTCCCCAGAAGCATTCTTACAGGGTTTACAGGCCTGTCAAGAGCAGGGAATGGCAGGCAGCTTCAACGCAGCCAGAACGCTGCCTTCAAAATGAGAAATCAAGGCTAGTTCCAGCAGGCCTCCTTTGCCATGGGCACACTCAGCATACACCCCTGTGGTTTATAACAAATCCAAAGAGACACAGGTTACCCTGTGTTTCCTTCCCTGACTCAACTTCTCGAAGTAGGGTGTTCTGCATCATGCAAACTGCCTCAACCAAGGAACGCCGAAAGCTGCTCTTCTGGGCCTGAGGACATTCAAAAGCCTGCAGTGCCACAGGACGAACAGGACTTAAACTGCAGTAAGAAGGCAAGCCGACTTCCTCTAGGTGGCACGGTGACTTCAGGCAGGACGTGTTAGATGGAATGCGAAGACGAGGGTTACGCTGAGTGCAGCTCAAAGTAGGGGTACACGTAAGATTTCTCCACCGTGTGGGACGTACCAGAACGGTGTTCGTGAACGTGTGCGAGGGCTGAGGAAATTAAGCTGCTCCAAAAGAGAGGGCAGTGCCTTTCCCTACACCCGGCATGCACAGAGGGGCTCTAACGGGCTACGGGTCTGGACGTTGCTTAGCTGAACCTTGTGCGCCTGGGGGTACTCAAGTGTTCCTGCCGGGAACAGGGTGCCCAGGCTAGCCTCCTAGGTGTCCAGAAAACTGTGCTGCCGTTCTAGGAACGCAGAGCAGAGGCCACCGCCTCATGGAAACTGCTGCACGCCTCTGCTTCTGCACGGCAACTCAGGGCCTTACTTCCAGGCATGTGATAGCTGGGTGTGCCCGGAGCGACATAGCATGGTAAGATGCTGACTTTCTCCTCGAGCAAAGTGACTTCAGGTACGAAGGCCTCGAAGTATTCCAAGCACACTGTTCTCTCATTGCAGCTCACACAAGGGCTATTGCAAAATTTTCCTGGGCACTTCGAACTCACCAGCAATGTTGTCCTGAGGCCGTTCGAGGACTGGAAATGTAGCTCTCCTCAAAGAATCTTCAGTGTGTTGCCCATTACTCGGCCCGCACAGAGTGCCCCCAAAGCATCCGACAATGGGCCACAAAGCTGCTCAACCAGCCCACAGAGGACTGAAGGTACTCAGTGAACTTGGAGGGGAAATGTTGAATACCCGAGAGGCCCAGGTGTCCTCAGACGTGTACTTCCTATAAAATAAAGCATCTAAGCTATTACGAACTCATGGACACAGCTGCACACCTCCCTTTCTGCAGGCCGACTATGGGCATAACCAGGAGGCAAGTTTTCACGTTGAGATTCCCTTCAGCTCTAGAGCTTGTCAGGCTGACAACCACCTCGGCCATGCAAGCCCCTGGTTTAGACAGAGCGAACTCATTTTCTGCCCAGAAGCATTCTTACAGACTTTACAGGGCTGTCAAGAGCAGGGAATTGCTGGCAGCTTCAACGCAGCGAGAACGCTGCCTTCAAAATGGGAAATCAAGGCTAGTTCCAGCAGGCCTCCTTTTCCATGGGCACACTCAGCATACACCCCTGTGGTTTCTAACAAGTCCAAAGAGACACAGGTTACCCTGTGTTTCCTTACCTGACTCAACTTCTCGAAGTAGGGTGTTCTGCATCATGCGAACTGCCTCAACCAAGGAACGCCGAAAGCTGCTCCTCTGGGCCTGAGGACATTCAAAAGCCTGCAGTGCCACAGGACGTACAGGACTTAAACTGCAGTAAGAATGCAAGCCGACTTCCTCTAGGAGGCACGGTGACTTCAGGCAGGACGTGTTAGATGGAATGCGAAGACGAGGGTTACGCTGAGTGCAGCTCAAACTACGGCTGCACGTAAGATTTCTCCACCGTGTGGGACGTACCAGAACGGTGTTCGTGAACGTGTGCGAGGGCTGAGGAAATTAAGCGGCTCCAAAAGAGAGGGCAGTGCCTTTCCCTACACCCGGCATGCCCAGAGGGGCTCTAACGGGCTACGGGTCTGGACGTTGCTTAGCTGAACCTTGTGCGCCTGGGGGTACTCAAGTATTCCTGCCGGGAACAGGGTGCCCAGGCTAGCCTCCTAGGTGTCCAGAAAACTGTGCTGCCGTTCTAGGAACGCAGAGCAGAGGCCACCGCTTCATGGAAACTGCTGCACGCCTCTGCTTCTGCACGGCAACTCAGGGCCTTACTTCCAGGCATGTGTTCACGCTGGGTGTGCCCGGAGCGACATAGCATGGTAAGATGCTGACTTTCTCCTCGAGCAGAGTGACTTCAGGTACGAAGGCCTCGAAGTATTCCAAGCACACTGTTCTCTCATGGCAGCTCATACAAGGGCTATTGAAAATTTTCCTGGGCACTTCGCACTCACCAGCAATGTTGTACTGAGGCCGTTCGAGGACTGGAAATGTAGCTCTCCTCAAGGAACGTTCAGTGTGTTGCCCATTACTCGGCCCGCACACAGTGCCCCCAAAGCATCCGCCAATGGGCCACAAAGCTGCTCAGCCAGCCCACAGGGGACTGGAGGTACTCAGTGAACTTGGAGGGGAAATGTTGAATACCCGAGAGGCCCAGGTGTCCTCAGACGTGTACTTCCTATAAAATAAAGCATCTAAGCTATTACGAACTCATGGACACAGCTGCACACCTCCCTTTCTGCAGGCCGACTATGGGCATAACCAGGAGGCAAGTTTTCACGTTGAGATTCCCTTTAGCTCTAGAGCTTGTCAGGCTGACCACCACCTCGGCCATGCAAGCCCCTGGTTTAGACAGAGTGAACTCATTTTCTCCCCAGAAGCATTCTTACAGGGTTTACAGTCCTGTCAAGAGCAGGGAATGGCTGGCAGCTTCAACGCAGCGAGAATGCTGCCTTCAAAATGGGAAATCAAGGCTAGTTCCAGCAGGCCTCCTTTTCCATGGGCACACTCAGCATACACCCCTGTGGTTTCTAACAAGTCCAAAGAGACACAGGTTACCCTGTGTATCCTTCCCTGACTCAACTTCTCGAAGTAGGGTGTTCTGCATCATGCGAACTGCCTCAACCAAGGAACGCCGAAAGCTGCTCCTCTGGGCCTGAGGACATTCAAAAGCCTGCAGTGCCACAGGATGTACAGGACTTAAACTGCAGTAAGAAGGCAAGCCGACTTCCTCTAGGAGGCACGGTGACTTCAGGCAGGACGTCTTAGATGGAATGCAAAGAAGAGGGTTACGCTGAGTGCAGCTCAAACTAGGGCTACACGTAAGATTTCTCCACCGTGTGGGACGTACCAGAACGGTGTTCGTGAACGTGTGCGAGGGCTGAGGAAATTAAGCTGCTCCAAAAGAGAGGGCAGTGCCTTTCCCTACACCCGGCATGCCCAGAGGGGCTCTAACGGGCTACGGGTCTGGACGTTGCTTAGCTGAACCTTGTGCGCCTGGGGGTACTCAAGTGTTCCTCCCGAGAACAGGGTGCCCAGGCTAGCCTCCTAGGTGTCCAGAAAACTGTGCTGCCGTTCTAGGAACGCAGAGCAGAGGCCACCGCCTCAGGGAAACTGCTGCACGCCTCTGCTTCTGCACGGCAACTCAGGGCCTTACTTCCAGGCATGTGTTCACGCTGGGTGTGCCCGGAGCGACATAGCATGGTAAGATGCTGACTTTCTCCTCGAGCAGAGTGACTTCAGGTACGAAGGCCTCGAAGTATTCCAAGCACACTGTTCTCTCATGGCAGCTCATACAAGGGCTATTGCAAAATTTTCCTGGGCACTTCGCACTCACCAGCAATGTTGTACTGGGGCCGTTCGAGGACTGGAAATGTAGCTCTCCTCAAGGAACGTTCAGTGTGTTGGCCATTACTCGGCCCGCACACAGTGCCTCCAAAGCATCCGCCAATGGGCCACAAAGCTACTCAGCCAGCTCACAGGGGTCTGGAGGTACTCAGTGAACTTGGAGGGGAAATGTTGAATACCCGAGAGGCCCAGGTGTCCTCAGACGTGTACTTCCTATAAAATAAAGCATCTAAGCGACTACGAACTCATGGACACAGCTGCACACCTCCCTTTCTGCAGGCCGACTATGGGCATAACCAGGAGGCAAGTTTTCACGTTGAGATTCCCTTTAGCTCTAGAGCTTGTCAGGCTGACCACCACCTCGGCCATGCAAGCCCCTGGTTTAGACAGAGCGAACTCATTTTCTCCCCAGAAACATTCTTACAGGGATTACAGGCCTGTCAAGAGCAGGGAATGGCAGGCAGCTTCAACGCAGCGAGAACGCTGCCTTCAAAATGGGAAATCTAGGCTAGTTCCAGCAGGCCTCCTTTTCCATGGGCACACTCAGCATACACCCCTGTGGTTTCTAACAAGTCCAAAGAGACACAGGTTACCCTGTGTTTCCTTCCCTGACTCAACTTCTCGAAGTAGGGTGTTCTGCATCAACCGAACTGCCTCAACCAAGGAACGCCGAAAGCTGCTCCTCTGGGCCTGAGGACATTCAAAAGCCTGCAGTGCCACAGGACGTACAGGACTTAAACTGCAGTAAGAAGGCAAGCCGACTTCCTCTAGGAGGCACGGTGACTTCAGGCAGGACGTGTTCGATGGAATGCGAAGACGAGGGTTACGCTGAGTGCAGCTGAAACTAGGGCAACACGTAAGACTTCTCCGCCGTGTGGGACGTACCAGAGCGGTGTTCGTGAACGTGTGCGAGGGCTGAGGAAATTAAGCTGCTCCAAAAGAGAGGGCAGTGCCTTTCCCTACACCCGGCATGCCCAGAGGGGCTCTAACGGGCTACGGGTTTGGACGTTGCTTAGCTGAACCTTGTGCGCCTGGGGGTACTCTAGTGTTCCTCCCGAGAACAGGGTGCCCAGGCTAGCCTCCTAGGTGTCCAGAAAACTGTGCTGCCGTTCTAGGAACGCAGAGCAGAGGCCACCGCCTCATGGAAACTGCTGCACGCCTCTGCTTCTGCACGGCAACTCAGGGCTTTACTTCCATTCATGTGTTCACGCTGCGTGTGCCCGGAGCGACATAGCATGGTAAGATGCTGACTTGCTCCTCGAGCAGAGTGACTTCAGGTACGAAGGCCTCGAAGTATTCCAAGCACACTGTTCTCTCATGGCAGCTCACACAAGGGCTATTGCAAAATTTTCCTGGGCACTTCGCACTCACCAGCAATGTTGTACTGAGGCCGTTCGAGGACTGGAAATGTAACTCTCCTCAAGGAACGTTCAGTGTTTTGCCCATTACTCGGCCCGCACACAGTGCACCCAAAGCATCCGCCAATTGGCCAAAAAGCTGCTCAGCCAGCCCACAGGGGACTGGAGGTACTCAGTGAACTTGGAGGGGAAATGTTGAATACACGAGAGGCCCAGGTGTCCTCAGACGTGTACTTCCTATAAAATAAAGCATCTAAGCTATTACGAACTCATGGACACAGCTGCACACCTCCCTTTCTGCAGGCCGACTATGGGCATAACCAGGAGGCAAGTTTTAACGTTGAGATTCCCTTTAGCTCTAGAGCTTGTCAGGCTGACCACCACCTCGGCCATGCAAGCCCCTGGTTTAGACAGAGTGAACTCATTTTCTCCCCAGAAGCATTCTTACAGGGTTTACAGTCCTGTCAAGAGCAGGGAATGGTTGGCAGCTTCAACGCAGCGAGAACGCTGCCTTTAAAATGGGAAATCAAGGCTAGTTCCAGCAGGCCTCCTTTTCCATGGGCACACTCAGCATACACCCCTGTGGTTTCTAACAAGTCCAAAGAGACACAGGTTACCCTGTGTTTCCTTCCCTGACTCAACTTCTCGAAGTAGGGTGTTCTGCATCATGCGAACTGCCTCAACCAAGGAACGCCGAAAGCTGCTCCTCTGGGCCTGAGGACATTCAAAAGCCTGCAGTGCCACAGGACGTACAGGACTTAAACTGCAGTAAGAAGGCAAGCCGACTTCCTCTAGGAGGCACGGTGACTTCAGGCAGGACGTGTTAGATGGAATGCGAAGACGAGGGTTACGCTGAGTGCAGCTCAAACTACGGCTGCACGTAAGATTTCTCCACCGTGTGGGACGTACCAGAACGGTGTTCGTGAACGTGTGCGAGGGCTGAGGAAATTAAGCTGCTCCAAAAGAGAGGGCAGTGCCTTTCCCTACACCCGGCATGCCCAGAGGGGCTCTAACGGGCTACGGGTCTGGACGTTGCTTAGCTGAACCTTGTGCGCCTGGGGGTACTCAAGTATTCCTGCCGGGAACAGGGTGCCCAGGCTTGCCTCCTAGGTGTCCAGAAAACTGTGCTGCCGTTCTAGGAACGCAGAGCAGAGGCCACCGCTTCATGGAAACTGCTGCACGCCTCTGCTTCTGCACGGCAACTCAGGGCCTTACTTCCAGGCATGTGTTCACGCTGGGTGTGCCCGGAGCGACATAGCATGGTAAGATGCTGACTTTCTCCTCGAGCAGAGTGACTTCAGGTACGAAGGCCTCGAAGTATTCCAAGCACACTGTTCTCTCATGGCAGCTCATACAAGGGCTATTGCAAAATTTTCCTGGGCACTTCGCACTCACCAGCAATGTTGTACTGAGGCCGTTCGAGGACTGGAAATGTAGCTCTCCTCAAGGAACGTTCAGTGTGTTGCCCATTACTCGGCCCGCACACAGTGCCCCCAAAGCATCCGCCAATGGGCCACAAAGCTGCTCAGCCAGCCCACAGGGGACTGGAGGTACTCAGTGAACTTGGAGGGGAAATGTTGAATACCCGAGAGGCCCAGGTGTCCTCAGACGTGTACTTCCTATAAAATAAAGCATCTAAGCTATTACGAACTCATGGACACAGCTGCACACCTCCCTTTCTGCAGGCCGACTATGGGCATAACCAGGAGGCAAGTTTTAACGTTGAGATTCCCTTTAGCTCTAGAGCTTGTCAGGCTGACCACCACCTCGGCCATGCAAGCCCCTGGTTTAGACAGAGTGAACTCATTTTCTCCCCAGAAGCATTCTTACAGGGTTTACAGTCCTGTCAAGAGCAGGGAATGGCTGGCAGCTTCAACGCAGCGAGAACGCTGCCTTCAAAATGGGAAATCAAGGCTAGTTCCAGCAGGCCTCCTTTTCCATGGGAACACTCAGCATACACCCCTGTGGTTTCTAACAAGTCCAAAGAGACACAGGTTACCCTGTGTTTCCTTCCCTGACTCAACTTCTCGAAGTAGGGTGTTCTGCATCATGCGAACTGCCTCAACCAAGGAACGCCGAAAGCTGCTCCTCTGGGCCTGAGGACATTCAAAAGCCTGCAGTGCCACAGGACGTACAGGACTTAAACTGCAGTAAGAAGGCAAGCCGACTTCCTCTAGGAGGCACGGTGACTTCAGGCAGGACGTGTTCGATGGAATGCGAAGACGAGGGTTACGCTGAGTGCAGCTGAAACTAGGGCAACACGTAAGACTTCTCCGCCGTGTGGGACGTACCAGAGCGGTGTTCGTGAACGTGTGTGAGGGCTGAGGAAATTAAGCTGCTCCAAAAGAGAGGGCAGTGCCTTTCCCTACACCCGGCATGCCCAGAGGGGCTCTAACGGGCTACGGGTTTGGACGTTGCTTAGCTGAACCTTGTGCGCCTGGGGGTACTCTAGTGTTCCTCCCGAGAACAGGGTGCCCAGGCTAGCCTCCTAGGTGTCCAGAAAACTGTGCTGCCGTTCTAGGAACGCAGAGCAGAGGCCACCGCCTCATGGAAACTGCTGCACGCCTCTGCTTCTGCACGGCAACTCAGGGCCTTACTTCCATTCATGTGTTCACGCTGGGTGTGCCCGGAGCGACATAGCATGGTAAGATGCTGACTTTCTCCTCGAGCAGAGTGACTTCAGGTACGAAGGCCTCGAAGTATTCCAAGCACACTGTTCTCTCATGGCAGCTCACACAAGGGCTATTGCAAAATTTTCCTGGGCACTTCGCACTCACCAGCAATGTTGTACTGAGGCCGTTCGAGGACTGGAAATGTAGCTCTCCTCAAGGAACGTTCAGTGTGTTGCCTATTACTCGGCCCGCACACAGTGCACCCAAAGCATCCGCCAATTGGCCAAAAAGCTGCTCAGCCAGCCCACAGGGGACTGGAGGTACTCAGTGAACTTGGAGGGGAAATGTTGAATACACGAGAGGCCCAGGTGTCCTCAGACGTGTACTTTCTATAAAATAAAGCATCTAAGCTATTACGAACTCATGGACACAGCTGCACACCTCCCTTTCTGCAGGCCGACTATGGGCATAACCAGGAGGCAAGTTTTAACGTTGAGATTCCCTTTAGCTCTAGAGCTTGTCAGGCTGACCACCACCTCGGCCATGCAAGCCCCTGGTTTAGACAGAGTGAACTCATTTTCTCCCCAGAAGCATTCTTACAGGGTTTACAGTCCTGTCAAGAGCAGGGAATGGTTGGCAGCTTCAACGCAGCGAGAACGCTGCCTTTAAAATGGGAAATCAAGGCTAGTTCCAGCAGGCCTCCTTTTCCATGGGCACACTCAGCATACACCCCTGTGGTTTCTAACAAGTCCAAAGAGACACAGGTTACCCTGTGTTTCCTTCCCTGACTCAACTTCTCGAAGTAGGGTGTTCTGCATCATGCGAACTGCCTCAACCAAGGAACGCCGAAAGCTGCTCCTCTGGGCCTGAGGACATTCAAAAGCCTGCAGTGCCACAGGACGTACAGGACTTAAACTGCAGTAAGAAGGCAAGCCGACTTCCTCTAGGAGGCACGGTGACTTCAGGCAGGACGTGTTAGATGGAATGCGAAGACGAGGGTTACGCTGAGTGCAGCTCAAACTACGGCTGCACGTAAGATTTCTCCACCGTGTGGGACGTACCAGAACGGTGTTCGTGAACGTGTGCGAGGGCTGAGGAAATTAAGCTGCTCCAAAAGAGAGGGCAGTGCCTTTCCCTACACCCGGCATGCCCAGAGGGGCTCTAACGGGCTACGGGTCTGGACGTTGCTTAGCTGAACCTTGTGCGCCTGGGGATACTCAAGTATTCCTGCCGGGAACAGGGTGCCCAGGCTAGCCTCCTAGGTGTCCAGAAAACTGTGCTGCCGTTCTAGGAACGCAGAGCAGAGGCCACCGCTTCATGGAAACTGCTGCACGCCTCTGCTTCTGCACGGCAACTCAGGGCCTTACTTCCAGGCATGTGTTCACGCTGGGTGTGCCCGGAGCGACATAGCATGGTAAGATGCTGACTTTCTCCTCGAGCAGAGTGACTTCAGGTACGAAGGCCTCGAAGTATTCCAAGCACACTGTTCTCTCATGGCAGCTCATACAAGGGCTATTGCAAAATTTTCCTGGGCACTTCGCACTCACCAGCAATGTTGTACTGAGGCCGTTCGAGGACTGGAAATGTAGCTCTCCTCAAGGAACGTTCAGTGTGTTGTCCATTACTCGGCCCGCACACAGTGCCCCCAAAGCATCCGCCAATGGGCCACAAAGCTGCTCAGCCAGCCCACAGGGGACTGGAGGTACTCAGTGAACTTGGAGGGGAAATGTTGAATACCCGAGAGGCCCAGGTGTCCTCAGACGTGTACTTCCTATAAAATAAAGCATCTAAGCTATTACGAACTCATGGACACAGCTGCACACCTCCCTTTCTGCAGGCCGACTATGGGCATAACCAGGAGGCAAGTTTTAACGTTGAGATTCCCTTTAGCTCTAGAGCTTGTCAGGCTGACCACCACCTCGGCCATGCAAGCCCCTGGTTTAGACAGAGTGAACTCATTTTCTCCACAGAAGCATTCTTACAGGGTTTACAGTCCTGTCAAGAGCAGGGAATGGCTGGCAGCTTCAACGCAGCGAGAACGCTGCCTTCAAAATGGGAAATCAAGGCTAGTTCCAGCAGGCCTCCTTTTCCATGGGCACACTCAGCATACACCCCTGTGGTTTCTAACAAGTCCAAAGAGACACAGGTTACCCTGTGTTTCCTTCCCTGACTCAACTTCTCGAAGTAGGGTGTTCTGCATCATGCGAACTGCCTCAACCAAGGAACGCCGAAAGATGCTCCTCTGGGCCTGAGGACATTCAAAAGCCTGCAGTGCCACAGGACGTACAGGACTTAAACTGCAGTAAGAAGGCAATCCGACTTCCTCTAGGAGGCACGGTGACTTCAGGCAGGACGTGTTAGATGGAATGCGAAGACGAGGGTTACGCTGAGTGCAGCTCAAACTAGGGCTACACGTAAGATTTCTCCACCGTGTGGGACGTACCAGAACGGTGTTCGTGAACGTGTGCGAGGGCTGAGGAAATTAAGCTGCTCCAAAAGAGAGGGCAGTGCCTTTCCCTACACTCGGCATGCACAGAGGGGCTCTAACGGGCTACGGGTCTGGACGTTGCTTAGCTGAACCTTGTGCGCCTGGGGGTACTCAAGTGTTCCTGCCGGGAACAGGGTGCCCAGGCTAGCCTCCTAGGTGTCCAGAAAACTGTGCTGCCGTTCTAGGAACGCAGAGCAGAGGCCACCGCCTCATGGAAACTGCTGCACGCCTCTGCTTCTGCACGGCAACTCAGGGCCTTACTTCCAGGCATGTGTTCACGCTGGGTGTGCCCGGAGCGACATAGCATGGTAAGATGCTGACTTTCTCCTCGAGCAGAGTGACTTCAGGTACGAAGGCCTCGAAGTATTCCAAGCACACTGTTCTCTCATGGTAGCTCACACAAGGGCTATTGCAAAATTTTCCTGGGCACTTCGCACTCACCAGTAATGTTGTACTGAGGCCGTTCGAGGACTGGAAATGTAGCTCTCCTCAAGGAACGTTCAGTGTGTTGCCCATTACTCGGCCCGCACACAGTGCCTCCAAAGCATCCGCCAATGGGCCGCAAAGCTGCTCAGGCAGCCCACAGGGGTCTGGAGGTACTCAGTGAACTTGGAGGGGAAATGTTGAATGCCCGAGAAGCTCAGGTGTCCTCACACGTGTACTTCCTATAAAATAAAGCATCTAAGCGACTACGAACTCATGGACACAGCTGCACACCTCCCTTTCTGCAGGCCGACTATGGGCATAACAAGGAGGCAACTTTTCACGTTGAGATTCCCTTTAGCTCTAGAGCTTGCCAGGCAGACCACCAACTCGGCCATGCAAGCCCCTGGTTTAGACAGAGCGAACTCATTTTCTCCACAGAAGCATTCTTACAGGGTTCATAGGCCTGTCAAGAGCAGGAATGGCTGGCAGCTTCAACGCAGCGAGAACGCTGCCTTCAATACGGGAAATAAAGGCTAGTTCCAGCAGCCTCATTTTCCATGGGCACACTCAGCATACACCCCTGTGGTTTCTAACAAGTCCAAAGAGACACAGGTTACCCTGTGTTTCCTTCCCTGACTCAACTTCTCGAAGTAGGGTGTTCTGCATCATGCGAACTGCCTCAACCAAGGAACGCCGAAAGCTGCTCCTCTGGGACTGAGGACATTTAAAAGCCTGCAGTGCCACAGGACGTACAGGACTTAAACTGCAGTAAGAAGGCAAGCCGACTTCCTCTAGGAGGCACGGTGACTTCAGGCAGGACGTGTTAGATGGAATGCGAAGACGAGGGTTACGCTGAGTGCAGCTCAAACTAGGGCTACACGTAAGATTTCTCCACCGTGTGGGACGTACCAGAACGGTGTTCGTGAACGTGTGCGAGGGCTGAGGAAATTAAGCTGCTCCAAAAGAGAGGGCAGTGCCTTTCCCTACACCCGGCATGCACAGAGGGGCTCTAACGGGCTACGGGTCTGGACGTTGCTTAGCTGAACCTTGTGCGCCTGGGGTTCCTCAAGTGTTCCTGCCGGGAACAGGGTGCCCAGGCTAGCCTCCTAGGTGTCCAGAAAACTGTGCTGCCGTTCTAGGAACGCAGAGCAGAGGCCACCGGCTCATGGAAACTGCTGCACGCCTCTGCTTCTGCACGGCAACTCAGGGCCTTACTTCCAGGCATGTGTTCACGCTGGGTGTGCCCGGAGCGACATAGCATGGTAAGATGCTGAGTTTCTCCTCGAGCAGAGTGATTTCAGGTACAAAGGCCTCGAAGTATTCCAAGCACACTGTTCTCTCATGGCAGCTCACACAAGGGCTATTGCAAAATTTTCCTGGGCACTTCGCACTCACCAGAAATGTTGCACTGAGGCCGTTTGTGGACTGGAAATGTAGCTCTCCTCAAGGAACGTTCAGTGTGTTGCCCATTACTGGGCCCGCACACGGTGCCTCCAAAGCATCCGCCAATGGGCCACAATGCTGCTCAGGCAGCCCACAGGGGTCTGGAGGTACTAAGTGAACTTGGAGGGGAAATGTTGAATACCCGAGAGGCCCAGGTGTCCTCAGACGTGTACTTCCTATAAAATAAAGCATCTAAGCGACTACGAACTCATGGACACAGCTGCACACCTCCCTCTCTGCAGGCCGACTATGGGCATAACAAGGAGGCAAGTTTTCTCGTTGAGATTCCCTTTAGCTCTAGAGCTTGTCAGGCAGACCAGCATCTCGGCCATGCAAGCCCCTGGTTTAGACAGAGCGAACTCATTTTCTCCCCAGAAACATTCTTACAGGGTTTACAGGCCTGTCAAGAGCAGGGAATGGCAGGCAGTTTCAACGCAGCGAGAACGCTGCCTTCAAAATGGGAAATCAAGGCTAGTTCCAGCAGGCCTCCTTTTCCATGGGCACACTCAGCATACACCCCTGTGGTTTCTAACAAGTCCAAAGAGACACAGGTTACCCTGTGTTTCCTTCCCTGACTCAACTTCTCGAAGTAGTGTGTTCTGCATCATGCGAACGGCCTCAACCAAGGAACGCCCAAAGCTGCTCCTCTGGGCCTGAGGACATTGAAAAGCCTGCAGTGCCACAGGACGAACAGGACTTAAACTCCAGTAAGAAGGCAAGCCGACTTCCTGTAGGAGGCACGGTGACCTTCGGCAGGACGTGTTAGATGGAATGCGAAGACGAGGGTTACGCTGAGTGCAGCTCAAACTAGGGCTACACGTAAGATTTCTCCACCGTGTGGGACGTACCAGAACGGTGTTCGTGAACGTGTGCGAGGGCTGAGGAAATTAAGCTGCTCCAAAAGAGAGGGCAGTGCCTTTCCCTACACCCGGCATGCACAGAGGGGCTCTAACGGGCTACGGGTCTGGACGTTGCTTAGCTGAACCTTGTGCGCCTGGGGGTACTCAAGTGTTCCTGCCGGGAACAGGGTGCCCAGGCTAGCCTCCTAGGTGTCCAGAAAACTGTGCTGCCGTTCTAGGAACTCAGAGCAGAGGCCACCGCCTCATGGAAACTGCTGCACGCCTCTGCTTCTGCACGGCAACTCAGGGCCTTACTTCCAGGCATGTGTTCACGCTGGGTGTGCCCGGAGAGACATAGCATGGTAAGATGCTGACTTTCTCCTCGAGCAGAGTGATTTCAGATACGAAGGCCTCGAAGTATTCCAAGCACACTGTTCTCTCATGGCAGCTCACACAAGGGCTATTGCAAAATTTTCCTGGGCACTTCGCACTGAACAGAAATGTTGTACTGAGGCCGTTCGAGGACTGGAAATGTAGCTCTCCTGAAGGAACTTTCAGTGTGTTGCCCAATACTCGGCCCGCACACAGTGCCTCCAAAGCATCCGCAAACGGGCCACAAAGCTGCTGAGCCAGCCCACAGGGGACTGGAGTTACTCAGTGAACTTGGAGGGGAAATGTTGAATACCCGAGAGGCCCAGGTGTCCTCAGACGTGTACTTCCTATAAAATAAAGCATCTAAGCGACTACGAACTCATGGACACAGCTGCACACCTCCCTTTCTGCAGGCCGACTATGGGCATAACCAGGAGGCAAGTTTTCACGTTGAGATTCCCTTTAGCTCTAGAGCTTGTCAGGCTGACCACCACCTCGGCCATGCAAGCCCCTGGTTTAGACAGAGCGAACTCACTTTCTCCCCAGAAGCATTCTTACAGGGTTTACAGGCCTGTCAAGAGCAGGGAATGGCAGGCAGCTTCAACGCAGCGAGAACGCTGCCTTCAAAATGGGAAATCAAGGCTAGTTCCAGCAGGCCTCCTTTGCCATGGACACACTCAGCATACACCCCTGTGGTTTCTAACAAGTCCAAAGAGACACAGGTTACCCTGTGTTTCCTTCCCTGACTCAACTTCTCGAAGTAGGGTGTTCTGCATCATGCGAAGTGCCTCAACCAAGGAACGCCGAAAGCTGCTCCTCTGGTCCTGAGGACATTCAAAAGCCTGCAGTGCCACAAGACGAACAGGACTTAAACTGCAGTAAGAAGGCAAGCCGACTTCCTGTAGGAGGCACGGTGACTTCAGGCAGGACGTGTTAGATGGAATGCGAAGACGAGGGTTACGCTGAGTGCAGCTCAAACTAGGGCAACACGTACGACTTCTCCGCCGTGTGGGACGTACCAGAACGGTGTTCGTGAACGTGTGCGAGGGCTGAGGAAATTAAGCGGCTCCAAAAGAGAGGGCAGTGCCTTTCCCTACTCCCGGCATGCACAGAGGGGCTCTAACGGGCTATAGGTCTGGACGTTGCTTCGCTGAACCTTGTGCGCCTGGGGCTCCTCAAGTGTTCCTCCCGAGAACAGGGTGCCCAGGCTAGCCTCCTAGGTGTTCAGATAACTGTGCTGCCGTTCTAGGAACGCAGAGCAGAGGCCACCGCCTCATGGAAACTGCTGCACGCCTCTGCTTCTGCACGGCAACTCAGGGCCTTACTTCCAGGCATGTGTTCACGCTGGGTGTGCCCGGAGCGACATAGCATGGTAAGATGCTGACTTTCTCCTCGAGCAGAGTGACTTCAGGTACGAAGGCCTCGAAGTATTCCAAGCACACTGTTCTCTCATGGCAGCTCACACAAGGGCTATTGCAAAATTTTCCTGGGCACTTCGCACTCACCAGCAATGTTGTCCTGAGGCCGTTCGAGGACTGCAAATGTAGCTCTCCTCAAGGAACGTTCAGTGTGTTGCCCATTACTCGGCCCGCACAGAGTGCCTCCAAAGCATCCGCCAATGGGCCACAAAGCTGCTGAGCCAGCCCACAGGGGACTGGAGTTACTCAGTGAACTTGGAGGGGAAATGTTGAATACCCGAGAGGCCCAGGTGTCCTCAGACGTGTACTTCCTATAAAATAAAGCATCTAAGCGACTACGAACTCATGGACTCAGCTGCACACCTCCCTTTCTGCAGGCCGACTATGGGCATAACCAGGAGGCAAGTTTTCACGTTGAGATTCCCTTTAGCTCTAGAGCTTGTCAAGCTGACCACCACCTCGGCCATGCAAGCCCCTGGTTTAGACAGAGCGAACTCATTTTCTCCCCAGAAGCATTCTTACAGGGTTTACAGGCCTGTCAAGAGCAGGGAATGGCAGGCAGCTTCAAGGCAGCGAGAACGCTGCCTTCAAAATGGGAAAACAAGGCTAGTTCCAGCAGGCCACCTTTTCCATGGGCACACTCAGCATACACCCCTGTGGTTTATAACAAGGCCAAAGAGACACAGGTTACCCTGTGTTTCCTTCCCTGACTCAACTTCTCGAAGTAGGGTGTTCTGCATCATGCTAACTTCCTCAACCAAGGAACACCGAAAGCTGCTCCTCTGGTCCTGAGGACATTCAAAAGCCTACAGTGCCACAGGACGAACAGGACTTAAACTGCAGTAAGGAGGCAAGCCGACTTCCTCTAGGAGGCACGGTGACTTCAGGCAGGACGTGTTAGATGGAATGCAAAGACGAGGGTTACGCTGAGTGCAGCTCAAACTAGGGCAACACGTAAGACTTCTCCGCCGTGTGGGACGTACCAGAACGGTGTTCGTGAACGTGTGCGAGGGCTGAGGAATTTAAGCTGCTCCAAAAGAGAGGGCAGTGCCTTTCCCTACACCCGGCATGCACAGAGGGGCTCTAACGGGCTACGGGTCTGGACGTTGCTTAGCTGAACCTTGGGCGCCTGGGGGTACTCAAGTGTTCCTGCCGGGAACAGGGTGCCCAGGCTAGCCTCCTAGGTGTCCAGAAAACTGTGCTGCCGTTCTAGGAACGCAGAGCAGAGGCCACCGCCTCATGGAAACTGCTGCACGCCTCTGCTTCTGCACAGCAACTCAGGGCCTTACTTCCATGCATGTGTTCACGCTGGGTGTGCCCGGAGCGACATAGCATGGTAAGATGCTGACTTTCTCCTCGAGCAGAGTGACTTCAGGTACGAAGGCCTAGAAGTATTCCAAGCACACTGTTCTCTCATGGCAGCTCACACAAGGGCTATTGCAAAACATTCCTGGGCACTTCGAACTCACCAGCAATGTTGTCCTGAGGCCGTTCGAGGACTGGAAATGTAGCTCTCCTCAAGGAACCTTCAGTGTGTTGCCGATTACTCGGCCCGCACAGGGTGACCCCAAAGCATCCGCCAATGGGCCACAATGCTGCTCAGCCAGCCCACAGGGGACTGGAGGTACTCAGTGAACTTGGAGGGGAAATGTTGAATACCCGAGAGGCCCAGGTGTCCTCAGACGTGTACTTCCTATAAAATAAAGCATCTAAGCGACTACGAACTCATGGACACAGCTGCACACCTCCCTTTCTGCAGGCCGACTATGGGCATAACCAGGAGGCAAGTTTTCACGTTGAGATTCCCTTTAGCTCTAGAGCTTGTCAGGCTGACCACCACCTCGGCCATGCAAGCCCCTGGTTTAGACAGAGCGAACTCATTTTCTCCCCAGAAGCATTCTTACAGGGTTTACAGGCCTGTCAAGAGCAGGGAATGGCAGGCAGCTTCAACGCAGCGAGAACGCTGCCTTCAAAATGGGAAATCAAGGCTAGTTCCAGCAGGCCTCCTTTTCCATGGGCACACTCAGCATACACCCCTGTGGTTTCTAACAAGTCCAAAGAGACACAGGTTACCCTGTGTTTCCTTCCCTGACTCAACTTCTCGAAGTAGGGTGTTCTGCATCATGCGAACTGCCTCAACCAAGGAACGCCGAAAGCTGCTCCTCTGGGACTGAGGACATTTAAAAGCTTGCAGTGCCACAGGACGTACAGGACATAAACTGCTGTAAGAAGGCAAGCCGACTTCCTCTAGGAGGCACGGTGACTTCAGGCAGGACGTGTTAGATGGAATGCGAAGACGAGGGTTACGCTGAGTGCAGCTCAAACTAGGGCTACACGTAAGATTTCTCCACCGTGTGGGACGTACCAGGACGGTGTTCGTGAACGTGTGCGAGGGCTGAGGAAATTAAGCTGCTCCAAAAGAGAGGGCAGTGCCTTTCCCTACACCCGGCATGCACAGAGGGGCTCTAACGGGCTACGGGTCTGGACGTTGCTTAGCTGAACCTTGTGCGCCTGGGGGTACTCAAGTGTTCGTGCCGGGAACAGGGTGCCCAGGCTAGCCTCCTAGGTGTCCAGAAAACTGTGCTGCCGTTCTAGGAACGCAGAGCAGAGGCCACCGCCTCATGGAAACTGCTGCACGCCTCTGCTTCTGCACGGCACCTCAGGGCCTTACTTCCAGGCATGTGTTCACGCTGGGTGTGTCCGGAGCGACATAGCATGGAAAGATGCTGACTTTCTCCTCGAGCAGAGTGACTTCAGATACGAAGGCCTCGAAGTATTCCAAGCACACTGTTCTCTCATGGCAGCTCACACAAGGGCTATTGCAAAACTTTCCTGGGCACTTCGAACTCACCAGCAATGTTGTCCTGAAGCCCTTCGAGGAATGGAAATGCAGCTCTCCTCAAGGAACCTTCAGTGTGTTGCCCATTACTCGGCCCGCACAGAGTGACCCCAAAGCATCCGCCAATGGGCCACAAAGCTGCTCAGCCAGCCCACAGGGGACTGGAGGTACTCAGTGAACTTGGAGGGGAAATGTTGAATACCCGAGAGGCCCAGGTGTCCTCAGACGTGTACTTCCTATAAAATAAAGCATCTAAGCTATTACGAACTCACAGACACAGCTGCACACCTCCCTTTCTGCAGGCCGACTATGGGCATAACAAGGAGGCAAGTTTTCACGTTGAGCTTCCCTTTAGCTCTAGAGCTTGTCAGGCTGACCACCACCTCGGCCATGTAAGCCCCTGGTTTAGACAGAGCGAACTCATTTTCTCCCCAGAAGCATTCTTACAGGGTTTACAGTCCTGTCAAGAGCAGGGAATGGCTGGCAGCTTCACCGCAGCGAGAAAGCTGCCTTCAAAATGGGAAATCAAGGCTAGTTCCAGCAGGCCTCCTTTTCCATGGGCACACTCTGCATACACCCCTGTGGTTTCTAACAAGTCCAAAGAGACACAGGTTACCCTGTGTTTCCTTCCCTGACTCAACTTCTCGAAGTAGGGTGTTCTGCATCATGCGAACTGCCTCAACCAAGGAACGCCGAAAGCTGCTCCTCTGGGACTGAGGACATTTAAAAGCCTGCAGTGCCACAGGACGAACAGGACTTAAACTGCAGTAAGAAGGCAAGCCGACTTCCTCTAGGAGGCACGGTGACTTCAGCCAGGAAGTGTTAGATGGAATGCGAAGACGAGAGTTACGCTGAGTGCAGCTCAAACTAAGGCTACATGTAAGACTTCTCCGCCGTGTGGGACGTACCAGAACGGTGTTCGTGAACGTGTGCGAAGGCTGAGGAATTTAAGCTGCTCCAAAAGAGAGGGCAGTGCCTTTCGCTACACCCGGCATGCACAGAGGGGCTCTAACGGGCTACGGGTCTGGACGTTGCTTAGCTGAACCTTGTGCGCCTGGGGGTACTCAAGTGTTCCTGCCGGGAACAGGGTGCCCAGGCTAGCCTCCTAGGTGTCCAGAAAACTGTGCTGCCGTTCTAGGAACGCAGAGCAGAGGCCACCGCCTCATGGAAACTGCTGCACGGCTCTGCTTCTGCACGGAAACTCAGGGCCTTACTTCCATTCATGTGTTCACGCTGGGTGTGCCCGGAACGACATAGCATGGTAAGATGCTGACTTTCTCCTCGAGCAGAGTGACTTCAGGTACGAAGGCCTCGAAGTATTCCAAGCACACTGTTCTCTCATGGCAGCTCACACAAGGGCTATTGCAAAACTTTCCTGGGCACTTCGAACTCACCAGCAATGTTGTCCTGAGGCCGTTCGAGGACTGGAAATGTAGCTCTCCTCAAGGAACGTTCAGTGTGTTGCCCATTACTCGGCCCGCACACAGTGCCTCCAAACATCCGCCAATGGGCCACAATGCTGCTCAGGCAGCCCACAGGGGTCTGGAGGTACTAAGTGAACTTGGAGGGGAAATGTTGAATACCCGAGAGGCCCAGGTGTCCTCAGACGTGTACTTCCTATAAAATAAAGCATCTAAGCGACTACGAACTCATGGACACAGCTGCACACCTCCCTTTCTGCAGGCCGACTATGGGCATAACAAGGAGGCAAGTTTTCTCGTTGAGATTCCCTTTAGCTCTAGAGCTTGTCAGGCAGACCAGCATCTCGGCCATGCAAGCCCCTGGTTTAGACAGAGCGAACTCATTTTCTCCCCAGAAACATTCTTACAGGGTTTACAGTCCTGTCAAGAGCAGGGAATGGCAGGCAGTTTCAACGCAGCGAGAACGCTGCCTTGAAAATGGGAAATCAAGGCTAGTTCCAGCAGGCCTCCTTTTCCATGGGCACACTCAGCATACACCCCTGTGGTTTCTAACAAGTCCAAAGAGACACAGGTTACCCTGTGTTTCCTTCCCTGACTCAACTTCTCGAAGTAGTGTGTTCTGCATCATGCGAACTGCCTCAACCAAGGAACGCCGAAAGCTGCTCCTCTGGGCCTGAGGATATTCAAAAGCCTGCAGTGCCACAGGACGAACAGGACTTAAACTGCAGTAAGAAGGCAAGCCGACTTCCTGTAGGAGGCACGGTGACCTCCGGCAGGACGTGTTAGATGGAATGCGAAGACGAGGGTTACGCTGAGTGCAGCTCAAACTAGGGCAACACGTAAGACTTCTCCGCCGTGTGAGACGTACCAGAGCGGTGTTCGTGAACGTGTGCGAGGGCTGAGGAAATTAAGCTGCTCCAAAAGAGAGGGCAGTGCCTTTCCCTACCCCTGGCATGCACAGAGGGTCCCTAACGGGCTACGGGTCTGGACGTTGCTTCGCTGAACCTTGTGCGCCTGGGGCTCCTCAAGTGTTCCTCCCGAGAACAGGGTGCCCAGGCTAGCCTCCTAGGTGTTCAGAAAACTGTGCTGCCGTTCTAGGAACGCAGAACAGAGGCCAACGCCTCATGGAAACTGCTGCACGCCTCTGCTTCTGCACGGCAACTCAGGGCCTTACTTCCAGGCATGTGTTCACGCTGGGTGTGCCCGGAGCGACATAGCATGGTAAGATGCTGACTTTCTCCTCGAGCAGAGTGACTTCAGGTACGAAGGCCTCGAAGTATTCCAAGCACACTGTTCTCTCATGGCAGCTCACACAAGGGCTATTGCAAAACTTTCCTGGGCACTTCGCACTCACCAGCAATGTTGTACTGAGGCCGTTCGAGGACTGGAAATGTAGCTCTCCTCAAGGAACGTTCAGTGTGTTGCCCATTACTCGGCCCGCACAGAGTGCCTCCAAAGCATCCGCCAATGGGCCACAAAGCTGCTGAGCCAGCCCACAGGTTTCTGGAGGTACTCAGTGAACTTGGAGGGGAAATGTTGAATACCCGAGAGGCCCAGGTGTCCTCAGACGTGTACTTCCTATAAAATAAAGCATCTAAGCGACTACGAACTCATGGACACAGCTGCACACCTCCCTTTCTGCAGGCCGACTATTGGCATAACCAGGAGGCAAGTTTTCACGTTGAGATTCCCTTTAGCTCTAGAGCTTGTCAGGCTGACCACCACCTCGGCCATGCAAGCCCCTGGTTTAGACAGAGCGAACTCATTTTCTCCCCAGAAGCATTCTTACAGGGTTTACAGGCCTGTCAAGAGCAGGGAATGGCAGGCAGCTTCAACGCAGCGAGAACGCTGCCTTCAAAATGGGAAATCAAGGCTAGTTCCAGCAGGCCTCCTTTTCCATGGGCACACTCAGCATACACCCCTGTGGTTTAAAACAAGGCCAAAGAGACACAGGTTACCCTGTGTTTCCTTCCCTGACTCAACTTCTCGAAGTAGGGTGTTCTGCATCATGCGAACTTCCTCAACCAAGGAACACCGAAAGCTGCTCCTCTGGTCCTGAGGTCATTCAAAAGCCTCCAGTGCCACAGGACGAACAGGACTTAAACTGCAGTAAGAAGGCAAGCCGACTTCCTCTAGGAGGCACGGTGACTTCAGGCAGGACGTGTTAGATGGAATGCAAAGACGAGGGTTACGCTGAGTGCAGCTCAAACTAGGGCAACACGTAAGACTTCTCCGCCGTGTGGGACGTACCAGAACGGTGTTCGTGAACGTGTGCGAGGGCTGAGGAATTTTAGCTGCTCCAAAAGAGAGGGCAGTGCCTTTCCCTACACCCGGCATGCACAGAGGGGCTCTAACGGGCTACGGGTCTGGACGTTGCTTAGCTGAACCTTGTGCGCCTGGGGGTACTCAAGTGTTTCTGCCGGGAACAGGGTGCCCAGGCTAGCCTCCTAGGTGTCCAGAAAACTGTGCTGCCGTTCTAGGAACGCAGAGCAGAGGCCACCGCCTCATGGAAACTGCTGCACGCCTCTGCTTCTGCACGGCAACTCAGGGCCTTACTTCCAGGCATGTGTTCACGCTGGGTGTGCCCGGAGCGACATAGCATGGTAAGATGCTGACTTTCTCCTCGAGCAGAGTGACTTCAGGTACGAAGGCCTCGAAGTATTCCAAGCACACTGTTCTCTCATGGCAGCTCACACAAGGGCTATAGCAAAACTTTCCTGGGCACTTCGAACTCACCAGCAATGTTGTCCTGAGGCCGTTCGAGGACTGGAAATGTAGCTCTCCTCGAGGAACGTTCAGTGTGTTGCCCATTACTCGGCCCGCACAAAGTGCCTCCAAAGCATCTGCCAGTGGGCGACAAAGCTTCTCAGCCAGCCCACAGGGTTCTGGAGGTACTCAGTGAACTTGGAGGGGAAATGTTGAATACCCGAGAGGCCCAGGTGTCCTCAGACGTGTACTTCCTATAAAATAAAGCATCTAAGCGACTACGAACTCATGGACAGAGCTGCACACCTCCCTTTCTGCAGGCCGACTATGGGCATAACCAGGAGGCAAGTTTTCACGTTGAGATTCCCTTTAGCTCTAGAGCTTGTCAAGCTGACCACCACCTCGGCCACGCAAGCCCCTGGTTTAGACAGAGCGAACTCATTTTCTCCCCAGAAGCATTCTTACAGGGTTTACAGGCCTGTCAAGAGCAGGGAATGGCAGGCAGCTTCAACGCAGCGAGAACGCTGCCTTAAAAATGGGAAATCAAGGCTAGTTCCAGCAGGCCTCCTTTTCCATGGGCACACTCAGCATACACCCCTGTGGTTTATAACAAGGGCAAAGATACACAGGTTACCCTGTGTTTCCTTCCTTGACTCAACTTCTCGAAGTAGGGTGTTCTGCATCATGCGAACTTCCTCAACCAAGGAACACCGAAAGCTGCTTCTCTGGTCCTGAGGACATTCAAAAGCCTGCAGTGCCACAGGACGAACAGGACTTAAACTGCAGTAAGAAGGCTAGCCGACTTCCTGTAGGAGGCACGGTGACTTCAGGCAGGACGTGTTAGATGGTATGCGAAGACGAGGGTTACGCTGAGTGCATCTCAAACTAGGGCTACACGTAAGATTTCTCCACCGTGTGGGACGTACCTGAACGGTGTTCGTGAACGTGTGCGAGGGCTGAGGAAATTAAGCTGCTCCAAAAGAGAGGGCAGTGCCTTTCCCTACACCCGGCATGCACAGAGGGTCTCTAACGGGCTACGGGTCTGGACGTTGCTTAGCTGAACCTTGTGCGCCTGGGGGTACTCAAGTGTTCCTGCCGGGAACAGGGTGCCCAGGCTAGCCTCCTAGGTGTCCAGAAAACTGTGCTGCCGTTCTAGGAACGCAGAGCAGAGGACACCGCCTCATGGAAACTCCTGCACGCCTCTGTTTCTGCACGGCACCTCAGGGCCTTACTTCCAGGCATGTGTTCACGCTGGGTGTGCCCGGAGCGACATAGCATGGTAAGATGCTGACTTTCTCCTCGAGCAGAGTGACTTCAGATACGAAGGCCTCGAAGTATTCCAAGCACACTGTTCTCTCATGGCAGCTCACACAATGGCTATTGCAAAACTTTCCTGGGCACTTCGAACTCACCAGCAATGTTGTCCTGAGGCCGTTCGAGGACTGGAAATGTAGCTCTCCTCAAGGAACATTCAGTGTGTTGCCCATTACTCAGCCCGCACACAGTGCCTCCAAAGCATCTGCCAGTGGGCGACAAAGCTTCTCAGCCAGCCCACAGGGTTCTGGAGGTACTCAGTGAACTTGGAGGGGAAATGTTGAATACCCGAGAGGCCCAGGTGTCCTCAGACGTGTACTTCCTATAAAATAAAGCATCTAAGCTATTACGAACTCATGGACACAGCTGCACACCTCCCTTTCTGCAGGCCGACTATGGGCATAACCAGGAGGCAAGTTTTCACGTTGACATTCCCTTTAGCTCTAGAGCTTGTCAGGCTGACCTCGGCCATGCAAGCCCCTGGTTTAGACAGAGCGAACTCATTTTCTCCCCAGAAGCATTCTTACAGGGTTTACAGTCCTGTCAAGAGCAGGGAATGGCTGGCAGCTTCAACGCAGCGAGAACGCTGCCTTCAAAATGGGAAATCAAGGCTAGTTCCAGCAGGCCTCCTTTTCCATCGGCACACTCAGCATACACCCCTGTGGTTTCTAACAAGTCCAAAGAGACACAGGTTACCCTGTGTTTCCTTCCCGGACTCAACTTCTCGAAGTAGGGTGTTCTGCATCATGCGAACTGCCTCAACCAAGGAACGCCGAAAGCTGCTCCTCTGGGACTGAGGACATTTAAAAGCCTGCAGTGCCACAGGACGTACAGGACTTAAACTGCAGTAAGAAGGCAAGCCGACTTCCTGTAGGAGGCACGGTGACTTCAGGCAGGACGTGTTAGATGGAATGCGAAGACGAGGGTTACGCTGAGTGCAGCTCAAACTAGGGCTGCACGTAAGATTTCTCCACCGTGTGGGACGTACCAGAACGGTGTTCGTGAACGTGTGCGAGGGCTGAGGAAATTAAGCTGCTCCAAAAGAGAGGGCAGTGCCTTTCCCTACACCCGGCATGCCCAGAGAGGCTCTAACGGGCTACGGGTCTGGACGTTGCTTAGCTGAACCTTGTGAGCCTGGGGGTACTCAAGTGTTCCTGCCGGGAACAGGGTGCCCAGGCTAGCCTCCTAGGTGTCCAGAAAACTGTGCTGCCGTTCTAGGAACGCAGAGCAGAGGCCACCGCCTCATGGAAACTGCTGCACGCCTCTGCTTCTGCACGGCAACTCAGGGCCTTACTTCCAGGCATGTGTTCACGTTGGGTGTGCCCGGAGCGACATAGCATGGTAAGATGCTGACTTTCTCCTCGAGCAGAGTGACTTCAGGTACGAAGGCCTCGAAGTATTCCAAGCACACTGTTGTCTCATGGCAGCCCATACAAGGGCTATTGCAAAATTTTCCTGGGCACTTCGCACTCACCAGCAATGTTGTCCTGAGGCCGTTCGAGGACTGGAAATGTAGCTCTCCTCAAAGAACCTTCAGTGTGTTGCCCATTACTCGGCCCGCACAGAGTGCCCCCAAAGCATCCGCCAATGGGCCACAAAGCTGCTCAACCAGCCCACAGGGGACTGGAGGTACTCAGTGAACTTGGAGGGGAAATGTTGAATACCCGAGAGGCCCAGGTGTTCTCAGACGTGTACTTCCTATAAAATAAAGCATCTAAGCTATTACGAACTCATGGACACAGCTGCACACCTCCCTTTCTGCAGGCTGACTATGGGCATAACCAGGAGGCAAGTTTTCACGTTGAGATTCCCTTTAGCTCTAGAGCTTGTCAGGCTGACCACCACCTCGGCCATGCAAGCCCCTGGTTTAGACAGAGCGAACTCATTTTCTCCCCAGAAGCATTCTTACAGGGTTTACAGGCCTGTCAAGAGCAGGGAATGGCTGGCAGCTTCAACGCAGCGAGAACGCTGCCTTCAAAATGGGAAATCAAGGCTAGTTCCAGCAGGCCTCCTTTTCCATGGGCACACTCAGCATACACCCCTGTGGTTTCTAACAAGTCCAAAGAGACACAGGTTACCCTGTGTTTCCTTCCCTGACTCAACTTCTCGAAGTAGGGTGTTTTGCATCATGCGAACTGCCTCAACCAAGGAACGCCGAAAGCTGCTCCTCTGGGACTGAGGACATTCAAAAGCCTGCAGTGCCACAGGACGTACAGGACTTAAACTGCAGTAAGAAGGCAAGCCGACTTCCTCTAGGAGGCACGGTGACTTCAGGCAGGACGTGTTAGATGGAATGCGAAGACGAGGGTTACGCTGAGTGCAGCTCAAACTAGGGCTACACGTAAGATTTCTCCACCGTGTGGGACGTACCAGAACGGTGTTCGTGAACGTGTGCGAGGGCTGAGGAAATTAAGCTGCTCCAAAAGAGAGGGCAGTGCCTTTCCCTACACCCGGCATGCACAGAGGGGCTCTAACGGGCTACGGGTCTGGACGTTGCTTAGCTGAACCTTGTGCGCCTGGGGGTACTCAAGTGTTCCTGCCGGCAACAGGGTGCCCAGGCTAGCCTCCTAGGTGTCCAGAAAACTGTGCTGCCGTTCTAGGAACGCAGAGCAGAGGCCACCGCCTCATGGAGACTGCTGCACGCCTCTGCTTCTGCACGGCAACTCAGGGCCTTACTTCCAGGCATGTGTTCACGCTGGGTGTGCCCGGAGCGACATAGCATGGTAAGATGCTGACTTTCTCCTCGAGCAGAGTGACTTCAGGTACGAAGGCCTCGAAGTATTCCAAGCACACTGTTCTCTCATGGCAGCTCACACAAGGGCTATTGCAAAATTTTCCTGGGCACTTCGCACTCACCAGAAATTTTCTACTGAGGCCGTTCGAGTACTGGAAATGTAGCTCTCCTCAAGGAACGTTCAGTGTGTTGCCAATTACTCGGCCCGCACAGAGTGCCTCCAAAGAATCCGCCAATCGGCCACAAAGCTGCTCAGCCAGCCCACAGGGGACTGGATGTACTCAGTGAAATTGGAGGGGATATGTTGAATACCCGAGAGGCCCAGTTGTCCTCAGACGTGTACTTCCTATAAAATAAAGCATCTAAGCTATTACGAACCCATGGACACAGCTGCACACCTCCCTTTCTGCAGGCTGACTATGGGCATAACCAGGAGGCAACTTTTCACGTTGAGATTCCCTTTAGCTCTAGAGCTTGTCAGGCTGACCACCACCTCGGCCATGCAAGCCCCTGGTTTAGACAGAGCGAACTCATTTTCTCCCCAGAAGCATTCTTACAGGGTTTACAGGTCTGTTAAGATCAGGGAATGGCTGGCAGCTTCAACGCAGCGAGAACGCTGCCTTCAAAATGGGAAATCAAGGCTAGTTCCAGCAGGCCTCCTTTTCCATGGGCACACTCAGCATACACCCCTGTGGTTTCTAACAAGTCCAAAGAGACACAGGTTACCCTGTGTTTCCTTCCCTGACTCAACTTCTCGAAGTAGGGTGTTTTGCATCATGCGAACTGCCTCAACCAAGGAACGCCGAAAGCTGCTCCTCTGGGACTGAGGACATTCAAAGGCCTGCAGTGCCACAGGACGTACAGGACTTAAACTGCAGTAAGAAGGCAAGCCGACTTCCTCTAGGAGGCACGGTGACTTCAGGCAGGACGTGTTAGATGGAATGCGAAGACGAGGGTTACGCTGAGTGCAGCTCAAACTAGGGCTACACGTAAGATTTCTCCACCGTGTGGGACGTACCAGAACGGTGTTCGTGAACGTGTCCGAGGGCTGAGGAAATTAAGCTGCTCCAAAAGAGAGGGCAGTGCCTTTCCCTACACCCAGCATGCACAGAGTGGCTCTAACAGGCTACGGGTCTGGACGTTGCTTAGCTGAACCTTGTGCGCCTGGGGGTACTCAAGTGTTCCTCCCGAGAACAGGGTGCCCAGGCTAGCCTCCTAGGTGTCCAGAAAACTGTGCTGCCGTTCTAGGAACGCAGAGCAGAGGCCACCGCCTCATGGAAACTGCTGCACGCCTCTGCTTCTGCACTGCAACTCAGGGCCTTACTTCCAGGCATGTGTTCACGCTGGGTGTGCCCGGAGCGACATAGCATGGTAAGATGCTGACTTTCTCCTCGAGCAGAGTGACTTCAGGTACGAAGGCCTCGAAGTATTCCAAGCACACTGTTCTCTCATGGCAGCTCACACAAGGGCTATTGCAAAATTTTCCTGGGCACTTCACACTCACCAGAAATGTTGTACTGAGGCCGTTCGAGGACTGGAAATGTAGCTCTCCTCAAGGAACGTTCAGTGTGTTGCCCATTACTCGGCCCGCACACAGTGCTTCCAAAGCATCCGCCAATGGGCCACAAAGCTGCTCAGGCAGCCAACAGGGGTCTGGAGGTACTCAGTGAACTTGGAGGGGAAATGTTGAATACCCGAGAGGCCCAGGTGTCCTCAGACGTGTACTTCCTATAAAATAAAGCATCTAAGCGACTACGAACTCATGGACACAGCTGCACACCTCCCTTTCTGCAGGCCGACTATGGGCATAACAAGGAGGCAAGTTTTCACGTTGAGATTCCCTTTAGCTCTAGAGCTTGTCAGGTAGACCAGCAACTCGGCCATGCAAGCCCCTGGTTTAGACAGAGCGAACTCATTTTCTCCCCAGAAACATTCTTTTAGGGTTTACAGGCCTGTCAAGAGCAGGGAATGGCCGGCAGCTTCAACGCAGCGAGAACGCTGCCGTCAAAACGGGAAATCAAGGCTAGTTCCAGCAGGCCTCCTTTTCCATGGGCACACTCAGCATACACCCCTGTGGTTTCTAACAAGGCCAAAGAGACACAGGTTACCCTGTGTTTCCTTCCCTGACTCAACTTCTCGAAGTAGGGTGTTCTGCATCATGCGAACTGCCTCAACCAAGGAACGCCGAAAGCTGCTCCTCTGGGACTGAGGACATTCAAAAGCCTGCATTGCCACAGGACGTACAGGACTTAAACTGCAGTAAGAAGTCAGGCCGACTTCCTCTAGGAGGCACGGTGACTTCAGGCAGGACGTGTTAGATGGAATGCGAAGACGAGGGTTACGCTGAGTGCAGCTCAAACTAGGGCAACACATAAGACTTCTCCGCCGTGTGGGACGTACCAGAGCGGTGTTCGTGAACGTGTGCGAGGGCTGAGGAAATTAAGCTGCTCCAAAAGAGAGGGCAGCGCCTTTCCCTACACCCGGCATGCACAGAGGGGCTCTAACGGGCTACGGTTCTGGACGTTGCTTAGCTGAACCTTGTGTGCCTGGGGGTACTCAAGTGTTCCTGCCGGGAACAGGGTGCCCAGGCTAGCCTCCTAGGTGTCCAGAAAACTGTGCTGCCGTTCTAGGAACGCAGAGCAGAGGCCACCGGCTCATGGAAACTGCTGCACGCCTCTGCTTCTGCACGGCAACTCAGGGCCTTACTTCCAGGCATGTGTTCACGCTGGGTGTGCCCGGAGCGACATAGCATGGTAAGATGCTGACTTTCTCCTCGAGCAGAGTGATTTCAGGTACAAAGGCCTCGAAGTATTCCAAGCACACTGTTCTCTCATGGCAGCTCACACAAGAGCTATTGCAAAATTTTCCTGGGCACTTCGAACTCACCAGAAATGCTCCCCTGAGGCCGTTCGAGGACTGGAAATGTAGCTCTCCTCAAGGAACGTTCAGTGTGTTGCCCATTACTCGGCCCGCACAGAGTGCCTCCAAAGCAGTCGCCAGTGGGCCACAAAGTTGCTCAGCCAGCCCAAAGTGGTCTGGAGGTACTCAGTGAATTTGGAGGGGAAATGTTGAATACCCGAGAGGCCCAGGTGTCCTCAGACGTGTACTTCCTATAAAATAAAGCATCTAAGCGACTACGAACTCATGGACACAGCTGCACACCTCCCTTTCTGCAGGCCGACTATGGGCATAACCAGGAGGCAACTTTTCACGTTGAGATTCCCTTTAGCTGTAGAGCTTGTCAGGCTGACCACCACCTCGGCCATGCAAGCCCCTGGTTTAGACAGAGCGAACTCATTTTCTCCCCAGAAGCATTCTTACAGGGTTTACAGGCCTGTCAAGAGCAGGGAATGGCAGGCAGCTTCAACGCAGCGAGAACGCTGCCTTCAAAATGGGAAATCAAGGCTAGTTCCAGCAGGCCTCCTTTTCCATGGGCACACTCAGCATACACCCCTGTGGTTTCTAACAAGTCCAAAGAGACACAGGTTACCCTGTGTTTCCTTCCCTGACTCAACTTCTCGAAGTAGGGTGTTCTGCATCATGCGAACTGCCTCAACCAAGGAACGCCGAAAGCTGCTCCACTGGGACTGAGGACATTTAAAAGCCTGCAGTGCCACAGGACGTACAGGACTTAAACTGCAGTAAGAAGGCAAGCGGACTTCCTCTAGGAGGCACGGTGACTTCAGGCAGGACGTGTTAGATGGAATGCGAAGACGAGGGTTACGCTGAGTGCAGCTCAAACTAGGGCAACACGTAAGATTTCTCCACCGTGTGGGACGTACCAGAACGGTGTTCGTGAACGTGTGCGAGGGCTGAGGAAATTAAGCTGCTCCAAAAGAGAGGGCAGTGCCTTTCCCTACACCCAGCATGCACAGAGTGGCTCTAACAGGCTACGGGTCTGGACGTTGCTTAGCTGAACCTTGTGCGCCTGGGGGTACTCAAGTGTTCCTCCCGAGAACAGGGTGCCCAGGCTAGCCTCCTAGGTGTCCAGAAAACTGTGCTGCCGTTCTAGGAACGCAGAGCAGAGGCCACCGCCTCATGGAAACTGCTGCACGCCTCTGCTTCTGCACTGCAACTCAGGGCCTTACTTCCAGGCATGTGTTCACGCTGGGTGTGCCCGGAGCGACATAGCATGGTAAGATGCTGACTTTCTCCTCGAGCAGAGTGACTTCAGGTACGAAGGCCTCGAAGTATTCCAAGCACACTGTTCTCTCATGGCAGCTCACACAAGGGCTATTGCAAAATTTTCCTGGGCACTTCACACTCACCAGAAATGTTGTACTGAGGCCGTTCGAGGACTGGAAATGTAGCTCTCCTCAAGGAACGTTCAGTGTGTTGCCCATTACTCGGCCCGCACACAGTGCTTCCAAAGCATCCGCCAATGGGCCACAAAGCTGCTCAGGCAGCCAACAGGGGTCTGGAGGTACTCAGTGAACTTGGAGGGGAAATGTTGAATACCCGAGAGGCCCAGGTGTCCTCAGACGTGTACTTCCTATAAAATAAAGCATCTAAGCGACTACGAACTCATGGACACAGCTGCACACCTCCCTTTCTGCAGGCCGACTATGGGCATAACAAGGAGGCAAGTTTTCACGTTGAGATTCCCTTTAGCTCTAGAGCTTGTCAGGTAGACCAGCAACTCGGCCATGCAAGCCCCTGGTTTAGACAGAGCGAACTCATTTTCTCCCCAGAAACATTCTTTTAGGGTTTACAGGCCTGTCAAGAGCAGGGAATGGCCGGCAGCTTCAACGCAGCGAGAACGCTGCCGTCAAAACGGGAAATCAAGGCTAGTTCCAGCAGGCCTCCTTTTCCATGGGCACACTCAGCATACACCCCTGTGGTTTCTAACAAGGCCAAAGAGACACAGGTTACCCTGTGTTTCCTTCCCTGACTCAACTTCTCGAAGTAGGGTGTTCTGCATCATGCGAACTGCCTCAACCAAGGAACGCCGAAAGCTGCTCCTCTGGGACTGAGGACATTCAAAAGCCTGCATTGCCACAGGACGTACAGGACTTAAACTGCAGTAAGAAGTCAGGCCGACTTCCTCTAGGAGGCACGGTGACTTCAGGCAGGACGTGTTAGATGGAATGCGAAGACGAGGGTTACGCTGAGTGCAGCTCAAACTAGGGCAACACGTAAGACTTCTCCGCCGTGTGGGACGTACCAGAGCGGTGTTCGTGAACGTGTGCGAGGGCTGAGGAAATTAAGCTGCTCCAAAAGAGAGGGCAGCGCCTTTCCCTACACCCGGCATGCACAGAGGGGCTCTAACGGGCTACGGTTCTGGACGTTGCTTAGCTGAACCTTGTGTGCCTGGGGGTACTCAAGTGTTCCTGCCGGGAACAGGGTGCCCAGGCTAGCCTCCTAGGTGTCCAGAAAACTGTGCTGCCGTTCTAGGAACGCAGAGCAGAGGCCACCGGCTCATGGAAACTGCTGCACGCCTCTGCTTCTGCACGGCAACTCAGGGCCTTACTTCCAGGCATGTGTTCACGCTGGGTGTGCCCGGAGCGACATAGCATGGTAAGATGCTGACTTTCTCCTCGAGCAGAGTGATTTCAGGTACAAAGGCCTCGAAGTATTCCAAGCACACTGTTCTCTCATGGCAGCTCACACAAGGGCTATTGCAAAATTTTCCTGGGCACTTCGCACTCACCAGAAATGTTGTACTGAGGCCGTTCGAGGACTGGAAATGTAGCTCTCCTCGAGGAACGTTCAGTGTGTTGCCCATTACTCGGCCCGCACACAGTGCTTCCAAAGCATCCGCCAATGGGCCACAAAGCTGCTCAGGCAGCCAACAGGGGTCTGGAGGTACTCAGTGAACTTGGAGGGGAAATGTTGAATACCCGAGAGGCCCAGGTGTCCTCAGATGTGTACTTCCTATAAAATAAAGCATCTAAGCGACTACGAACTCATGGACACAGCTGCACACCTCCCTTTCTGCAGGCCGACTATGGGCATAACAAGGAGGCAAGTTTTCACGTTGAGATTCCCTTTAGCTCTAGAGCTTGTCAGGCAGACCACCAACTGGGCCATGGAAGCCCCTGGTTTAGACAGAGCGAACTCATTTTCTCCCCAGAAACATTCTTACAGGGTTTACAGGCCTGTCAAGAGCAGGGAATGGCAGGCAGTTTCAACGCAGCGAGAACGCTGCCTTCAAAACGGGAAATCAAGGCTAGTTCCAGCAGGCCTCCTTTTCCATGGGCACACTCAGCATACACCCCTGTGGTTTCTAACAAGTCCAAAGAGACACAGGTTACCCTGTGTTTCCTTCCCTGACTCAACTTCTCGAAGTAGGGTGTTCTGCATCATGCGAACTGCCTCAACCAAGGAACGCCGAAAGCTGCTCCTCTGGGACTGAGGACATTCAAAAGCCTGCAGTGCCAGAGGACGTACAGGACTTAAACTGCAGTAAGAAGGCAAGACGACTTCCTCTAGGAGGCACGGTGACTTCAGGCAGGACGTGTTAGATGGAATGCATAGACGAGGGTTACGCTGAGTGCAGCTCAAACTAGGGCTACACGTAAGATTTCTCCACCGTGTGGGACGTACCAGAACGGTGTTCGTGAACGTGTGCGAGGGCTGAGGAAATTAAGCTGCTCCAAAAGAGAGGGCAGTGCCTTTCCCTACACCCGGCATGCACAGAGGGGCTCTAACGGGCTACGGGTCTGGACGTTGCTTAGGTGAACCTTGTGCGCCTGGGGGTACTCAAGTGTTCCTGCCGGCAACAGGGTGCCCAGGCTAGCCTCCTAGGTGTCCAGAAAACTGTGCTGCCGTTCTAGGAACGCAGAGCAGAGGCCACCGCCTCATGGAAACTGCTGCACGCCTATGCTTCTGCACGGCAACTCAGGGCCTTACTTCCAGGCATGTGTTCACGCTGGGTGTGCCCGGAGCGACATAGCATGTTAAGATGCTTACTTTCTCCTCGAGCAGAGTGACTTCAGGTACGAAGGCCTCGAAGTATTCCAAGCACACTGTTCTCTCATGGCAGCTCACACAAGGGCTATTGCAAAATTTTAGTGGGCACTTCGCACTCACAAGAAATTTTGTACTGAGGCCGTTCGAGGACTGGAAATGTAGCTCTCTTCAAGGAACGTTCAGTGTGTTGCCAATTACTCGGCCCGCACAGAGTGCCTCCAAAGCATCCGCCAATGGGCCACAAAGCTGCTCAGCCAGCCCACAGGGGACTGGAGCTACTCAGTGAAATTGGAGGGGAAATGTTGAATACCCGAGAGGCCCAGGTGTCCTCAGACGTGTACTTCCTATAAAATAAAGCATCTAAGCTATTACGAACTCATGGACACAGCTGCACACCTCCCTTTCTGCAGGCTGACTATGGGCATAACCAGGAGGCAAGTTTTCACGTTGAGATTCCCTTTAGCTCTAGAGCTTGTCAGGCTGACCACCACCTCGGCCATGCAAGCCCCTGGTTTAGACAGAGCGAACTCATTTTCTCCCCAGAAGCATTCTTACAGGGTTTACAGGCCTGACAAGAGCAGGGAATGGCTGGCAGCTTCAACGCAGCGAGAACGCTGCCTTCAAAATGGGAAATCAAGGCTAGTTCCAGCAGGCCTCCTTTTCCATGGGCACACTCAGCATACACCCCTGTGGTTTCTAACAAGTCCAAAGAGACACAGGTTACCCTGTGTTTCCTTCCCTGACTCAACTTCTCGAAGTAGGGTGTTCTGCATCATGCGAACTGCCTCAACCAAGGAACGCCGAAAGCTGCTCCTCTGGGACTGAGGACATTCAAAAGCCTGCAGTGCCACAGGACGTACAGGACTTAAACTGCAGTAAGAAGTCAAGCCGACTTCCTCTAGGAGGCACGGTGACTTCAGGCAGGACGTGTTAGATGGAATGCGAAGACGAGGGTTACGCTGAGTGCAGCTCAAACTAGGGCAACACGTAAGACTTCTCCGCCGTGTGGGACGTACCAGAGCGGTGTTCGTGAACGTGTGCGAGGGCTGAGGAAATTAAGCTGCTCCAAAAGAGAGGGCAGTGCCTTTCCCTACACCCGGCATGCCCAGAGGGGCTCTAACGGGCTACGGGTCTGGACGTTGCTTAGCTGAACCTTGTGTGCCTCGGGATACTCAAGTGTTACTGCCGGGAACAGGGTGCCCAGGCTAGCCTCCTAGGTGTCCAGAAAACTGTGCTGCCGTTCTAGGAACGCAGAGCAGAGCACACCGCCTCATGGAAACTGCTGCACGCCTCTGCTTCTGCACGGCAACTCAGGGCCTTACTTCCAGGCATGTGTTCACGCTGGGTGTGCCCGGAGCGACATAGCATGGTAAGATGCTGAGTTTCTCCTCGAGCAGAGTGATTTCAGGTACAAAGGCCTCGAAGTATTCCAAGCACACTGTTCTCTCATGGCAGCTCACACAAGAGCTATAGCAAAATTTTCCTGGGCGCTTCGGACTCACCAGAAATGCTCTCCTGAGGCCGTTCGAGGACTTGAAATGTAGCTCTCCTCAAGGAACGTTCAGTGTGTTGCCCATTACTCGGCCCGCACAGAGTGCCTCCAAAGCATTCGCCAGTGGGCCACAAAGCTGCTCAGCCAGCCCACAGGGGACTGGACGTACTCAGTGAACTTGGAGGGGAAATGTTCAATACCCGAGAGGCCCAGGTGTCCTCAGACGTGTACTTCCTATAAAATAAAGCATCTAAGCGACTACAAACTCATGAACACAGCTGCACACCTCCCTTTCTGCAGGCCGACTATGGGCATAACCAGGAGGCAACTTTTCACATTGAGATTCCCTTTAGCTCTAGAGCTTGTCAGGCTGACCACCACCTCGGCCATGCAAGCCCCTGGTTTAGACAGAGCGAACTCATTTTCTCCCCAGAAGCATTCTTACAGGGTTTACAGGCCTGTCAAGAGCAGGGAATGGCAGGCAGCTTCAACGCAGCGAGAACGCTGCCTTCAAAACGGGAAATCAAGGCTAGTTCCAGCAGGCCTCCTTTTCCATGGGCACACTCAGCATACACCCCTGTGGTTTCTAACAAGTCCAAAGAGACACAGGTTACCCTGTGTTTCCTTCCCTGACTCAACTTCTCGAAGTAGGGTGTTCTGCATCATGCGAACTGCCTCAACCAAGGAACGCCGAATGCTGCTCCTCTGGGCCTGAGGACATTCAAAAGCCTGCAGTGCCACAGGACGTACAGGACTTAAACTGCAGTAAGAAGGCAAGCCGACTTCCTCTAGGAGGCACGGTGACTTCAGGCAGGACGTGTTAGATGGAATGCGAAGACGAGGGTTACGCTGAGTGCAGCTCAAACTAGGGCCACACGTAAGACTTCTCCGCCGTGTGGGACGTACCAGAGCGGTGTTCGTGAACGTGTGCGAGGTCTGAGGAAATTAAGCTGCTCCAAAAGAGAGGGCAGTGCCTTTCCCTACCCCTGGCATGCACAGAGGGGCTCTAACGGGCTACGGGTCTGGACGTTGCTTAGCTGAACCTTGTGCGCCTGGGGCTCCTCAAGTGTACCTCCCGAGAACAGGGTGCCCAGGCTAGCCTCCTAGGTGTCCAGAAAATTGTGCTGCCGTTCTAGGAACGCAGAGCAGAGGCCACCGCCTCATGGAAACTGCTGCACGCCTCTGCTTCTGCACGGCATCTCAGGGCCTTACTTCCAGGCATGTGTTCACGCTGGGTGTGCCCGGAGCGACATAGCATGGTAAGATGCTGACTTTCTCCTCGAGCAGAATAACTTCGGGTAAGAAGGCCTCGAAGTATTCCAAGCACACTGTTCTCTCATGGCAGCTCACACAAGGGCTATTGCAAAATTTTCCTGGGCACTTCGCACTCACCAGAAATGTTGCAGTGAGGCTATTCGAGGACTGGAAATGTAGCTCTCCTCAAGGAACGTTCAGTGTGTTGCCCATTACTCGGCCCGAACACAGTGCCTCCAAAGCATCCGCCAATGGGCCACAAAGCTGCTCAGGCAGCCACCAGGGGTCTGGAGGTACTCAGTG